>NC_069500.1:1335268703-1335611203 GCF_027579735.1 Bombina bombina | reverse complement strand
ATCCCCTGTTCCGGAACTGGAACTGGCATAATTACTCCAGCCAACTCTAGATCTGAAACACAATTCAGAAATGCTTGAGCTTTCACTGGATTTACTGGGACATGGGAAAGAAAAAATCTCTTTGCAGGAGGTCTCATCTTGAAACCAATTCTGTACCCTTCTGAAACAATGTTCTGAATCCAAAGATTGTGAACAGAATTGATCCAAATTTCTTTGAAAAAACGTAACCTGCCCCCTACCAGCTGAACTGGAATGAGGGCCGTACCTTCATGTGAACTTAGAAGCAGGCTTTGCCTTTCTAGCAGGCTTGGATTTATTCCAGACTGGAGATGGTTTCCAAACTGAAACTGCTCCTGAGGACGAAGGATCAGGCTTTTGTTCTTTGTTGAAACGAAAGGAACGAAAACGATTGTTAGCCCTGTTTTTACCTTTAGACTTTTTATCCTGTGGTAAAAAAGTTCCTTTCCCACCAGTAACAGTTGAAATAATAGAATCCAACTGAGAACCAAATAATTTGTTTCCCTGGAAAGAAATGGAAAGTAGAGTTGATTTAGAAGCCATATCAGCATTCCAAGTCTTAAGCCATAAAGCTCTTCTGGCTAAGATAGCCAGAGACATAAATCTAACATCAACTCTAATAATATCAAAAATGGCATCACAGATGAAATTATTAGCATGCTGGAGAAGAATAATAATATCATGAGAATCACGATTTGTTACTTGTTGCGCTAGAGTTTCCAACCAAAAAGTTGAAGCTGCAGCAACATCAGCCAATGATATAGCAGGTCTAAGAAGATTACCTGAACATAGATAAGCTTTTCTTAGAAAAGATTCAATTTTTCTATCTAAAGGATCTTTAAACGAGGTACCATCTGACGTAGGAATGGTAGTACGTTTAGCAAGGGTAGAAATAGCCCCATCAACTTTAGGGATTTTGTCCCAAAATTCTAACCTGTCAGGCGGAACAGGATATAATTGCTTAAAACGTTTAGAAGGAGTAAATGAATTACCCAATTTATCCCATTCCTTAGCAATTACTGCAGAAATAGCATTAGGAACAGGAAAGACTTCTGGAATAACCGCAGGAGCTTTAAAAACCTTATCCAAACGTATAGAATTAGTATCAAGAGGACTAGAATCCTCTATTTCTAAAGCAATTAGTACTTCTTTAAGTAAAGAGCGAATAAATTCCATCTTAAATAAATATGAAGATTTATCAGCATCAATCTCTGAGACAGAATCCTCTGAACCAGAAGAGTCCAAAGAATCAGAATGATGGTGTTCATTTAAAAATTCATCTGTAGAGAGAGAAGATTTAAAAGACTTTTTACGTTTACTAGAAGGAGAAATAACAGACAAAGCCTTCTTTATGGATTCAGAAACAAAATCTCTTATGTTATCAGGAACATTCTGCACCTTAGATGTTGAGGGAACTGCAACAGGCAATGGTACATCACTAAAGGAAATATTATCTGCTTTAACAAGTTTGTCATGACAATTATTACAAACAACAGCTGGAGGAATAGCTACCAAAAGTTTACAGCAGATACACTTAGCTTTGGTAGATCCAGCAGGCAGTGGTTTTCCTGTAGTATCTTCTGGCTCAGATGCAACGTGAGACATCTTGCAATATGTAAGAGAAAAAACAACATATAAAGCAAAATAGATCAAATTCCTTATAAGACACAGTTTCAGGAATGGGAAAAAAATGCCAAACATCAAGCTTCTAGCAACCAGAAGCAAATGAAAAATGAGACTGAAATAATGTGGAGACAAAAGCGACGCCCATATTTTTTGGCGCCAAATAAGACGCCCACATTATTTGGCGCCTAAATGCTTTTGGCGCCAAAAATGACGCCACATCCGGAACGCCGACATTTTTGGCGCAAAATAACGTCAAAAATGACGCAACTTCCGGCGACACGTATGACGCCGGAAACGGAAAAGAATTTTTGCGCCAAAAAAGTCCGCGCCAAGAATGACACAATAAAATGAAGCATTTTCAGCCCCCGCGAGCCTAACAGCCCACAGGGAAAAAAGTCAAATTTTTGAGGTAAGAAAAAATATGATAATTTAAAGCATAATCCCAAATATGAAACTGACTGTCTGGAAATAAGGAAAGTTGAACATTCTGAGTCAAGGCAAATAAATGTTTGAATACATATATTTAGAACTTTATAAATAAAGTGCCCAACCATAGCTTAGAGTGTCACAGAAAATAAGACTTACTTACCCCAGGACACTCATCTACATGTTTGTAGAAAGCCAAACCAGTACTGAAACGAGAATCAGTAGAGGAAATGGTAAATATAAGAGTATATCGTCGATCTGAAAAGGGAGGTAAGAGATGAATCTCTACGACCGATAACAGAGAACCTTATGAAATAGACCCCGTAGAAGGAGATCACTGCATTCAATAGGCAATACTCTCCTCACATCCCTCTGACATTCACTGCACGCTGAGAGGAAAACCGGGCTCCAACTTGCTGCGGAGCGCATATCAACGTAGAATCTAGCACAAACTTACTTCACCACCTCCCTTGGAGGCAAAGTTTGTAAAACTGATTTGTGGGTGTGGTGAGGGGTGTATTTATAGGCATTTTAAGGTTTGGGAAACTTTGCCCCTCCTGGTAGGAATGTATATCCCATACGTCACTAGCTCATGGACTCTTGTTAATTACATGAAAGAAAACTCCTCCAGGAGGTTGAGAGGCATTGCAGGGCACCATATGTGTATCCATTGAGGCTTGGGACGTTTGAGGAGAAAGCTTTGGCATTGCCTGAACAGCTTCATCCTGAGAGACATAAGGTTTAGCAACAAGAAGTTTATCTTTACATTTTAAAGTCTTTTCAAAACATGAGGAACAAAATTGCATAGTTAAAACAATTTTGGCCTCAAGACACAATAAACATTTATCCATAAGAGCAGACCCCTGTTCCATGTCCATGATAAAAATAATGCCCAAATTAACTGGAATGACTGGAAAATAAAATGACACTGTCACTTTAAAATTATTTTTTAATTTTTATTTCCTCAGAAAGATATTTCATAGAATTTGTTAAGTTTACTTGCTATCTTAAACAAAAAATAAAACGGTACCTCTACACCTCAGATTGACTGAGGTGCCCTACCTGACCCTTCAATCTAAAGAGATAGGAAAATACCTGCACAATCGATCGATAAACGATCCAACGCTCAGAGGCAGCTTAAAAAGGCGCTGCTCCATTCAGAATGTCAGCCAGATGAAGGGGAGGGGTCACGTGACCGGCAGAAAATAAAATGTGCAGTGAAACTAAACGCGTGCTTTTTTCAACATAACTGCCGTGACGAGTACATTAAGACAAAGACAGTCTTGCTGAAAAAAACTTATACAAACAGCCTCAGGGGAGACATCCCAAAGCCGCGCTGCATTCACTCCGGATGAAGATAGAAGATGATGGATCCGTCCGGAAGAAGACCTTCTCCGGCGGACTTCAGGAACAGTGAGTACCTATGTGGGGCTTAGGTTTAGGCTTTATTATTTTTATTTTTGGGTGTTTTTTTTTTTTAGATTAGGGTTTTTTGGGCTTGAAAAAGAGCTGATTGCCCTTTTAAGGGCAGTAAAAGAGCTGAATGCCCTTTTAAGGGCAATGCCCATACAAATGCCCATTTAGGGGCAATGGGTAGTTTAGGTTTTTTTAGTGTTATTTTTTTAATTTTAGGTGGTTTGGTTGGTGGGGTGTTTTTACTGTTAGGGGAGATTTAGTATTTTTTAGAGGTAAAAGAGCTGTTTAACTTAGGGCAATGGCCTACAAATGGCCCTTTTAAGGGCTATTGGTAGTTTAGTATTAGATTAGGGGGTGTTTTTATTTGGGGGGGATTTTTTTATTTTTATAGGGGTATTAGTTTTAGGTTTAAACTTTAAATGTTAGGTTTACATTTTTTATTTTGGATACCTTTGTTTATTTTTTTCTGTAATTGTTATTTTTTGTAACATTAGCTTGGGGGGTTGTAGTCTTTAAACATAGACTGCCTAGTATATATATATATATATACCTGTATATATATATATATATACCTGTGTGTATATATATATATATATATATATATATATATATATACATACACACATTGGAGCCCTTTTCAGTCAAACACCTTGCCATATAGCATATCCCTATTAACTGTTATAAAAAAATGTATTAATATTAATATATTTTTTTATTAAACTGTATATATATATATATATATATATATATATATATTCTTCAACAAACTACAAGAGGAGAACAAGGACCATCAAAAATATCCTATGGCCCTGAACAGATAGGGAATCAAGCACTCTTCTTTTTATAACAATAGCTCAAAAGTGTAGCTAAATTAGACGAATGAAATGAATCTCTGACCAGTACAATCACAGAGAACAGAAAATAATTTATTAATAGTACAGAAAGAAGTAAATCCTAACTGTCCAAACATAGCAATAGGCCAGTTGTGCGCTGGCCTCAGGTATATGTTAACAACACAAAGTAAAGTATGTTGAACAAACAATATGGTACATGTGGCCAATTAAAACCCTGAAGATGTGCACATCATAATCATAATATTGGCAAAAATACAATCCAAAGACACCTAATACACTGCTACACCCAAGCTGTACACGGTACCCAAGTCAATACAAGGGATAATTACCGGACAGGTAAATTTTTAGGGATCTAAGTAGTGATAGGTGCTTTGTAAAGATTTCAGGAACAACAATAATGGCAATATAGCAACAATTACAAAGAATTACATACAAGTATTAAGAATAGCTATTGCAATGGTTATTAGCAATAAGATAGATAGTGGAACATAGCTATAAATCCTCCATAATGAATTGCCTCAGTACAGAAGTTACATAGAGACACATAGAGATGCCTGCATATATAGAGATAAAATTCTCACAATAGTGTATTGCTGAAAAAAACAACCAAATCACACCAGGATGATTTTCCACATATAGCAGTATTGTTTTCAGCCAAACTTAGCATAAGTCCAAGGTATGCAGTCCAGGCTAACCCCCCATATTGCATGTGAAAGCAGCTATATTCCTGTGTTAAGCCGTAAGCATGCACTTATCTGATTCTGGAGGTGTCCACAATTGAGGTCCGCTGTTTGTTATTAGGTTACCGGTTGCCTCCTGAGATACTGCCTTGTAAATGAGTCCCATGAAACAATTTGCTGAGCCAGTCGAGTGCTACATGCTGAGACACTGCAGCGTGGTAGGACTGCGTGCTTACTTCCGGGTTGGTCACATGTGCGTCCGTGATTCCAATTTACCTATCCGGTAATTATCCCTTGTATTGACTTGGGTACCGTGTACAGCTTGGGTGTAGCAGTGTATTAGGTGTCTTTGGATTGTATTTTTGCCAATATTATGATTATGATGTGCACATCTTCAGGGTTTTAATTGGCCACATGTACCATATTGTTTGTTCAACATACTTTACTTTGTGTTGCTAACATATACCTGAGGCCAGCGCACAACTTGCCTATTGCTATGTTTGGACAGTTAGGATTTACTTCTTTCTGTACTATTAATAAATTATTTTCTGTTCTCTGTGATTGTACTGGTCAGAGATTCATTTCATTCGTCTAATTTAGCTACACTTTTGAGCTATTGTTATAAAAAGAAGAGTGCTTGATTCCCTATCTGTTCAGGGCCATAGGATATTTTTGATGGTCTTTGTTCTCCTCTTGTAGTTTGTTGAAGAATAATTTTTTATAGGGTCTGCACCACATTAAAATTATAATCTAACATAACATTAATGTTTTCTAAATTTTGATAATTTTTTCCACGGAAAAAGACACATTTATAGTAGCCATTTGTCCTGTACCCTTTTTGGTTTTTTATATATATATATATACTATATATATATATATATATATGTGTGTGTGTGCATGCGTAATACTTTTTTTTAAATGTGTTTTTGATTTGTTTTGTAAAAACAAATGTAACCCTTATACTTTACTGCAGGTCTGAAGGTGGGCTAAATATTCTAGCACAATTTTCGGCTTTTGCTCGAATATACCTTTAAACTTTTACTATGAGCGCAAGTTAGCGTGTTTGTGATATCCATTGAAAGTATAGGTTGCGCTTGAGCAAAGTTGGCTTCGCTAACCTTTCTCTTGCTAACTCACTTTACAATAGACTTGAAAAATCTTGTTGTGCGCTAATACAGCGATATCATGTCCTGCACTATCATTAGCGCACCACTTGTAATCTGACCCATAGGGGCCGATTTATCATGGCCCAAATGGTCCAAATACCACTGTTTCTGCGCGAGCCTTCAAGCTCGCCGGAAACAGGAGTTAAGAGGCAGTGGTTTTAAGACATACGGTCGGGTTGCAAACGATCGGGTTGATTGACACCTCCTGCTAGAACTGATTGTGCAAAGATAAATGCTGACAGCGTATGCTGTCGGTATTTATCCATGTCTGGTGGACATGATCGATACAACGGATCATGACCTCCAGACTCATGATAAATCGGCCCCTAAATATTTAACCTATGGTAGAATAAAAAGGAAATTTTAGATGTATAATAATCACGTGAAGAAACATACCTCCCTCAGTTCATTGCTGCTAGTTAATCTAAATTTCTGTCCTGCTGCATGGTGTGCCTCTCTCTCCAGTTCTTTAAGATGTACCTAAAACACAAAATGCTATAATTTCTGATCTATTTGCTTTTGTATGCATCAGACTAGACATAAGTGTGTATAAGCTATGGGCTACATTGTATGAAAGCCACCAAAATGGAGCAACTACACATACAAGTAGCAACAAGAATTGCGATAGAGTCAGAATGCAGAATGTCAGAATGCAAAATGTAACAATTTTTTTTAAATTATTATTATTGCATTCACATGAAAGCAAATAGCAAAACAGCCATTTAAGGAATGAACAAATATCCAAATGAATGAAACTGAACAAATTAATTGTATTGTTAGATACAATGCAGACTTGGGGTAGATTTATCAAATGTCGGGCGGACATGATCAGCTATAGCGGATCTTGTTCGTCCAACATCGATAAATGCCAACAGCATACACTGTCTGCATTTATCATTGCACAAGCATTTCTGGTGAAATGCTTGTGCAATGCCATCCCCAGGGGGTGTCAATCATCCCGATCGTATCTGATCAGGATTATTGCTGTCCTCCATCTCAGTGGCGGATGAGTTAAGGAGCAGCGGTCTTACGACAGCTGCTTCTTAACTTAAGTTTCAGGCGAACCTGAAACTTCGGGGGTAGATTGCAGCATCCGCTGCTTGATAAATCTACCCCATGGACTTGAGTAGAGAACTGTCCTACTGTTATAGAAATTGCAGGCTACTTCTGCTTTCAGTTGGCAGTATTTCAATGAGCTAGCAGTTTTTCCCATTGCTTCACGAGGGCCTTATAATCTTACGCTCTCCACTCAAATGAGATGATATAAAATGATCCTCCAGCACTGCGAGATCCCTCACAAAATTTTAACAAGGCAGATTTTGTTATAGTTCTCTAAAAGGTGTTCCCTGCATTTCTGGAGGTGAAGGAAAGACAAGCCCAGCGCAAAATAGCACTGGATGACACCAGAGTTCTGTTACATTTACACTTGTGCTTTGTATTTTATATTATTTTAGACTTCATTTTATGCCCTTTAATTTGTATTACATACAGAAGCTCCGTTTGCAGTAAATACAAATTAAACTTTTTTTTAACTACAATTGAACTTGCATTTATATTTTATTTAAATAGCATGTTACATTTGTCTGCTTTCTTAATGAAACATCTTTTAATTTGTAACTTTCTTAAAGAGATACTAAATCCAAGTTTTTGCTTTAATGATTTAAATTTTAAGCAACTTTCTAATTTACTGCTATTATCAATTTTTATTTGTTCTCTTGCTATCTTTATTTTAAAAAGCAGGAATGTAAAGCTTAGGTGCCAGCCCATTTTTGGTTGAGAACCTGGGTTACGCTTGCTTATTGGTTGGCTGAATGTAGTCACCAATAAGCAAGCTCTATCCAGGGTGCTGAACCTAAAATGGGCTGACTCCTAAGCTTTACATTCCTGCTTTTTTTAAATAAAGATAGCAAGAGAACGAAGAAAAATTGATAACAGGAGTAAATAAGAAAGTTGCTTAAAACTGCATGCTCTATCTGAATCATGAAAAAAAATTGGGTTTAGTATCCCTTTAAATATTATACAAAAAATGCATTTCCAAAAATGTAAAAGGAAATTAAATACTTCACCCCTAGAAATTCTGATGTCCTCTTTAGTTCTACTTCATTAACTTGAATTTTATGATTTTCCATCACTATGAAAATATATACATGTTTATAACACCAAACAATGTTAACAGAACAGTACATTTTTTGTTATAAAATTGAGAATTGACCTAGCAATCAATATTCTATTACAGAGAAAAACAATATTCCAACTTGGGGTAGCAAGTTTGAGTGAACAGAAGATTCCCCAATAGAAATAAATAACACTGGTATCTAGATAACATAATAATATGGCAACGCCTTATCATTTCTTTCCTTGCTGGTCATTGTGACCATCCTTAAAGAGCCACTATAATTTATTGACATAAATTATAAAAAGCACACTTACACTAATTTGTTAATATTGGGTTGTGATATGGTGGCTAGTGACTTTACAAATAAGTGGGGACCTAGGGCTTAAAAACGTCCTCTATTCCTGAATATTTTCTAGGTTAGGATCTGGTTATAAAGGCTGTATATATGTATGCATTAGTAGATGAGTGTGTATATATGTGTCTGTTTGTGTATGTATATGTGTGTGTGTAAATTACTGTCTTTGTGTGTAGATGAGTGTGTATGTGTAGATAAGTGTGTGCGTGTGTGTGTAGATGAGTGTGTCTATGCATGTATGTATGTATGTGTATGTAGATGAGTGTGCCTGTATGTATATGTGTGTGTATATCAGTGTGTTTTGTCTGTATGTGTGTCTATAGTTGAGTGTGTCTGTGTGTTTAGATGAGTATGTCTGTGTTTCTGTGTGTGTATATGAGTGTGTCTTTGTGTGTATGTGTGTGTACATGAGTGTGTCTGTGTGTAGATGAGTGTGTCTGTGAGTGTGTGTGTATGTATGTGTGTGCGTAGATGAGTGTGTATGTGTGTGATGTGTGTGTAGATGAGTGTGTCTGTATGTATACGTGTGTGTAGATGAGTGTATCTGTGTCTGTGTCAGGTTTGGATCCCAATGTAAACCCAAAGGCTAGAGAGAATTGAATATCACACTCTAGCACACTGAATATATTCTAGGTTGTGACCCCCAGAGACAACTGTGGCACAGATGAATGATGCTGAGCAGACAAAGTAGAAACTCACATGCAGAGGAACTGAAGTAAACTCCAGTAGGCAGATCAGGCAGGCAGAGAGTAAACAGGCCAGACAGGTATTCATAGATAGTTAGACAGCAAAAGTGGGCTTAGACAGGATAAGGTTTTGTAGATCAGACAAGCAGAGGTTTAAGAAGTAAGCAGGCTGTAGTATTCCCAGGTATATAAGGGGTTATCCAAGCAGACAGGTCTGACAGGCAAAGATTATAAAGTTCAGGCAGGCAGAGGTTAGGAAGTCTAAGGCCGGTTGTAGTACTCACAGGCAGTTAAGGGGTTACTCCAGCAGGCAGGTCTGACAGGCAAACGTTATAGAGTTCAGGCAGGCAGAAGTAAGCAGATAAGGCAGGCAGCAGTACTCAAAGGCAGAGAATGGGTAAATCCAGCAAGCAGGTCTGGAGGAAGCCACAACGTGGTCATTGACAACAAACGGGCGCCAAGGATCTGCAGGACCGAGAGTAAATAGGCAGACTGACATCACTGCAGCGGCCAGCGAGGAAACCTACGTCATGTTGCCTACGCTATGCAACAGCCTCATGGAGCAGCGCATGACAGCCTGTACAGTATGTGTGTGTAGATGAGTGTGTCTTTTGTGAGTATGTGTGTAGATGAGTGTGTCTTTGTGAGTATGTGTGTAGATGAGTGTGCCTACGTGTGTGTTTAAATTAGTTTGTATATTTGTGTGTGTGTAGAAATGAGTGTGTCTATGTATGTGTAGATGAGTGTCTGTGTAAGTATGCATGTGTATGTAGATGAGTGTTTATTTGTGTGTACGCATTTGTGTGTGTGTAGATGTGTATGACTGTGCATGTATGTATGTGTGAGTGCATATGAGTGTCTGTTTGTAGATAAGTGTGTCTGTCTGTATGTATGTGTGCATGTGTAGATACTGTAAGTGTGTCTGTGTGTGTGTGTATGTTTGTGTGTTTGTGTAGATAAGTGTGTCTATGTGTGTTTGTGTTTATATGTGCGTGTGTTTAGATGAATGAGTTGTGTGCATGTATGAGAGTGTGTATGAGTGTTTGTGTATATGTTGGTGTGCGTGTGTAGATACTGTAAGTGCGTCTGTGTGTGTCTATGTGTGTTTGTCTGTATATGTGTGTTTAGATGAGTGAGTTATGTGTATGTATGAATGTGTGTGTAGATACTCTAAGTGTGTCTGTGTGTGTTTGTGTTTATTTGTGCTTAGATGAGTGAGTTGTGTGCATGTATAAGAGTGTGTATGAGTGTGTGTGTATATGTTTCTGTGCGTGTGTAGATACTGTAAGTGTGTCTGTGTGTCTGTGTGTTTTTGTGTATATTTGTGTGTGTTTAGATGAGTGAGTCGTGTGTATGTATGTATGCGTGTGTAGATCATGTAAGTGTATCTGTATGTGTATATATGTGTTAGTGTGCAGAAACTCTAAGTGTGTCGTTGTGTATCTATGTGTGTGTGTTTAGATGAGTAAGTTGTATGCATGTATGAGAGTGTGTATGAGTATGTGTGTGTATACGTTTGTGTGAATGGAAGTATGGGTGTATATATGAGTGAATGTGTAAATGTATATGTGTGGACAGTACTAGTTTCACTGCTTTAGATGTATGTGGTTGTAGAAAACTGCGCCTAGATTTATATATATATACAAGCTACACTATAAAAGACCCCCTAACTGGATCTTGGATTCAAAGTAATGAAAAAGGGATAGGAGCGCCAAAGTTGGCTAAAGTATATATAAAACAGGATAAATCTGGAACAAAGCTGACTGAAAAGGAGGGAGATACTGACAATGGAATATCTAATAATGTGTAATAAAATATATAACACCTACAGTTGCTTAAAACAATTTATGTAAAAAATTATATAAAAAATGTATCTAAAATATTTATTATTATAAAAAAGAGTGACTTGGGATTGGTCACTCTCACATACAGTATGTATTAAGTCAGGTCAAAAACTGTTCAAATAAAATACAATACAATCAGATACAAAGTTATAAAAATACATATAATACAATTGGTATACAATGTAATAGATATAAAGTGCAAATCATGAATACACTAATATAAGAGACAATCTCAGAAGATCAAAATAGTGCAATGTCTGGATAGATCTCCGGTAAGGGTACCGGTTTATTACCTATAAAAACGTGTACACGTGCACTGAAAAGTGGTAAACTGTGGAAAATCCAATCAAAAAATGGCCAAAAATTGAAAAATTCAAATATATATATACTGTATATATATATATATATATATATATATATATATATATATATATATATATATATATATATATATATATAAAATAAAAAATTAAAGATTAAAAAATCATATCGTGAGAAATATGTGAAAAAATATGTGAAAAAATGTGAAAAAATAAACGGCTAGATTTAGAGTTGGGCGGTAGCCGTCAAAACCAGCGTTAGAGGCTCCTAACGCTGGTTTTTACCGCCCTCTGGTATTTGGAGTCAGTCAGGAAAGGGTCTAACGCTCACTTTGCAGCCTCGACTTTTCCATACCGTCGATCCCCTCACGTCAATTGCATATCCTATCTTTTCAATGGGATCTTTCTAACTCCGGTATTTAGAGTCGTGGCTGAAGTGAGCGTTACAAATCTAACGACAAAACTCCAGCCGCAGAAAAAAGTCAGTAGTTAAGAGCTTTCTGGGCTAATGCCGGTTTATAAAGCTCTTAACTACTGTGCTCTAAAGTACACTAACACCCATAAACTACCTATGTACCCCTAAACCGAGGCCCCCCCACATCGCCGCCACTATATTAAAAATTTTTAACCCCTAATCTGCCACTCCGTACACCGCGGCCACCTACGTTATCCCTATGTACCCCTAATCTGCTGCCCCTAACACCGCCGACCCCTATATTATATTTATTAACCCCTAATATGCCGCCCCCAACGTCGCCTCCACCTACCTACAATAATTAACCCCTAATCTGCCGACCGGAGCTCACCGCTACTATAATAAATGTATTAACCCCTAATCCGCCTCACTCCCGCCTCAATAACCCTATAATAAATAGTATTAACCCCTAATCTGCTCTCCCTAACATCGCCGACACCTAACTTCAAGTATTAACCCCTAATCTGCCGACCGGAGCTCACCGCTACTCTACTAATTTTTTTAACCCCTAAAGCTAAGTCTAACCCTAACACTAACACCCCCCTAAGTTAAATATAATTTTTATCTAACGAAATAAATTAACTCTTATTAAATAAATTATTCCTATTTAAATCTAAATACTTACTTGTAAAATAAACCCTAATATAGCTACAATATAACGAATAATTATATTGTAGCTATTTTAGGATTAATATTTATTTTACAGGCAACTTTGTATTTATTTTAACCAGGTACAATAGCTATTAAATAGTTAATAACTATTTAATAGCTAAAATAGTTAAAATAATTACAAAATTACCTGTAAAATAAATCCTAACCTAAGTTACAATTAAACCTAACACTAAACTATCAATAAATAAATTAAATAAAATACCTACAATTATCTACAATTAAACCTAACACTACACTATCAATAAATTAATTAAATACAATACCTACAAATAAATACAATGAAATAAACTAACTAAAGTACAAAAAATAAAAAAGAACTAAGTTACAAAAAATAAAAAAATATTTACAAACATTAGAAAAATATTACAACAATTTTAAACTAATTACACCTACTCTAAGCCCCCTAATAAAATAACAAAGCCCCCCAAAATAAAAAAATGCCCTACCCTATTCTAAAATTAAAATAGAAAAGCTCTTTTACCTTACCAGCCCTGAAAAGGGCCCTTTGCGGGGCATGCCCCAAAGAATTCAGCTCTTTTGCCTGTAAAAAGAAAACATACAATACCCCCCCCCCAACATTACAACCCACCACCCACATACCCCTAATCTAACCCAAACCCCCCTTAAATAAACCTAACACTAAGCCCCTGAAGATCTTCCTACCTTATCTTCACCATGCCAGGTTCACCGATTGATCCAGAAGAGGGTCCGAAGTCTTGATCCAAGCGGCGGCTGAAGAACTCCATCATCGGGCTGAAGTCGGAAGTCCATCATCGGGATGAAGTCTTCTATCAAGCGGCATCTCCAATCTTCTTTCTTCCGGAGCGGAGCCATCTTCTTCCCAACCGACGCGGATCCATCCTCTTCAACCGACGCCTACTCGCCGAATGACGGTTCCTTTAAATGACGTCATCCAAGATGGCGTCCCTCGAATTCCGATTGGCTGATAGGATTCTATCAGCCAATCGGAATTAAGGTAGGAATATTCTGATTGGCTGATGGAATCAGCCAATCAGATTCAAGTTCAATCCGATTGGCTGATCCAATCAGATTGAGCTCGCATTCTATTGGCTGATCGGAACAGCCAATAGAATGCGAGCTCAATCTGATTGGCTGATTGGATCAGCCAATCGGATTGAACTTGATTCTGATTGGCTGATTCCATCAGCCAATCAGAATTTTCCTACCTTAATTCCGATTGGCTGATAGAATCCTATCAGCCAATCGGAATTCGAGGGACGCCATCTTGGATGACGTCCCTTAAAGGAACCTTCATTCTTCAGTTGGACGTCGGAAGAAGAAGATTGAGCCGCGCTGGAGGTCTTCAAGCTGGAGCCGTTCGTCATCGGATGAAGATAGAAGATGCCGCTTGGATCAAGATGGTTGCCGGTCCGGATCTCCTCTTCTTCCCGGATAGGATGAAGACTTTGGAGCCTCTTCTGGACCTCTTCAGCCGCCGCTTGATAGAAGATTTCAGCCGGATTATGGATATCCAGCCCCCGCTTGGGCTTGGATGAAGATTTCGGAGCCTGGAGCGATCGGTGAACCTGGCATGGTGAAGATAAGGTAGGAAGATCTTCAGGGGCTTAGTGTTAGGTTTATTTAAGGGGGGTTTGGGTTAGATTAGGGGTATGTGGGTGGTGGGTTGTAATGTTGGGGGGGTATTGTATGTTTTTTTTTACAGGCAAAAGAGCTGAATTCTTTAAGGCATGCCCCGCAAATGGCCCTTTTCAGGGCTGGTAAGGTAAAAGAGCTTTGAACTTTTTAAATTTAGAATAGGGTAGGGCATTTTTTTATTTTGGGGGTCTTTGTTATTTTATTAGGGGGCTTAGAGTAGGTGTAATTAGTTTAAAATTGTTGTAATATTTTTCTAATGTTTGTAAATATTTTTTTATTTTTTGTAACTTAGTTCTTTTTTATTTTTTGTACTTTAGTTAGTTTATTTAATTGTAGTTATTTGTAGGTATTGTATTTAATTAATTTATTGATAGTGTAGTGTTAGGTTTAATTGTAACTTAGGTTAGGATTTATTTTACAGGTAATTTTGTAATTATTTTAACTAGGTAACTATTAAATAGTTATTAACTATTTAATAGCTATTGCACCTGGTTAAAATAAATACAAAGTTGCCTGTAAAATAAATATTAATCCTAAAATAGCTACAATATAATTATAATTTATATTGTAGCTATATTAGGGTTTATTTTACAGGTAAGTATTTAGCTTTAAATAGGATTCATTTATTTAATAAGAGTTAATTTATTTCGTTAGATTTAAATTATATTTAACTTAGGGGGGTGTTAGTGTTAGACTTAGCTTTAGGGGTTAATACATTTATTATAGTAGCGGTGAGCTCCGGACGGCAGATTAGGGGTTAATTATTGTAGGTAGCTGGCGGCGACGTTGTGGGGGGCAGATTAGGGGTTAATAAATATAATATAGGGGTCGGCGGTGTTAGGGGCAGCAGATTAGGGGTACATAACTATAATGTATGTTGCAGCGGTGTACGGAGCGGCAGATTAGGGGTTAATAATAATATGCAGGTGTCAGCGATAGCGGGGGCGGCAGATTAGGGGTTAATAAATATAACATAGTGGTCGGCGATGTTAGGGGCAGCAGATTAGGGGTACATAGGGATAACGTAGCTGGCGGTGGTGTATGGAGCGGCAGATTAGGGGTTAATAATAATATGCAGGGGTCAGCGATAGCGGGAGCGGCAGATTAGGGGCTAATAAGTGTAAGGTTAGGGGTGTTTAGACTCGGGGTTCATGTTAGGGTGTTAGGTGCAGACTTAGGAAGTGTTTCCCCATAGGAAACAATGTAGCTGCGTTAGGAGCTGAACGCTGCTTTTTTGCAGGTGTTAGGTTTTTTTTTCAGCTCAAACAGCCCCATTGTTTTCTATGGGGGAATCGTGCACAAGCACGTTTTTTAAGCTGGCCGCGTCCGTAAGCAACGCTGGTATTTAGAGTTGCAGTGGCGGTAAATATCCTCTACGCTACCTTTTTTGGAGCCTAACGCAGCCATTCTGTGAACTCTAAATACCAGCGGTATTTAAAAGGTGCAGGGGAAAAAAGCACGCGTAGCTAACGCACCCCTTTGGCCACAGAACTCTAAATCTAGCCGAAATTGTATTAAGTGTCCAAATCAAAAATAAGACAAATCCGAAGGTATAACTCCAATGATGTTTATATATATATATATATATATATATATATATATATATATATATATATATATATATATATATATATATATATATATATAAAATACCCCAAAAAATAAATATAAATTTGCGTATGTGTCCAGTGGTACTTTAGTCCTGATGATATAATCCAAGTGTCCAAATAAGTGTGTATACTATTAGTGGTGATTCCTGTGTCCAAACTCGATATCCAAGAAGTCCCGCTACTGGGATAATAACTAGTAATAAACAATACAATCCTAAAAAAGAAAGAAAAAGAAAAAACAGTGTACAAAATGCCGTTTATTGGTAGAGGCTATTAGTGTTGCACCCAAATAAACCATCCTGAGAGAAATAGAAAGCATCACAAATCCTGGTGGGGATACTGGTCAACACGTTTCAGCCCTTATATAGGGCCTTTTTCAAGACATAATGAGGCTTCATAAAACTTAGACTTATAAATGGTATCTTATCCAATCAAATCCCATCTGAAAGGAAGGTCCGTCTTAGTTATTGGCGCCAAATTTCGTGGTAAAAATGTCACTTCTGGTTTTTAGTGATGTCACATCCGGTTTTTACCACTTCCAGTTTGCTATTTAGCATGGAATCCATTTTTAGTAAGGGAATGCTTCCATAATTACACAGCTAACTATGGTTTCACCAATTTCTTGTTTTATTAACGTTGTTTACACTTAGAGTTTCTTATTGTCTCAATTAAGAGCTATGAAGGGTTTTAGATAACTGTTTTAGCTAAATTACGATCAGATCCTTTGTATTATTACGGGTCTTATGAATCTCAAATACCTATAAGAGATACTTATATTGGAAGATTACATATAAAAAATTACATATAAAAAATATAAAAATATATATATAAAAAATATATATATATAAGCAATTTATAAACAATGTATACATTTTTTTAAAGTATGAGCCTTATCATTATAAAAATAGCAAATATGGAATGGATCCTTCCCACTAAAAATTGAGGATTTTAGGCTTAATATTTCTCCAGGATTTACAGCTATTTATGGCGTTAGAATCTCAACCCATGACTTCTAAAAATATAATACAAATAAATACTACATGAGCTATAGTACAATAAAATAAAAATAGAAAATAACGAACTGTATGCTTGAATTACTGTTGAAACCTACTGGTATATAATCATACCTGTACTTAGCCATACCCATATCTCGTCATATATTATTAAAGGGGATTTGGGGCTAGTATGAGAATACATGCTCTAGTAGCTCTACCTATTTTATAGTATGTGGATTCTATTACTCAGGGTTACCAATTATAATAAATTAATGTAAATATTATATGCTAGGCTGTGTGTTGGTGTGGGACCGTACTTCCACCTGGCTGCTAAATGTTAGTATAGGGGGAAATTGGAGATAGTATGAAAATACATGCTCTTCCATCTTTATCTATCCTAACAGAGGCTAAAGTAGTCAGGGGGAGTCCCTCAAACAATTTACCTACAATAGGGGGGACAAGGGGGAGGTGTTAGAATAAATGGACAACCTCAAAATTGGCATTTAATCCCTTAGGGTAAATACAGTCCAAATTAAATATCAATTTAGATTCAGTCCTAAGCATTTTGAGATCCATATCCCCCCTCTCCAGTCTTTGGGTACTTTACTTATCCCATATATTTAAAACTGCTGTCACTCTCTCCATGCACATCTTTAAAATGTTTGTAAATGGGTAGATCTACCTTTTTTCGTTTTATTTGTAACAGATGTTCCCTGATTCTATATCTAAGTTTTCTTGTGGTTTGTCCAATGTACTGCAATCCACACCCACATTCAATAAGATATATGACAAACTTGTCTGTGCACCGAATTGTATGTTTGACTTTGAATGTTTCGTTTGTAGTTTTAGATTTGAACATCCCAGTCTTTTTTCTGTGTTTGCATGCTTTGCAGAGATGACACGGAAAGAAGCCTTCTAGTTTTCTACCAGTTATACCCAAACAGTTGTTCTGGATCTTACTACTGGGAATACTGGGAGCTAGAAAGGTCTTCAAATTATTAGCTTTCCTGTAAATGAATTGCGGTCTTTCTGCCAGGTGTTCACCTTAAGTGTCATCATCTCTAAGTAGATGCCAATGCCGTTTTATTATGTTTTCTACAATCCTTCTATTTTCGCTATACTGTGTGATAAATGGTACTTTCAATTCTTTCTCATTAGTGGTGACTATCTTGGATTTATAAGTCAATATTGAGTCTCTTTCCATGTCAATTATTTCGGTTATAATGTTATCTATGGAAGACTCATCATATCTTCTCTCTATGAATTTTTCTTTCAACACCAAAGATTGTTCTTGCCACATTTTTTCATTGGAACAATTTTTCTTTATTCGCATAAGTTGTCCTTTGGGAATGTTGGAAATCCATTTCTTGTGATGACAGCTAGACTGGTGTATATAATAGTTACAGCCAACCTCTTTAAATTAGGTTGACGTCTCAATATTCCAATTTCTTACATGTCAAGATCCAAGAAGGTTATGTGTTCTTTGCGAATTTGGTGGGTAAACTTGAAATTCGCTTGGTTTTGGTTCATGACTTCTAACGTATATGTTAGGTCTTCAAGACTCCACTTCCAAGTTATGAGTAGGTCGTCTATGTACCTTTTATATAGGACCAGGTCCGCGTTCGCTGGGCAGTAGTCCCAAAATATGGACTCCCACTTCCCCATATATAAATTTGCGTAACTTGGAGCAAACCTGGTCCCCATAGCCATACCACATATTTGCTGGTAGAATTTACCTTCACAGTGGAAGTAATTATGTTGTAATATATAATCAATACCATCAAGTATGAATGTATTTTGTGCCTAGGGCATGTCTACTTCTTTATTTACACTTTAATACAATATATTTCTCACGATATGATTTTTTAATCTTTAATTTTTGATTTATATATATATATATATATATTATTTTTCAATTTTTGGCCATTTTTTGATTGGATTTTTCACAGTTTACCACCTTTCAGTGCACGTGTACACATTTGTATAGGTAATAAACCGGTACCCTTACCGGAGATCTATCCAGACATTGCACTATTTTGATCTTCTGAGATTGTCTCTTATATTAGTGTATTCATGATTTGCACTTTATATCTATTACATTGTATACCAATTGTATTATATGTATTTCTATAACTTTGTATCCGATTGTATTGAATTTTATTTCTAACAGTTTTTAGATATACCATTGTCAGTATCTCCCTCCTTTTCAGTCAGCTTTGTTCCGGATTTATCCTGTTTTATATATACTATAGCACACTTTGGCACTCCTATCCCTTTTTCGTTACTTTTTCGGTAGTTTCACTGCTTTATGCAATGCATATAATAAGCATTACTGGAGGACAGTAGAGTGTGGACCAATATATATCTATAATCGCGTTTGTAACGCGTCCGCCGGTGTCGCCAGTTGCGCACTCATCTTCAAAGGAATGATGGCGCGCACGCAGCCAAAAAACTCCCAGTGGATTCCGAAAATGGCAGGGTGATGAAACAATCCACCTGGATTCTTTCACCACCCTACCATTTTCAAAATAAAACATCCTAACATTAAATTACAAAAAATTAATCTAACATCATCTTCTATCTTCATCCGTAGCGAAGGCGGTGCAGAGTGAAAGTGCCGAGCTGGCTTCCCCGATGCACGGATCCTCAGCAGCAGTTCTCAGCGGCGGTGGTCCAAAGCGGTGTGGAGGCTCCTCTTCATGCGATTGTCCGCCTCACACTAAAGATTAAATGCAAGGTACCCCATATTTATTGGGGTACCTTACATTCCTATTGGCTGAAATTTGGAATCAGCCAATAGAATGAGAACTGAAATCTTATTCACTGATTTGAACAGCCAATAGGATTTCAGTAGTTCTAATTCTATTGGCTGATTTCAAAATTTCAGCCAATAGGAATTGCAAGTTACCCCAAATTGAATGTGGTACCTTGCATTTAATTTTCAGTGTACGCCGGAGATCGGATGAAGAGGAGCCTCCACGCCGCTGAGGATCTCTGCCGCTGAAGACCGCCACTGAGGACCGCCTCTCCAGATCCGCGCATTGGGGAAGACTACTCCGGACCTCGGCTTCGTGCCGCCTTCGCTCCGGATGAAGATAAAAGATAATGGTGCCTCTTGGAAGAAGACCTTCACCGCCGGACTTCATGAATGGTGAGTACCTATTTGGGGCTCAGTTTTAGGATTTTATTTTATTTTATTTATTTTTTATTTTATTTTTTTAAGATTAGAGATTTAATGTGATGTTTGCCCTTTTAAGGGCAGTAAAAGAGCTGAATGACCTTTTAAGTGCAATGCCCATACAAATGCCCCTTTAGGGGAAATGGGTAGCTTAGGTTTTTTTAGTGTTAGGTTTTTTATTTTGGGGGGGTTGGTTGGGTGGGGGGTTTACTGTTAGGGGGCAATTGGTAATTTTTTTAAGTAAAAGCTGTTTAACTTAGGGCAATGCCCTTCAAAAGACCCTTTTAAGGGCTATTGGAAGTTGAGTATTAGATTAGGGGGGGGGCTATTTTGGGGAGATTTTTTATTTTTATAGGAGTATTAGTTTAGGTTTACATTTTTTATTTTGGATAGATTTGTTTATTTTTTTATTTTTTTTAAATGATTTTTTTATTTTAAACAGCAGAAATAACCAGATCAGGTATACAATGAGCAGTGAGAAACATTACAATACTTTCAGTATAATATTTTCAGGATACCATTTAGTTTGAGAATATAATATACATGTCCAAAGAGAAATTGGCCAGATGATAAGAGCTATTGTCCATGGGTGTCTAGGACTCCTCCCTGGAGCCCCAGGAGAGGCCAACAAGAGCCAACCAGAATAAGACAAGATTAGTATTGCAAAGTTGACAATCTCACTTCCAATTTCTTAATTGCCTAAGTGCTTTAACATTATATAAACATGGTCGTTACATATAAAAAAGCAATGAAACAAACAAATAATAATGAGGAAAAAAGAGAACACAAATTTTTCTTACCAGCATTAAAATTTTACATTGATAGTATTAATATAAAGAAAATAAGAGAACCTCTAGGCTCGTACTGAGTGAAGTGACAAGAAAAAAAAAAAGGGGGGGGTAAGGGAAAAGGAGGGGTGGGGGGCGGTTTCATTCAATGGGTTGATGAAGGGAGGTTGGGGAATAGATGAAAAGGAATGCTCACAGGATTGTAAGGTGTCGTAAACTTAGAGGCAGATAATGTCCACAACTAAGTTTTATTCAGGACCATACTCCCAGATCGCAATTTGAAGGTCTTCTGAACCATGTGTATGAGAAACATACGATTCCATTACTTTTACGAAGTTCAGAATATCCACTACCTGCGCCTAAGAGGGTACGGTCTGTTGGAGCCACAACCTGGCCAGAGCTAGTTTTATTGCTAAAAAGAGATATATACAAAACATCTTCTGTGGTAGCGGCAAATGTGTAGGCAGCATATGGAACAAGCCCATGCTTGGAGACAGTTGTATTAAGATACCTTTCGTGGTACAGTATTGGGCAGCAAGTTGCCAAAGGGTTTGGATTTGTGGGCATGTCCACCAAATATGTAGTGGAGTCCCCATCGCATCACATCTCCTCCAGCACTTAGGGGAGTTGATGGGTGAGATCTTGAAAAGGCGCAGAGGTGTCATATGCCACTGTAGTATTATTTTAAGGAACAACTCATATAAAGTTGTACAATGAACCGCTTTTTTAGTTAACTGTGTTGCAGTTCTCCACTGTTGTGGTTCATATACTAGTGCCAAGGAGATTTCCCATTGTCTTACAGGGGAGGATTTGTAAAAAAGAGGGGGATTCGGAAGGTCTAGGTATGAAGTTGAAAGCAGCTTAGTTGGAGAAGATGTCGTATCCCACCTGACTTCCCACCTAGTCTTATCCCTTAAGGGGCCCCTATCAAAGCCCCACGATTTAAGATAGCTACGTAACCTCCAGAATTGGAAGTGTAATATGATGGGCGGGTTGAATTTCCTAATAAATGCTTGAGAGGTTAACAGATCATTCCCTTCAAACAAATCTGCTACCTTGGTTACACCTAAATTAGTCCATAAGTTAGGTGGGTGTCAGGCAAGGTTAATAATAACTCTCTGAGCGCGTGAGATGGTGACGGGTGGGGAGCAATAGGTGTTAGGTTATGTATTTTGTCCCAAAACTTCAGATTAGATGCCACAATGTAATTAAGCGAGAGGAGGGGGGGTCTGGTATGCTTGGGGAGCCATATAAGATCACGCAGGGTGAACCCCGCCGGAAGAGCCGCTTGTTCAATTTCCGCCCATCTGCTCTGTGTGGTCGAGCCCCATTGAGTCACTTGTGACAATCTAGCTGCTTCATGGTATCTCAGGATGTTCGGGGCATCCGCCCCCCCAGCTAGTATGGGCTGTTGTAATGTACCGATAGCCACCCTAGGGGCTTTGTTGCGCCAAATGAATCTATTACAGAGTTGCTGGAATTTATGAATTGTAGCTCTGGGGATTGGAATGGGGAGTGATCTAAATACATAAGTCAGCTTCGGAAGAAGACTCATTTTGAAAGCTGATATGCGTCCAAGCCAGGATAATGAGGGAACATTCAACGTATTAGTAGATGATGTAATAGTGGATAGAAGGGGAGAGAAGTTTAAGTCAATAATGGTTGATATATTTTGCGAGAGACATACACCCAAATGTTTAATGTGTGAAGTGGACCATTGGAATTTATATTTACTTCCCAGCGTGGCAAGGATGTCCTCTGGAATATTTATAGCATATGCCTCCGTTTTAGATACGTTAAGTTTATAGTAGCTAATTAGAGCAAACTTCTCTAAGAAAACAAGTGGGGTAAAGAGGTGAGCGGGTCATATACCAGAACCGCCAGGTCATCTTCAAAAAAGTGCAATGTTTTGCTCTATACAGTGTATTTCTACACCTGATCTGCGGGTTGGAACGAATGGCAACAGCCAAAGGCTCCATTACAAGAGTGAATATGAGGGGTGATAGTGGGCACCCCTGTCTGGTGCCATTGGTTATCACGAAAGGTTCCGAAGAAAATCCCAGTCCCTTGACTCTTGCAGGTGGATCGAATATAATGCCGCTATAGTTGTAACGAAGGATGAAGGAAATCCAAACCTTCATAGCACAGAAAACATATATTCCCATCCCACCCTGTCGAAGGCCTTTTCAGCGTCCAACGACAGGGTGACACAGGGCAGATGCAATCTCTGAGCCTCAAAATATATATTCAACAAGCGTCTTGTGTTATCAGGGCCTTGGTGTCTTAAAACGAAACCCACCTGGTCTGGATCAACCAGGGTGGGTAGAAGAGCATTAAGGCGCGAGGCTATTATCTTAGCGTACAGCTTAACGTCAAGATTTAGCAACGATATGGGTCTATAACTCTCACACATTGTAGTATCTTTCCCTTGTTTTGGAAGGGTGATTATAACCGCCTGTATGAACTCAATTGGAAAATTGCCTCTGTCACTCGCCAACCTGAAGAAATGCGTTAGGATGGGAATTAGCTGCGTTTGGAATTTTTTATAGAATAGGTCTGTGAATCCATCTGGCCCCGGTGACTCAAAAGCCTTAAGAGACTTAATAGCGGTCTTGATCTCCAGAGCCGAAATAGGATTTTGCAGACAATCTGCCTGTTCTTGAGAAACTTGAGGGAGATTCAAGGGAGCAAGGAAGTCATTAATAGTACTGGAGTCCAGAGGAGGAAGTGAATCATCCTCCTGTAAATTATAGAGGGTGGCATAATATTTTGAAAAAGTATTCCCGATATCTTTCAGCTTAGTAATATTCTGTACCCCTACTTTCAATGCAGCAATACTTGCTGCCGCCATTCTCTGTCACAACTTATTGGCAAGTAGCCTATCGGCTTTATTGCCTTTATGATAATAGATTTCCTTAAGCCTAAGTAGCCTCTCTGCTGTCCTTGCAGTCGGGGTGAGGGATCATTTTTATGATCATCTGTTATTTTGCGTAGGCTCATCAATAGCTGCGCCAGAGTATCCCCTCTACGCTTCTTCAAGACTGATGCGATCTTCATAAATGAGCCTCGGATGTACGCTTTTAAAGAGGCCCACAGAATAAAATTGTCAACCTCATTATTATCATTCGACAATAAAAAATCTGAAAGATCTTTAGTAACGTAGGCCATTGTCTCCGGAGAGGAGAATAAGTAGGGGGACAGACGCCAAGTCGGAGAGTGTTGTAGGACCACTGAGGACTGTAAAGTAATATGGACTGGGTCATGGTCCGACCAAGGGCATTGAGGGATCCATGACCTGGTCACCTTGTCCAAAAGACCTGGGTCACAGAAAAAAAGATCTATTCGTGAGTGGTGAACAGAGGAGAAATAGGTATAATCACAGGCGGATGCGTGCAAAGCATGCCAAAGATCAAACAGGTTGAACTAATACATTAGGTTCCGGAATTTATGTGATAACTCAATAACGGGTTTAGATAGTTTACGAGTCACATTTGACTTCCTGACCACATGCGGGTCCCAGACAACATTGAAATCTCCGGCAATGAGCAAGAGGCCCTGTCTCAGAGCCTCTAGTTTTTTAAGGAACTTACACAGTGTACGAATGTGTTGCTTATTGGGGCCACAATATGAAGCTAGAGTGTAGGTAACACCATCCAATCTGCAAATAATGATTAAATATCTACCTTGGCGGTCAGCTTTGGTAAAAATATTCTCATAAGAGATGTCCTTGTGTATAAGGATAGCTGTCCTTCTGGACTTTTGTGAAAAGCTAGCAGCCTCCACAACCGGAAACAGCTTAGATTGGATAGGAATCTTCATACCTTTCACCCAATGAGTTTCCTGCACAAAAATTAGGTGAGCTCTAGCTCTGGCCAAGGAGTGGAGAAAGACGCTGCGTTTGATTGGGGAGTTGAGCCCCCTAACATTTTGGGTCACACAGTTATATGGCATATTACCTCAATATAGTTTACTCCTGTTACAATATGGGAGGGAGGTCAGGAGGATGTGGAATATGGGAAGAAGGGTGTAGGGAAAAATGGAGGGAAGATGAAAGGGAAAGGGGAGGAGAGGGAGGGAGGGAGAAAAAAAAAAGAGCCAGAAGCGCTCGTTACAACTCTCTACAGCAATGGTATAGAATGCAAATACAACGAATAAATGCGGTATTTAGTAAAGATAAACCGCGTATGTAGCCTCTGAAATGTAATTCAGAGTACTTTAAGGGGGAGGGAATTTATACCTGCAAGCAGTATACAGTGTCAGTTCAGTATATGAGAAGAAAAATATAGGTAAAACAAACCAAAAAGAAAAAATAAAAAGAAAGAGAGAAAAATCAGAGAGAGAGGGGAGAGGGTGAAGAGAGGATCTCCGGACCCTAGGAAAAAAAAAAAGGGGAAAGAGGAAAGAAAAAAAAAGGGGGGGGGGAAACCGAGGAAGTGTAAGAGTGATTTTAGCACCTCCATAGGGAGTATGAATGCTGACCTCGTGTCAGCAGGAAAAGGGAATACATTCGATGAGCTGCAGGAGCACAGTACAAAAACGCATGTTATCATAATTGAACATTATAACAGTAACTAGAGCAACAACTCTTAATGAAACATTCAATTACAATGAAACCTGAGTACTGCTGATCAGTATCATATTATATGAAACATTTATGAAACATGCATACCCACCATGATAGAATTGTATGTCAGATTAGAGGACTGACGTCAATACAACAAACAGCCCACTGTGCATATATGAGTATGCGAGTATCTTAACAATTGGGATATCAAAGTAGCATTTGGCATATTTGAATATGGTCATATTATAACATTTCAAACCACAAACTGTAATGTGTCAAACAGTCATATGAGGGTAGCAGTGGCATAACAAGAAGTAACTAGCATAGGATTAGGCCATGAAGCTGACCTGTAGTCGGGGGGACACATAAGGAGGAACAGACAGAGAAAAGAAAATAAAAAAAAGGGGGGGGGAAGGGGTAGGGAGACGGGTCCAGTTATCTACACTAACTCACTTAAAACATTACAATGGAGAACGGTAAGGCATTAATAGAGGAGACATCATACAGCCTTAGTGTAGTAATATATTAGACATAGATCTTAACACACAGATTACCCTTTATACCAACTCTACTCAACCATCTTCTTCTTCTTGAGCTTGAATATGAGTAACAGAGGTCACAGAGTTTCTTTGTGGAAGCGGGTCCCACTGAGGGAACATTGGGTCTAGAGAGCTTGATGATGCGTCTTGAGGTGTTGGTGCGGAATTCCACAGTTTCATAAGGTGCTGGCTTTGTTCTATTGTAGTAGCCACATGTTGCTGATTATTTCGAAGGACAAAGAGTCTGGTCGGGTGACCCCATCTATATTTAACTCCTTGAGCTCTAAGAAATTTGGTGAATTCTCCAAACAACTTTCGTTGCTGTAGAGTATGGAATGACAGGTCTGCAAAACTGTTAATATCCTTAAATTGATCTGGGAGGGCAGGTCTGGCAAGAGAAGCTCTGACCAATCGTTCCTTGTATGTAAAAAAATGCATTCTCACTATGATGTCCCTCGGTTTGTCGGAAGCTACACTTCTAGGGCGTAAGGCTCTATGAGCCCGGTCAATGAGCCCCTCGTTTGGAGTAGATGGTGGCGCTAAACAGTTAAAAAACTCAGACAGAAAGGCGACGGGATCTGTCCTCAATATCTGCCATTTTGTTTTCTAATGCACTAAGTTGCTCCGCTAAGCTTTGGGCATAGGTAAGAACATTACCCTGGTCCACCACCAAGTCCTCTTGTTTCCTCTCTACAATATCCAGGCGTTCTGAGGTAGAGTTTAAATCACGTCTCAGGTCCGACAGCGAAGCAGTGATTTGGGCCTGAAAGGATGAATGGTGTGCCTCTAGCAAGGACTGAAGTGAGGTTAGAATAAAGGTAGGAGTCACAGTTGCTGGGGCTGTATCTTGTAGAGCCCTGAGGGTAGTTGCCACAGTGTCAGGCATAGATACAGACATGGGTGAACTGTCTTGTGAGTCTTCGTTTACAGACGGAGAGACAGGGTGAAAGTGGTCTGCCACTGTTCTCTTGAGCCCTGTAGCTGGTTTAGATTTTCTTTTTGCAGATTGCGCCATGGGTGTAATGTTAGGATAAGCAGTAAAACCAACTATAACAGCAGTATATATGAGCAAAGATAAATATAACGTTAAACGTGAGTCAGCGCAAAACAATAGGGACCAGAGGCCTACGGTTCCCCCTCTCCCATCAGGCGATGCCTTTAGCACATCATGTACACAATGTACTGGCTCCTAGTACTAAAATAGGGAATTGAGCTGCAAATATCCTTTAATTCAATCCTATCCACAATATTATGGGCTTTCATGTAGCCCTCAGTGCAAAAGGATCTGGAGAATAGGGAGCAAACATCGCTATCTACAAACAAGGTCGCAGGCAAACTAATCCACAGACTCCTCAGAAAGTTTCATTTAGTTTGTAATCTTTAACTCCTCAATAATTCTTTTCTTGCACTAGATTCCACAATTTGAGCAAGTGAATAGGAGAGTCAATCAAACAGCACCTAATCCCTTATTTGAGAGCGTGTTGTGGTGTCAGAAGGTGATTGCGCAGTTAAGAAATCTGCGTTGTGTGCTGTATCGGTAAAGAGGGCAAAATGGCGATTTGCATCAAAACAGAAGTCTCTGATTACAGTAACATATATATAAAATAAAATCCCATGGAGTCCTTTAGAGATGATAGATATAGTGTGGAGAGGTATGGAGTTTGGTGTCTGCTAGCGGGTGTATTGTTATATGGTGGCTTAAGCACTTACTCTCGTCCGGCTCACTTAAGCAGGTCCAATCCGCTTGGAGGGATACCTTAAGCCAGCAATAAATCCTCACCTCCAAGTATAGTCAGCTTCTTCTCAGGTATATATAGAAGCGATATAGGAAGCAGAAAATGTGTATAAGGTGAAAAGTATACTTAAAGGGAGAGTCTACACCAGAATTTTTATTGTTTTAAAAGATAGATAATCCCTTAATTACCCATTTCCCAGTTTTGCATAACTAACACATTTATAATAATATACTTTTAACCTCTGTGATTATCTTGTATCTAAGCCTCTGCAAACTGCCCCTTTTTCAGTTCTTTTGACAGACTTGCAGTCTAGCCAATCAGTGCCTGCTCCCAGATAACTTCTCGTGCACAAGCACAGTGTTATCTATATGAAATATGTGAACTAACACCCTCTAGTGGTGAAAAACTGTTAAAATGCAATCTGAAAGAGGTGGGCTTCAAGGTCTAAGAAATTAGCATATGAACCTCCTAGGTTAAGCTTTCAACTAAGAATACCAAGAGAACAAAGCAAAATTGGTGATAAAAGTAAATTGGAAAATTGTTTAAAATTACATGCTCTATCGGAATCATGAAAGTTTATTTTGGCCTAGACTGTCCCTTTAATTAACTAACACTGTTGAGGAGCTCTTCTAAAACGTGTCTGCTTTGCACGGCAGTTAGCTCCGTCTCCCAGATTTGTTTATTTTATTCCGTAATTGTACTTATTTTTAATTTTGTTTAACTTTAGCTTGGGGGGTTTGTATTTTTTAAACATAGACTGCCCTCTGGGTAGACTTATCGCCTAGTTATATAATAAAGATGATAGTCCACTATAGGTACAATAAATTATTATACTTATTATTATCTATTTTATATATATATATATATATATATAAATATATACAGTATATATATATATATATAAAGGTATTAAAAGGAAAATATTTTAATACCTTTTTCATACCTTTCCAATAAAGGCAGGGACTTCAGCACTCATAGAAAAATAGAAAGCTTTTCTATTTAATCTTTATTAAAGGGACATTCTACACCAGAATATTTATTTTTTAAAATATAGATAATCCCTTTTATTACCCATTCCCTAGTTTTGCATAACCAACACAGTTATATCAATACACTTTTTACCTCTGTGATTATCTTGTATCTAAGTCTCAGCAAACTACCCCTTATTTCAGTTCTTTTGACAGACTTGCATTATAGCCAATCAGTGCTGGCTCATAGGAACTCTACATGCGTGAGCACAGTATTATCTATATGAAACACATGAACTAACACCCTCTAGTGGTAAAAACCGTCAAAATGCCCTGAGTTGAGAGGCGGCCTTCAAGGGCTTAGAAATTAGCATATGAACCTCCTAGGTTTAGCATTCAATAAAAGAGAACAAAGCAAAATTGGTGATAGATGTAAATATGAAAATTGTTTAAAATTACATGCCCTATCTGAATATTGGAAGTTTGTTTTGGACTAGACTGTCCCTTTAAGTACATTATCCATAAAAAAATGTTTTAATGTCAATATTTTAGAATTCATCATTCAGGTACCAATTCAAACACTAAAATCATTAAAATTTTATGGAGACATCTCCTAAGCTACAGGAATCTAAAAAAATCACTGTGAACTACATAACTTTCAACAATAGTAAGCTATCCCTTTAAGGAAAGCTACAACACCTCCACCAGAGGATAACTCCAACCAAAGTCTACAAGGAACCTGTAACCATGGTGCACATTAAGGATTTCTGTAGTTTCCAATAGGGAAAAGACATTTAACTAGCAGCAAACATTAGCACTGTACGGTAAACACCATATTTGACATTTCACAAAACAATTATTTCATATTTCAGGGTTAATTCCCACTAGCATCAGGTGTTAAGTTTACGGGAAAGAGATAGCTCTTAGACCCAACATAAACATTGTTTAAATATGGCCCTTGCCTGAGAAAATAAAGTACAGTGTGAAGAACCACACTTCCAACGCACATTTCTGAACTATTATATCCTTGTTAGTTGTGTGGTCACAAGTCTCAATATTGATATCCAAAGAACCTTATAATAGGACATACAGATACAATCATAAAAAGCACTCACCACACTTCTCTGTACTCCTGCACTACGGCTTTGCTACACTCTCATTGTCCAAGAGGGACTAAACCCAAAAGTTCAATAACTTAGGGTTAGATAACACAACGTTAGCTACCTGTAGCATAAGCTTTTTACCAGCACTAGCTAAAAGTAGCGAATCATCAGCTATCACACTTTCGGCTAGATTACGAGTTTTTGACGGTAAGTCTTGCGGGGCTAACAAGCCTTTTTTTCTCAACGCTCCCTTAAGACAATGCTGGTATTACAGGTTTTTTTAAACCTGCCGTTAGCTGCAAAAAGGTGAGCGTAGAGCAGAATTTAGCTCCACATCTCACCTCAATACCAGCGTTGCTTTATTCAGCGGTGAGCTGGCTGAACATGCTCGTGCACGATTTCCCCATGGGAAACAATGGGGCTGAGCTGGCTGAAAAAAAAACTAACACCTGCAAATAAGCAGCGTCCAGCTCCTAACGCAGCCCCATTGTTTCCTATGGGGAAATTAATTTTATGTCTACACCTAACAGCCTAACATGAACCCCGAGTCTAAACACCCCTAATCTAACACCTACATTATATTAACCCCTAATCTGCCGCTCCGGACACCGCCGCCACCTACATTATCCCTATGAACCCATAATCTACTGCCCCCAACATCGCCGACACCTAAATTATATTTATTAATCCCTAATCTGCCCCCCCCAACGTCACTGCAACCATATTAAATTTATTAACCCCTAATCTTCCGACGCCAACGTCGCCGCTACTATATTAAATTTATTAACCCCTAAACCTAAGTCTAAGCCCCCCAACTTAAATATAATTTAAATTAAACTAAATAAATTTCACATAATTAAATAAATTAATCCTATTTAAAACTAAATACTTACCGATAAAATAAACCCTAAGATAGCTACAATACAACTAATAGTTACAATGTAGCTATCTTAGGATTTATATTTATTTTACAGGCAACTTTGTATTTATTTTAACTAGGTACAATAGTTATCAAATAGTTATTACCTATTTAATAACTACCTAGCTAAAATAAGTACAAAATTACCTGTAAAATAAATCCTAACCTAAGTTACAATTACAACTAACACTACACTATCATTAAATAAGTTACCTAAACTACCTACAATTAATTACAATTAAATTAAATAAACTAAATTACAGAAAAAGAAAAAAAAAAGAATTACAAGAATTTTAAACTAATTACACCTAATCTAATCCCCCTAATAAAATAAAAAAGCCCCCCAAAATAATAAAATTCCCTACCCTATACTAAATTACAAATAGCCCTTAAAAGGGCCTTTTGCGGGGCATTGCCTCAAAGTAATCAGCTCTTTCACCTGTAAAAAAATACAATACCCCCAACATTAAAACCCACCAACCACACACCCAACCCTACTCTAAAACCCACCCAATCCCCCCTTAAAAAAACCTAACACTACCCCCTGAAGATCTCCCTACCTTGAGCCGTCTTCACCCAGCCGGGCACAAGTGGACCTCTAGAGGGGCAGAAGTCTTCATCCGATCCGGGCAGAAGAGGTCCTCCAAGCGGCAGAAGTCTTGATCCAAGCGGCATCTTCAATCTTCTTCCATCCGGAAACCTCTCGCACCCTAAGCGAGAATCAAACTCCGGAAAGGAAGGAGGAAGAAGCACAAACCCTCAGAGAGACTAGTTCGGATTCCAAAATACCTACTCACATCTCCCTTCAGAACCAGAGAGGAAAGTACACTCAACAAAGAGAGACCCTCGACTAACAACTATCAGAAAAGTATGCAATATGAAAATCCAACCTTCCAGGTGGACACAAATTCATGACGTCCTGTACCCAAACAGGCAAACCCCATCGAACTCCGAGATCAGAGGAGGAAAACGACCTCCGGAGGAGCCAACAGGATAGATGCAGTAGACCAGATTCTCCCCAATAAAAGGAATCAAAGACTCAACAACTTGCTAGCACCCATGCAAGGCGCCAATAGCTGCAGCTGGTCTTCAAACTGCAATTCCGCTTTCTAGGCAGCTAAGGTACCATTCTGCCACTACAGCCAGCTCAGTAGAGAAATTCCAAAGTCTATGAGATCTGGAAAACAGAGTAACCAAAATGCCCAGTCAAAGCCAAGGACTAGGTAAAAGACCGGACACCAGGAACCCGGAGCCGGATGCAAACTAATAACCCTTGAGGAACATTCACAAGATTACTCCATCTGAAGATGACATTGCACCAATGTTGATGCAATCACAGCCATGCCCCCACGCGGTCTTAAACACTGATTTCCCATGTAAGTATCCCAGAGTCTGAGCACTCATCCCCAACGGGCCTCTCGGATCCACACCCACCAAGTAGACGAAGGCAGGACTCAAAAGAGATCAGAACTCAAACTAGAAAGTAATCTCTGATTGAGGAAATATGACAGTCTCTATAAGATCAACTCTGGATCAACCTCCGGGGGCCTCTATGGCTCAAGGAATTGACGAATGAACGAGCATCCCAAAACTCCTAGCAGGCGATGGAACCAAACCAAATCAACCAAGCTGGGGCAACCGTATATATGAAAAGGAGACAACATACAATCCCCCAGATCCCCAAAATCCCTAAGAACCGGTTTTCCTAAATCAGGTGATGGGAAGACTGACCCCAAGGAAAGAGGAAACGAAATACACAACCAACCTTGACCATAAAGAAGAGATGCTGTCGAAAGAGATCGGAACTAATCCGGACAATGCAATCTGGAATGAAGTACCATAGAGGAGAAGTAAGCACCCCCTAAACCAGTTACAGAAGATCAATATGGAGTCCTCTGAACCCTCTCCCCTATCAAAGGGGAGAATCCAAAGGACCTCAGGAACCCTCAAGTATACTGTCATAGCAGGATCCGTAATCCCAGCTAACCCTGCAAGCTATGCAGGGAGAGGACACAGAGGACTGAGTACATCAAACATCGGGCGCCCCACCCAGATGAATAAACTAGGACCAGCCTGACACCTAGGATAGAAGGGCCTTCATAATTTGTAGAACAAGAAAACAATCTCTTAAAAAGAAGTAAGCAAACTCAGTACCCAAACAGGACCAGCCTGTTGTCAAAGCCACAATGTGTCTGATATGGGCCCCAAGGAAACAGAGATAACTAGTACCCAACCAGGACCAGCCTGATATACAGGGCGTTACAGAACTGTTCAAGGCCACTGAAAAGGTCTAAGCCCTAGCAGGGCTAGACCAAATAAACAGACAAATAGTAGACATGTAGGCTCTGAGACCTAAGCCATGTGTCAACCTTGTTTTTCTCTTCTTTTTTATTTTTAAATTCCGCGGAAGTATAGCTATCGGGACCACAAAATCGCCAGTATCAAATCCCAGAGAAGAAACGGTTTTCCAAAAGGAAAAACTACAACAGTCTTGAGCTCACAAAAAGAAATAAAATACATCCTAAATGGAATGGAATAAAAATAAAGGAAGGCAGCACTCGCACGTAAACGCCTATGAAAAATGAACACACTAACAGGACCAGCCAGTCAGAGACCCGATTCCTCCAAAAGCTCAGAACTGGGAATGAGATACGCAAAAAAAAAGGAGACAACAAGGAGAATGATCTTCATCCCTCCACTCGTCTAACACTGCTTGCCGTCAGAAGCAGAAGACTGATGAACCAACGACTCTAACGCTGCCAACACATGCTTCAACAGGACACGAAGGCGCGCCATGCGGAAACGTGCAGTAACCTCTGGAGCAAACAAGCCACCCTCCGGAGAAGGGGTAACGCCATTTGGGACACCTGCTTGTGTAGTAACAGAAGGGAATGCGCCTCACGGAATAAGGAATCCTAAGGGGCGGATGGCTCAGGGGACTCTAAGCTCTCCAAATTGAGAGAAAAGAGCACTCTAAAACGGCTGGGGCACTCACCACCTCTTATGACCCAGACAAGTAGAGAAAAAACAGACTCTCTTCGTCACCACACAGTCAGGAATACGGAAATGGGAGACAAAAACGTGACTATGCCCCGTCACATGGTGCACCATACAGGCCAAAAGAAAAAGCATGCCAGTCCACAAGAACTGGGCAGCTCAAAAAAAGGCCGGAATGCTCCATAATAGTCACGAGCCCAAGCATCAATAGTATAAATACATAGAGGAAAAGTGGCAAAAAAGAGTATATACAGGCTCACTTTTTAAAAGAACAATAGCCTAACCGTATTGTTCTGATGTGAATATGAAAAATGTGTGAATGAAGGAGCGCCTCAGTGGTGAGGCTAAAGTATACAATAATGTTTTGACAAATATATATTATCCCAATAATGCTAGAAAATATATATAAGTATCAATGTGGATAAAAAAGTAGCAGTTTAACTTATATACTAAAATATACTGGTATTGCTGAAAGGGTGTGGACCTTTAAACGGATAGTAATAAAGGCAGCTATACGTGATGACAATGAAAAAACAGCTGATATAAAAGCAGCAGAAAGCAGCTGTAGTGTTATCTCATGAGCTGAATGTAAGTATTACAGTTATGATGCAAAATGATAATGTGAAATAAGTCACAATATATAGTGGCTAATAAATCTTAAGAGACTTTACAAGTTTATAAATGGCAACGTGAATAGCAATCATAAAAATAAGTGACTGGCACAAAAAACAAGAGGAGTTACTGACAAAAGATGGAAGCGAAAATGGTAAAGGCTGCTAGATAAGAAATAAAATATATATAGCAGACTATTAAGATTACAGAAAGAGTGGAAGTGACTGCTTCAAATACCAAAGAGGATGAGCTAAAAAAATTGATAAAGAAATAATAAAAATTATATTTTCTATTTTACGGCATAGAAGCTAAACTCATAAATTTAAGTTAATGAATTTAAAAACAAGTTAAAAAACAATACAGATCAAGTTTTCCTAGCACAGCTAGGCAAATGGAACTATGAGAAGGATTGGCCAATCCTGTACTAAATGATAGCTGATTGTGCACAAACAGATAGGGAAGAATAGATATTTCATACAGGAGCTGTCCGTTAAATAAAAGTCCGTCAAAAAAGTGTCCGTGAAAAATAATATAGATGGTGATAAAGTTCCTGATGTGGGGAGTCCTTGGACAAGTGAAAAAAGGAAAAAGAAAAAAAGGGGGTTCCGAAGGAGATGACCCCTTGAAGGGGGGGAGGGGGAGAGTGAAAAAGCTGCTAGATGAAAAAATCCGACGTGAAAAAAAAGGTCCAAGGAAATCCTAAGAAAAACCTGTAAAGAAAAACAAAGAATACTGCACAAAACGATATCAGTTAAACAACTAAATTAGGAAAAGTGCTCACTGATTAGATAGAAAACTCGGGCTGGTATGTCAAAGTGAAGGTCTACGCGTTTCAGCCTACTCCGAGGCCTTTGTCAAGACTAATACCAGCTGTGAGTGTTTGAAAATATTTAAAGAGTTGGCCAATCAGGCTCAAGGGGGTGTGTGGAGTAACAGCGTGTCATCCTTTATTAGTGAATGTACATAGATACTAAAATTTGAATATTATAATTGTGTTAAAACCTTAAGAAACCTATGGCAGTTTGTTTAGTGAAAAAAATGAATCAAAAAATGAAAAAACAGACATTGAAACTAGGTAAAATACAACATATAGCTTAGGGATAAAGAATTGTTATGGCCTTATTACGCCATTTTAGAAAAGGGCATGTTTTTACATGTTAAAAGTTATCTGATTTATATTTGCAAGCAACTATTCGGGCTATTAGTAGTGACTGCTAAATATTGTGATAAATAATGTTATTAATAATTATACTTCGAAATAAAATATGCCTCACATTGAGATATCAATTTTGATACTTGCCAAAAATATATGTTGATAGTTAGAACTGGTTATATATCGGGTATTGGTTAAAATTGCAGAGACAGCTGACAGTATAAAACTGCAGAGACAGCTGACAGTATACGTTTGCTAAATCTGCAAAACACTATGTGGACTGTTACAATGTAAGCCATAGATATGGCAATACCGGACAATACAATGGCAATAACACTCCATTTCTATAATTTCTATAGCAATAACACTCCATTTCTATAATGGAATGGTTATACTATTTGCAAAAAACTGTGTATTGCCAAGACAAGTACAAAATTGAAAGAATTATTAAAAGACATTGGAACATCCTTAAAGAAGACAACATCATTGGGGATCAACTGAGTGATAAACCACATTTCATCTATAAGAAAACCAGAAATTTTAAAACTATTTTGGCCCCAACAGTCACGAAGAACAAGCTCAAAGGAGTTCAAGGTGATATCCTTACAGGATTTTTTCCATGCCACAAATGTAAAGCATGCAAACACGGCCATAAAAGAAATTACTTTGAATCATACATCACAAAAGAAAAGTTTAAAGTCAACCAAATGATTCGGTGTAAAGACAAAGGAGTAATATATCTATTTGAATGTTTGTGTGGACTCCAATATGTGGGCCAAACGAGTAGATATTTGAAAGATCGTATCAGGGAATATCTCCTTAAAATAGAGGGGAATGCAGACGACATGCCGCTGTATAAACATTTTAAAGAAACACACAATAGGGACACCAAAACCCTTAGATTTATGGGTCTACAAAAGGTACAAAAAGATTGAAGAGGAGGGAACTTTGAGAAGAAACTTCTACGTGCTGAGTACAAGTGGATCTTTGAACTTGACTGTATTCACCCTAAAGGTCTAAATGCGGATTTTGAGATTGCACATTTACTGTAACATCTATTAGAACTCAACTACCCCATAAAGTCTGGATAGTCTCCCTCCCACCTATTTAAAACCACTAGTCTCTTAGTTCTTAACCATACACTTATCTACTTTAGCTATATTTGCATTATTGCATTTTTTCTTTATATTTGTCAGGGTTTTTTCCCTGTTTTGTTTGCTATGTGCTGCTGGCAGTCATTTTACTCACCTCTCTTGCTGACTATGGTGCATTGTGGGGGATGCTGCTCATTTCCTGCACTTCCTTTTATGGCCAGACTGGTGTGCATCATCTGTGTGAGACAGGAAGCAGTCTCAGAATTGTGATGTCATCACTTATTATTTAAAGGGCCTCTGTTCAGTATGTTTTGCCTTTGCGTTGTCTCAGACCTGTTTGTGAGAGTTCCTGTGTATTACCTGGCTGTCTGACATCCTTCCTGGTTCCTGATCCCTGGCTTGTTCCTGACTCTGCTGTTTTCCTTGTTCCTGATTCCGGCTCGTCTGACTATTCACTTTGGCTCCTGACTCGGCTCGTCTGACTACCAGCTCTGGTTTTGACTCCTGGCTTGTTATTTTACTTGTGGACTTTTTATTATTTTTTGTTATTAATAAAGGTGTGATAATTTTTGCACTTCTCATCTCAGTCTGATTCCTGGCACCGTGACAATATTATGCACTACACATATTCTCTATGTCCTTTATCTAGCTACTCATAAGATAATAGACGTTTTTTCTTCATTTAGTTATGTTTTACATGTATCTCATTTTTATCTGTTATACATCAACAGTTGGTAAAATTAATTATTTTCTGTAGTTTAATTTCCTGGTTAGAATTGTTTCTATCAATGTAATTTATTTATTTGTATTCATATTTTAATATTTAGACATATATATTTAGTATATATTTTATCTTCTATAGCAATGTGTCTCACCACTCGGGCTGCTATCATAAAATATGCAAAAGTTGTATTCTTTATTTATATGTTTAGAATAACCATGTTCTTTTATATACATTTTTTGCACATTCAAGCAGTTTTTAAAATCATAGTTTTTTGCAAATAGTATAACCATTCCATTATAGAAATGGAGTGTTATTGCCATTGTATTGTCCAGTATTGCCATATCGATGCCTTACATTGTAACAGTCCACATAGTGTTTTGCAGATTTAGCAAACGTATACTGTTAGCTGTCTCTGCAATTTTAACCAATAGCTGATATATAACCAGTACTAACTATCAACATAGATTTTTGCCAAGTATCGAAATTGATATCTTAATGTGAGGCATATTTTATTTTGAAGTATAATTACTAATAACATTATTTATCACGATATTTAGCAGTGACTACAAATATCTGATTTATATTTGCAAGCAACTATTCAGGCTAACTTTTAACATTTAAAAACATGCCCTTTTCTAAAATGGCGTAATAAGGCCATAACGATTCTTCATCCTTAAGCTATATGTTGTATTTTACCTCGCTTCAATGTCTGTTTTTCATTTTTTTCATTCATTTTTTTCACTAAACAAATTGCCATAGGTTTCTCAAGGTTTTAACACAATTATAATATTCAAATTTTAGTATCAATGTACATTCGCTAATAAAGGATAACACGCTGTTACTCCACACACCCCCTTGAGCCTGATTGGCCAAACAACTCTTTAAATATTTTCAAACACACACAGCTGGTATTAGTCTTGACAAAGGCCTCGGAGTAGGCTGAAACGCGTAGACCTTCACTTTGACATACCAGCCCGAGTCTTCTATCTACTCGGTGAGCACTTTTCCTAATTTAGTTGTTTTACTGATATCGTTTTGTGCAGTATTCTTTGTTTTTCTTACAGGTTTTTCTTAGGATTTCCTTGGAGCTTTTTTTTCACGTCGGATTTCCCAAGTAATAGATCGCATTCATCTAGCAGCTTTTTCACTCTTCCCCTCCCCCACCCCTCAAGGGGTCATCTCCTTCGGAAACCCCCCTTTTTTCTTTTTCCCTTTTTCATATGTCCAAGGACTCCCCACATCAGGAACTTTATCACCATCTATATTATTTTTCACTGACACTTTTTTGACAGACATTTATTTAACGGACAGCTCCTGTATGAAATATCTATTCTTCCCTATCTGTTTGTGCACAATCAGCTATCATTTAGTACAGGATTGGCCAATCCTTCTCATAGTTCCCTTTGCCTAGCTGTGCTAGGAAAACTTGATCTGTATTGTTTAAAACTTGGGGGTCGATCCGATAAAAATCGTCGCCCGCAAAAGTCGGCGATGCCAATATTTGCGCGGGTTTGGTATCACATATACGGCATAACCTAGAAGTTACGCGCGTATATTTCTGCCGTCGCCCGTAGTTTTTTGGGCCATAGGCAGGTATACCAAACCAGCGCAGTTTGGTATCCAATATACAGCGTAAGGACTTACGTGGCGAAAATGGAGAAATCTTACTCCATTTTCACCTCGCCACAAAAAGCAGCCGTAAGAAGCCTTACGCTGAGTATTGGAGCCCCGTAACTCTCTAAACTAGCTTCTAAATAAAACCTAACACCTAACGCATGCGCAATGTCTATCTAGCTGTCAACCGCGATCTGCTAAATAAAACCTAACACCTAACGCATGCGCAATGTCTATCTCCCTGTCAACCACAATCTGCTAAATAAAACCTAACACCTAACGCATGCGCAATGTCTATCTCCCTGTCAACCGCGATCCCCCGCCGCAATCCCTAATAAAATATTTAACCCCTAAACCGCCGCCATCTACATAAACTAACCCCCTACTGTGAGCCCCTAAAACCGCCGCCATCTACCTTATCTATCCCCTAATCTGACCCCTTACACTGCCGCCACCTATATAAAAATTATTAACCCCTAATCGAATCCCCCTATACCGCCGCCAGCTATATTAATATTATTAACCCCTAATCTAATCCCCCTAAAATAATTATCTCTATTACCAGCCCTTAAAAGGGCCTTTTGCGGGGCTTTGCCCCAAAGTAAACAGCTCTTTTGCCCTATAACCTGCCCTCCCTACACCGCCGCCACCTATATTAATAGTATTAACCCCTAATGTAAGCCCCTTACACCGCTGCCATCTATATTAAAATTATTAACCCCTAATTTAATCTACCTACCCCGCCGCCAGCTATATTATCTATATTAACCCTAAGTATATTATAGTTAATATAGTTATTACATTATATATATTAACTATATTAACCCTAATTATATTAGGGTTAATATAGTTACTATAGTATTTATATTAACTATATTAACTCTATCTAACCCTAACACCCCTAACTAAATTCATATTAAATAAATCTAATTCATATTATAAACTAAAATATTCCTATTAAAATCTAAATACTTACCTATAAAATAAACCCTAAGATAGCTACAATATAATTAATAATTACATTGTAGCTATGTTAGGGTTTATATTTATTTTACAGGTAAATTGTTAATTATTTTAACTAGGTATAATAGCTATTAAATAGTTATGAACTATTTAATAGCTACCTAGTTAAAATAATTACCCAATTACCTGTAAAATAAATCCTAACCTAAGTTACAAATACACCTACACTATCAATAAATTAAATAAACTACAAATATCTATCTAAAAATACAATTAAATAAACTAAACTAAATTACAAAAAAAACAAACACTAAATTACAAAAAATAAAAAAAAGATTACAAGATTTTTAAGCTAATTACACCTATTCTAAGCCCCCTAATAAAATAATAAAGCCCCACAAAATAAAAAAAATTCCCTACCCTATTCTAAATTAAAAAAAGTTCAAAGCTCTTTTACCTTACCAGCCCTTAAAAGGGCCTTTTGTGGGGGCATGCCCCAAAGAAAACTGCTCTTTTGCCTGAAAAAAAACACACAATACCACCCCCCAACAATACAACCCACCACCCACATACCCCTAATCTAACCCAAACCCCCCTTAAATAAACCTAACACTACCCCCCTGAAGATCTCCCTACCTTATCTTCACCACCGGGCCGAACTCCTCATCCGATCCGGGCGATGTCTATCCAAGCGGTAAAGAAGAAATCTTCATCCTGGCGATGTTTATCCAAGCGGCAGCAAAGTCTTCTTCCATCCGCCAGCATCTTCCATCAAGCGGCATCTTCAATCTTCTCTCCACCAACGCGGAGCATCCATCCCGGCCGACGACTGAACGACGAATTAGGTACCTTTAAATGACGTCATCCAAGATGGCGTCCGTCGAATTCCGATTGGCTGATAGGATTCTATCAGCCAATCGGAATTAAGGTAGAAAAATCTGATTGGCTGATTGGTTCAGCCAATCAGATTCAAGTTCAATCCGATTGGCTGAACCAATCAGCCAATCAGATTGAGCTCGCGTTCTATTGGCTGATCGGAACAGCCAATAGAACGCAAGCTCAATCTGATTGGCTGATTGGTTCAGCCAATCGGATTGAACTTGAATCTGATTGGCTGAACCAATCAGCAAATCAGATTGAGCTCGCGTTCTATTGGCTGTTCCGATCAGCCAATAGAACGCAAGCTCAATCTGATTGGCTGATTGGTTCAGCCAATCGGATTGAACTTGAATCTGATTGGCTGATTCAATCAGCCAATCAGATTTTTCTACCTTAATTCCGATTGGCTGATAGAATCCTATCAGCCAATCGGAATTCGACGGACGCCATCTTGGATAACGTCATTTAAAGGTACCTCATTCATCGTTCAGTCGTCGGCCAGGATGGATGCTCCGCGTTGGTGGAGAGAAGATTGAAGATGCCGCTTGATGGAAGATGCTGGCGGATGGAAGAAGACTTTGCTGCCGCTTGGATAAAAACATCGCTGGGATGAAGATTTCTTCTTTACCTCTTGGATAGACATCGCCCGGATCGGATGAGGAGTTCGGCCCGGTGGTGAAGATAAGGTAGGGAGATCTTCAGGGGGGTAGTGTTAGGTTTATTTAAGGGGGGTTTGGGTTAGATTAGGGGTATGTGGGTGGTGGTTTGTAATGTTGGGGGGTGGTATTGTGTTTTTTTTTCAGGCAAAAGAGCAGTTTTCTTTAGGGCATGCCCCCACAAAAGGCCCTTTTAAGGGCTGGTAAGGTAAAAGAGCTTTGAACTTTTTTAATTTAGAATAGGGTAGGGAATTTTTTTTATTTTGGGGGGCTTAGAATAGGTGTAATTAGCTTAAAAACAGAATTTATGCTTACCTGATAAATTACTTTCTCCAACGGTGTGTCCGGTCCACGGCGTCATCCTTACTTGTGGGAATATCTCTTCCCCAACAGGAAATGGCAAAGAGTCCCCGCAAAGCTGGCCATATAGTCCCTCCTAGGCTCCGCCCACCCCAGTCATTCGACCGACGGACAGGAGGAAAAATATAGGAGAAACCATATGGTACCGTGGTGACTGTAGTTAGAGAAAATAATTCATCAGACCTGATTAAAATCCAGGGCGGGCCGTGGACCGGACACACAGTTGGAGAAAGTAATTTATCAGGTAAGCATAAATTCTGTTTTCTCCAACATTGGTGTGTCCGGTCCACGGCGTCATCCTTACTTGTGGGAACCAATACCAAAGCTTTAGGACACGGATGAAGGGAGGGAGCAAATCAGGTTACCTAAACGGAAGGCACCACGGCTTGCAAAACCTTTCTCCCAAAAATAGCCTCCAAAGAAGCAAAAGTATCAAATTTGTAAAATTTGGCAAAAGTGTGCAGTGAAGACCAAGTCACTGCCTTACATATCTGATCAACAGAAGCCTCGTTCTTGAAGGCCCATGTGGAAGCCACACCCCTAGTGGAGTGAGCTGTGATTCTTTCAGGAGGCTGCCGTCCGGCAGTCTCGTAAGCCAATCGGATGATGCTTTTAAGCCAAAAGGAAAGAGAGGTAGAAGTCGCTTTTTGACCTCTCCTTTTACCAGAATAGACGACAAACAGAGAAGATGTTTGTCTGAAATCTTTTGTAGCTTCTAAATAGAATTTTAGAGCACGGACTACGTCCAAATTGTGTAACAAACGTTCCTTCTTTGAAACTGGATTCGGACACAAAGAAGGTACAACTATCTCCTGGTTAATATTTTTGTTAGAAACAACCTTTGGAAGAAAACCAGGCTTAGTACGCAAAACCACCTTATCTGCATGGAACACCAGATAGGGCGGAGAACACTGCAGAGCAGATAACTCTGAAACTCTTCTAGCAGAAGAAATAGCAACCAAAAACAAAACTTTCCAAGATAAAACTTAATATCTATGGAATGTAGAGGTTCAAACGGAACCCCTTGAAGAACTGAAAGAACTAGATTTAAACTCCAGGGAGGAGTCAAAGGTCTGTAAACAGGCTTGATCCTAACCAGAGCCTGAACAAATGCTTGAACATCTGGCATAGCTGCCAGTCGTTTGTGTAGTAAGACAGATAAAGCAGAAATCTGTCCCTTTAGAGAACTCGCAGATAATCCTTTTTCCAAACCTTCTTGCAGAAAGGAAAGAATCTTAGGAATTTTTACCTTATTCCAAGGGAATCCCTTGGATTCACACCAGCAGATATATCTTTTCCATATTTTATGGTAAATCTTTCTAGTTACCGGTTTTCTGGCCTGAACCAGAGTATCAATCACCGAATCTGAAAACCCACGCTTTGATAGAATCAAGCGTTCAATCTCCAAGCCGTCAGCTGGAGGGAGACCAGATTTGGATGTTCGAATGGACCCTGAACAAGAAGGTCCTGTCTCAAAGGTAGCTTCCATGGTGGAACCGATGACATATTCACCAGGTCTGCATAACAAGTCCTGCGTGGCCACGCAGGAGCTATCAAGATCACCGAGACCCTCTCCTGTTTGATCCTGGCTACCAGCCTGGGAATGAGAGGAAACGGTGGGAACACATAAGCTAGGTTGAAGGTCCAAGGCGCTACTAGTGCATCCACTAGAGTCGCCTTGGGATCCCTGGATCTGGACCCGTAGCAAGGAACCTTGAAGTTCTGACGAGACGCCATCAGATCCATGTCTGGAATGCCCCATAATTGAGTCAACTGGGCAAAAATCTCCGGGTGGAGTTCCCACTCCCCCGGATGGAATGTCTGACGACTCAGATAATCCGCTTCCCAGTTTTCCACACCTGGGATGTGGATCGCAGATAGATGGCAGGAGTGATTCTCCGCCCATTGTATTATTTTGGTTACTTCTTTCATCGCCAGGGAACTCCTTGTTCCCCCCGATGATTGATATACGCAACAGTCGTCATGTTGTCTGATTGGAATCTTATGAATCTGGCCTTTGCAAGCTGAGGCCAAGCCCTGAGAGCATTGAATATCGCTCTTAGTTCCAGAATGTTTATCGGGAGAAGCGACTCTTCCCGAGACCATAGTCCCTGAGCTTTCAGGGATTCCCAGACCGCACCCCAGCCCACTAGACTGGCGTCGGTCGTGACAATGACCCACTCTGGTCTGCGGAAGCTCATTCCCTGGGATAGATGGTCCAGGGATATCCACCAATGGAGTGAATCTCTGGTCTTCTGATCTACTTGAATCACTGGAGACAAGTCTGTATAGTCCCCATTCCACTGTTTCAGCATGCACAGTTGTAATGGTCTTAGATGAATTCGCGCAAAAGGAACTATGTCCATTGCTGCAACCATCAACCCTACTACTTCCATGCACTGAGCTATGGAAGGACGTGGAACAGAATGAAGAACTTGACAAGCGCTTAGAAGTTTTGACTTTCTGACATCTGTCAGAAAGATCCTCATTTCTAAGGAATCTATTATTGTTCCCAGGAAGAAAACTCTTGTTGACGGAGACAGAGAACTTTTTTCTATGTTCACCTTCCATCCGTGAGATCTGAGAAAGGCCAGAACGATGTCTGTATGAGCCTTTGCCTTTGAAAGGGACGACGCTTGTATTAGAATGTCGTCCAAGTATGGTACTACTGCAATGCCCCTCGGTCTTAGAACCGCTAGAAGGGACCCGAGTACCTTTGTGAAAATCCTTGGAGCAGTGGCTAATCCGAATGGGAGGGCCACAAACTGGTAATGTTTGTCCAGAAAGGCGAACCTTAGGAACTGATGATGTTTGTGGATAGGAATATGTAGGTACGCATCCTTTAGATCCACGGTAGTCATAAATTGACCTTCCTGGATAGTGGGTAGAATCGTTCGAATGGTTTCCATTTTGAACGATGGTACCCTGAGAAATTTGTTTAGGATCTTTAAATCCAGAATTGGTCTGAAGGTTCCCTCTTTTTCGGGAACTACGAACAGATTTGAGTAAAATCCCATTCCTTGTTCCGTCATTGGAACTGGGTGTATCACTCCCATCTTTAGCAGGTCTTCTACACAATGTAAGAACGCCTGTCTCTTTATTTGGTTTGAGGATAAGTGAGACATGTGGAACCTTCCCCTTGGGGGTAGTTCCTTGAATTCCAGAAGATAACCCTGAGAAACTATTTCTAGCGTCCAGGGATCCTGAACATCTCTTGCCCAAGCCTGAGCAAAGAGAGAGAGTCTGCCCCCCACTAGATCCGGTCCCGGATCGGGGGCTACTCCTTCATGCTGTTTTGTTAGCGGTAGCAGGCTTCTTGGTCTGCTTACCCTTGTTACAGCCTTGCATCGGTTTCCAGGCTGGTTTGGACTGTGAGGCATTACCCTCTTGCATAGTGGATGCAGAATTAGAGGCCGGTCCGTTCCTGAAATTACGAAAGGAACGAAAATTAGACTTATTCTTGGCCTTGAAAGGCCTATCTTGTGGGAGGGCGTGGCCCTTTCCCCCAGTGATGTCTGAGATAATCTCTTTCAATTCTGGTCCAAAGAGAGTTTTATCCTTGAAGGGGATGTTAAGCAATTTTGTCTTGGATGATACATCCGCTGACCAAGACTTTAGCCAAAGCGCTCTGCGCGCCACAATTGCAAACCCTGAATTTTTCGCCGCTAATCTAGCTAATTGCAAAGCGGCATCTAAAATAAAAGAGTTAGCCAATTTAAGTGCGTGAACTCTGTCCATAACCTCCTCATATGGAGTCTCTCTACTGAGCGACTTTTCTAGTTCCTCGAACCAGAACCACGCTGCTGTAGTGACAGGAACAATGCACGAAATGGGTTGTAGAAGGTAACCTTGCTGTACAAAAATCTTTTTAAGCAAACCTTCCAATTTTTTATCCATAGGATCTTTGAAAGCACAACTATCTTCGATAGGAATAGTAGTGCGCTTGTTTAGAGTAGAAACTGCCCCCTCGACCTTAGGGACTGTCTGCCATAAGTCCTTTCTGGGGTCGACCATAGGAAATAATTTCTTAAATATAGGAGGGGGAACAAAAGGTATGCCGGGCTTCTCCCACTCCTTATTCACTATGTCCGCCACCCGCTTGGGTATAGGAAAAGCGTCGGGGTGCACCGGAACCTCTAGGAACTTGTCCATCTTGCATAATTTTTCTGGAATGACCAAGTTGTCACAATCATCCAGAGTAGATAACACCTCCTTAAGCAGTGCGCGGAGATGTTCTAATTTAAATTTAAATGTCACAACATCAGGTTCAGCCTGTTGAGAAATTTTTCCTGAATCTGAAATTTCCCCATCTGACAAAACCTCCCTCATGGCCCCTTCAGATTGGTGTGAGGGTATGACAGAACAATTATCATCAGCGCCCTCCTGCTCTTCAGTGTTTAAAACAGAGCAATCGCGCTTTCTCTGATATGCAGGCATTTTGGATAAAATATTTGCTATGGAGTTATCCATTACAGCCGTCAATTGTTGCATGGTAATAAGCATTGGTGCGCTAGAAGTACTAGGGGCCTCCTGCGTGGGCAAAACTGGCGTAGACACAGAAGGAGATGATGTTGAACCATGTCTACTCCCTTCATCTGAGGAATCATCTTGGGCAATTTCATTATTTAAGGCAGTACTGTCCTTACTTTGTTTAGACGCTATGGCACAATTATCACACAATTTTGAAGGGGGAGACACATTGGCTTTCATACATATAGAACATAGCTTATCTGAAGGCACAGACATGTTAAACAGGCTTAAACTCTTCAATAAAGCATAAAAAACGTTTTAAAACAAAACCGTTACTGTCTCTTTAAATTTTAAACAGAGCACACTTTATTACTGAATATGTGAAAATATATGAAGGAATTGTTCAAAATTTACCAAAATTTCACCACAGTGTCTTAAAGCATTAAAAGTATTGCACACCAATTTTCAGAGCTTTAATCCTTAAAATAACGAAACCGGAGCCGGTTATAGATTTAACCCCTATACAGTCCCAGCTACAGCCTTTGCTGTGACTTTACCAAGCCCAGAGGGGAATACGATACCAAATGACGCCTTCTAGGTACTTTTCCAACTACTTTCAGGTCCTCACACATGCATCTGCATGTCTTGCACTCAAAAACAACTGCGCAGTAATGGCGCGAAAATGAGGCTCAGCCTACAACTGGGAAGGCCCTTCCTGACTGGAAAAGGTGTCTAACATAGTGCCTGACGTTAAAAAACGTTCCCCAAGTTTATAAGTGTGAATTATCAGCATAAACATGTATAAAATGTCCAAATAAAGCAATTGATTTAGCCCATAAAAGTGTCTACCAGTTTTATAGCCCATATTAAGCCCTTTATTCTGTTTGAGACTAAGAAAATGGCTTACCGGTCCCCATGAGGGGAAATGACAGCCTTCCAGCATTACACAGTCTTGTTAGAAATATGGCTAGTCATACCTTAAGCAGAAAAGTCTGCTAACTGTTTCCCCCAACTGAAGTTACTTCATCTCAACAGTCCTATGTGGAAACAGCAATCGATTTTAGTTACTGTCTGCTAAAATCATCTTCCTCTCACAAACAGAAATCTTCATCTTTTTCTGTTTCAGAGTAAATAGTACATACCAGCACTATTTTAAAATAACAAACTCTTGATAGTAGAATAAAAAAAAAATACAACTAAACACCACATACTCTTAACCATCTCCGTGGAGATGTTGCCTGTGCAACGGCAAAGAGAATGACTGGGGTGGGCGGAGCCTAGGAGGGACTATATGGTCAGCTTTGCTGGGACTCTTTGCCATTTCCTGTTGGGGAATAGATATTCCCACAAGTAAGGATGACGCCGTGGACCGGACACACCAATGTTGGAGAAAATCTTGTAATCTTTTTTTTATTTTTTTGTAATTTAGTGTTTGTTTGTTTTTGTAATTTAGTTTAGTTTATTTAATTGTATTTTTAGATAGATATTTGTAGTTTATTTAATTTATTGATAGTGTAGGTGTATTTGTAACTTAGGTTAGGATTTATTTTACAGGTAATTGGGTAATTATTTTAACTAGGTAGCTATTAAATAGTTCATAACTATTTAATAGCTAATATACCTAGTTAAAATAATTAACAATTTACCTGTAAAATAAATATAAACCCTAACATAGCTACAATGTAATTATTAATTATATTGTAGCTATCTTAGGGTTTATTTTATAGGTAAGTATTTAGATTTAAATAGGAATATTTTAATTAATAATATTAATATTAGATTTATTTTAATAAGAGTTTAGTTAGATAGGGTTATTATACTTAATATATATATATTATAATAACGATATTAACTATATTAACCCTAATATAATTAGGGTTAATATAGTTAATATATATAATATAATAACTATATTAACTATATTAACCCTAATATAATTAGGGTTAATATAGTTAATATAGCTGGCGGCGGTGTAGGGGGATTAGATTAGGGGTTAATACATTTATTATAGGTGGCCGCGGTGTAGGGGGAAGTAGATTGTAGGCAAAAGAGCAGTTTACTTTGTGACAAAGCCCCGCCAAAAGCCCTTTTAAGGGCTGGCGAAAGAGCTGAATTCTTTGGGGCATGCCCCGCAAAAAGCCCTTTTAAGGGCTGGCAAAAGAGCTGTTACTTTGGGGCAATGCCACGCAAAAAGCCCTTTTCAGGGCTGTTTGTAGGGTTAGACTTAGGTTTAGTGGTAGGGATAGTTTAGTATTTTAGGGGTTAAATAATTTAATATAGATGGCGGCGGGGTAGGGGGATTAGATTAGGGGTTAATAATTTTAAAATAGATAGCGGCGGGGTAGGGGCTCACTTTAGGGGGTAGGTAAGGTAGATGGCGGCGGTGTTAGGGGCTCACTTTAGGGGGTTATAGATTTAATATAGCTGGCGGCGGTTTAGGGGTTAATAACTTTATTATGTTGCGGCGGGGTTTGGGAGCGGCGGTTTAGGGGTTAATACATATTTTATTGTTAGGCTAGTGAGGGGGGATAGCGGATAGAGGGTTAGACGTGTCGGGCTATGTTAGGGAGGCGTGTTAGACAGTGCGGGTGATTTAGACTTTAGTCAGGTTTTGTAGGCGCCGCCAGTTTCTAACGTGCCGTAAGTCACTGGCAACGCCAGAAATTTGTACTTGTGCAGATTTCTGGACATCGCTGGTTTATCCGACTTACGACACTTTAGCATCTGACGGCGCCGTATATGGGATAGCTTGAGTTGCGAGCTGAAACTGCGGGCGACGCGGGTTCCCTCGCTTGTGCCGCAAACTACGCCGTTTATCGGATCGCGCCCTTGATCTGTATTGTTTTTTAACTTGTTTTTAAATTCATCAACTTAAATTTATCAGTTTAGCTTTTATGCCATAAAATATAAAATATAATTTTTATTATCAATTGTTTTAGCTCATCCTCTTTGGTATTTGAAGCAGTCACTTCCACCCTTTCTGTAATCTTAATAGCCTGCTATATATATATATATATATATATATAATTTTTTTTGCTAGTAACTTACGCTATCTTTTTAACGTTTTTCTTTTGCAAGTGTTAGCAACTTATGTTGCAAACTATTTCTTGCTGTTGCTTCATATTATAATCTTCATACATGTTCTTGTATATTAGATAATACACTCATTGGTATCTGCAGACTTTTTATATCCACTATATCTAGCAGCCTTTAACATTTTCGCTTCCATCTTTTGTCAGTCACTCCTCTTGTTTTTTTGTGCCAGTCACTTATTTTTATGATTGCTATTCACGTTGCCATTTATAAACTTGTAAAGTCTCTTAAGATTTATTAGCCACTATATATTGTGACTTATTTCACATTATCATTTTGCATCAAAACTGTAATACTTACATTCAATTCATGAGATAACACTACAGCTGCTTTCTGCTGCTTTTTATATCAGCTGTTTTTTTATTGTCATCATGTATAGTGGCCTTTATAACTATCCGTTTAAAGGTCCACACCCTTTCAGCAATACCAGTATATTTTAGTATATAAGTTAAACTTCTACTTTTTTATCCACATTGATACTTATATATATTTTCCAGCATTATTGGGATAATATATATTTGTCAAAACATTATTGTATACTTTAGCCTCACCCCTGAGGCGCTCCTTCATTCACACATATATCATACATCACTACACATAAGCAGACAGAATCACATAAAAAACATGATTAAAGTCCCCCACGGTTCAATAACCCCCCTCAGGAGATATTAACCCTTGATTCCATAAAGATAAAGGAGTTCCACTGAGACACTTTCTTCTTCATTTACAATACATTTCCACAATAAAAAGGAAAATGAAACTATCTTACCGCAATCTACGCCATGGAACAGTACCATGGCCCTTCAAGTGTGACAGATAGTAGCGTTGCTTCTGACATGGACTTGTGTGAAGAAAGCAGCCAGCGAAACTCGTCAACGCTGATTGCTTATGGAGCTGTTAATATGAGTCGGGATGGTTTCGCAGAAAGACTCTACCTGCATCTCCGGACTCTAACTTTCATCCATGCTCTCACCGAGAGGCTGACAGGTACACAAAAAAAAAGTTCTGCGCTAAAAATCCCCAAGGGTAATAATAATAGATCTAGTGTATTAGTATATAATCACGACTATATAAGTCAGTACAAATAGAGAGTTCTCACCAACCCAAGCTGATATCCAGTATATGCAAGAAATGTCTGCAGCAAATGTAGTCCACAAAAGGGATTAGAGTCAATTCCTGGGTTATACCAGCACAATACCTTTCTCCAAACATCTCCGCTATTATTCAGTTTTTAGATCTCTTCAAAGTGTAGACCAAATCTCCCTCTGTGGCAACTTTTCTCCCAATGGTGTACACGCTACTACAAACTCCCCACTGGTGTATGGCGTGTAGTTCCGGCGTGTGAATCCAAGTATCTGGATGATGACATCTCTCAGTGGGGCGTACAGTGTCTCGGGTGCAGCTCCAACGATGCTGAGTTCTTTCCCTCTCAGCCGGCATCAACATGAAAAACAATAAGGGGAACAAGAGCGCAACCACAATTCCAGTGTGTTTATTTACAAATACACAAAGAGCGTACAAACAGTAATGCACTTACAGGAACAATGGTTAAAAACATCATATATAGATGTACATATGAATGAACAGTCCCCAAGGTATTTCGCCAGGATAGTTCACCACAGTCCCACAGAATGATATCTGGACCTCAATATCAATGGCCTGTATTATTGAAAATAGCTCTCTTGCTGACTCTGTCCAGAAAAATATTCACATCAAAATAACTCTTTTACCATTCCTGCTGCATGATATAGAAAGGGGTACAGGAGGCTATTTGCAGTTTAATCTAAAGGTAAGACTTTAAGATGACTAAGGTGTAGACTGTCCCTTTAAAACTGCATGTTCTATCTGAATCATGAAATAAAAAAATGTGGTTTCACATCCCTTTAAATGTAAACTGCTCTACCAGGGTTAGATGGTGCAGATTATCTATGTTTTTCTTGATTTTCTTCTGAAGAGCATAATAGGTAGTTTCAGGAGTGTGCACATGTCATGAGCACTAAGTGGCAGCAATATTTGGAATCATGTAAGTGCATGACTATTTTGAAAGTGTATTGTGATTATTATTGCATTGGTGTATTGTATATCTGGTAGTTATAGCACAAAAGGCTACATATCATTTGGGCAGTATATAATTGTACATGGAATTTAGCAACATTTACTCCCTCCCTTTCATATACATCACAGTGCACAGATTCTTGTAAATCTCTGCAGCATACTCTAATATATTATTTGCAATGTTCAGTGTGAAATAAAGGTCAGCGTACATCATTTGAGTTAATCAGTTTTGGCTCCCAAAAAGATAATTCCATCTGACAGTTTACAAAGTTGTCAAGTTTTCATTTTGCTCTTCCCAAATTATAAGAGTGGGAAGTTGTTTTCCGTTTACATTGAGCCTATTAACAGACTTTCGTCTTGCCAAATGCTGCCATTCATGGACTTCTGTTTTCAGCTTTCTCTATGTGTAAAGGTCAGAATATCCTTTACAACTAGTATTACCATATGTGAAATCTTTATAAAACATGTCAAATATGATCAGTAAAATCATACATATTTAAGAATCTTTAATATTTTAAATATACAAATTTCCAATAAATAAAATATATATATATATATATAAAAACAATGAAATAATATATATTAAAGTATAAATCATTTATAATTATATTGTTTAAAACCATGAAGAAAAATATATGAACTAAACATATGCAGGAGTTTGTGGTGGTCGCAGACCACAGTCCCTTGTGATGGCTTAGCAGGATACAAGGACAATAAGCAGTGGTGAAATCTGGCCTTATTGACATACAAATTCATGTATGTAGACAAAAAGATCTTAGTTAACATTGCAGCAGTACTTGTGAGACAAGCCATATAAGACCATTTGCTACATTATGGTCCAGATTGCGAGTGTAGCACTATCGTTTGCGCGCTAGCAATATTGGGTTATCCTGTTCGTTTGCGCGCAAGTTAAATTGTGCTCGTATTACAAGTTGAAAGTAAATGTGATCGATTGGGTGCAATTGAAGTTAACACTCATCAGGTTAGCGCGTCCTCAGAGCTCAGAAGCAAAAAAGTGTCACAAAACACATTAAAAATACATTATAAATTACAGTTAAACTGATAATTTACTGAAAAAAATAACATTCCAATGTTCTGCACCTAACAGAATATGTTCTAAGTATTTATAAATAGATATTCCTAAATATATCTGAATATATATAAATATAGTTATATCAGCACCCCTATATATAGAGCAGTACCATTTGAAAGCAGCATTTTTACATCAAAATATACTGCCAAAAGTGCACAGTATCTGTAAAATAATAGGTATAAACAAAAAAGAAAAGAAAAAGACCACTATTATCCAGCATCAGGTTATTTACTGCAAAAAAAAAATCAATCAATCAATATTAATCCAATAGAACATGATACCATAGCCAGACAGTATAATAAATAAAATGTCCAACAAAATCAGATTCACAGTTCATAGCAACAGAGCCGGTATAACCGCTCCAAATAGAGAAAGGCTGTTTCCAATGTCACATAGTAACAATGTGTCATTTCAGAATAGCAACATTGTGTTTATGATTGTAGACCTGGATATAGTATGCCATCCAAAGATATTTAACAAGTCCCTTGTTATGCATATAGGTAATGTGATGTTACCTTAATCATTTGTAATCCCATATCCCTTTTCGATAATCCCATGGTTAGGCCAACATTAAAAACCTTTGTAAGTTACACAGTAGTGCAATATCTCAGCCCGTAGTCCATACTCATATGACCACCCGGGTAATATTGAAATCCAGCCCATCTCAGGGTGTTGTGGGAATTAATAGGACTTGAAGGGACTCCGGATGCTTTTTCCAGGTAAGTACAGCATTCAATTGAAGGCACTTAGTGTATATTACACGCCTTCTGTGGAAACGATCAGCAACTGCTGCAGGGAGCTGAAAAATAACATCAGCGAACAGCTGATTTCAACTGCCAACAAGCAAACAGCCACGTGCGTTTCACCTCTGTGTTACAAGGCTTCATCTGGCTTGATATGCAGCAACCGGGAAGCGCTCAAACATTCAAACACTAGCTGTGTGTAAAGTCCCCGACGATCAGTGCGCTTCACGTAGTAAGACACACCCCCTTGATGTAGTGGTAACGTGTTCTCAGAATACTCAGCTGTCCTGGTGCGGAGAAAAGAGCGCTTCCATCAACGCTCAAACAATAGAACAACACCAGCAATCTGCGCACCCAGTAAAGCTGAGAGAAGCAAACGATGGTGAGCTGTGAAATACCTGTTTATTTTTTAGCAAAAACAAATGCTCAATATAATTGGTAAATATCCATACAATGCCAAAACAGGTAAGAAAGGCATAAGTAGCAAGTGACAGGCAAAATTAAGCAGGAAAAAACAGGTCAGACGCGTTTCCTATGTCAAAAGCATGTTTCTCCTCAGTGACCATACTTAATACCCACAACACACTGCTTTATAAACCCTCATGCCGGACACTCCCAATAAATGGCTGTCCAATCAAAAGTCAATCTGTTACAAAAGCAGTATGCAGAGGGCAAAGTAAAGGGGGATAATAGAAAAAGAAAGAAAGTAAAGTAGGTAAAAAGAAGGGACATTATTAATACACATTAACAGACCAAGTTAAACACATAGGTAAACTAACATAACAATGTACTTATTCAATTATACTTGATCAGTGTAAAGCCACTTTTTATAGTAATGAAAGATAACAAATGTAAGCAAAAATGCTGAGGATGTAAAGAGACATTATTTCAAAAAACAATTAAAAAAGAGGAAAAAATAACCTATTGATCTACATATAGCTTCACATCCCATTCTGAATTTAACCCATCCGGCATTCTAGTATCCAACTGAAAAATCCAATAAACTTCTCTTTTACTGAGAGTTATACCTCTATTACCACCTCTTCGGTGCCTTGGGTGCCTTGGGTGCCAAAATTCCTCACTTCTTATAGTGTTGAATATGGTCAAATCTGTAACATTGTACGTAAGGCTCTTCCAATTTTGGCTACTGACGATAGTCTGGCTGGTATTATTAAGCAAGGTATTTGCTTTGCATCCCGCAAAGCTCATACTTTGGGTAATTTATTGTCTCCTTCTATGCTGCCACGGACACAGTCTAATAAAAATTGCCTCTCTATCAAACCAGGATTCTTTAAGTGTGGGAGCAGAAGATGTAAATCCTGCTCCTATGCTTCTTTTGGTACAAGTTTTGTATCCACCAAGAATCAAAAACACTTTGAAATTCGGGAGCATATGACTTGTAACTCTTGCTATGTCATATATCTTTTGACCTGCAGGGGTTGTTTCAGGCAGTATGTAGGACAAACGACACGTGCTCTTAAAGATCGCTTTCTTGAGCACTTACGCTCAATTGAAGATCCTGAGTCCACTACTCCCATCTCCCTGCATTTCAAACAACATCATAATTCTGACAGCTCCCTGCTGACATTCCAAGCTATCCAACTGATTCCAAGGCACCGAAGAGGTGGTAATAGAGGTATAACTCTCAGTAAAAGAGAAGTTTATTGGATTTTTCAGTTGGATACTAGAATGCCAGATGGGTTAAAGTCTGAATGGGATGTGAAGCTATATGTAGATCAATAGGTTATTTTTTCCCCTTTTTTAATTGTTTTTTGAAATAATGTCTCTTTACATCCTCAGCATTTTTGCTTACATTTGTTATCTTTCATTACTATAAAAAGTGGCTTTACACTGATCAAGTATAATTGAATAAGTACATTGTTATGTTAGTTTACCTATGTGTTTAACTTGGTCTGTTAATGTGTATTAATAATGTCCCTTCTTTTTACCTACTTTACTTTCTTTCTTTTTCTATTATCCCCCTTTACTTTGCCCTCTGCATACTGCTTTTGTAACAGATTGACTTTTGATTGGACAGCCATTTATTGGGAGTGTCCGGCATGAGGGTTTATAAAGCAGTGTGTTGTGGGTATTAAGTATGGTCACTGAGGAGAAACATGCTTTTGACATAGGAAACGCGTCTGACCTGTTTTTTCCTGCTTAATTTTGCCTGTCACTTGCTACTTATGCCTTTCTTACCTGTTTTGGCATTGTATGGATATTTACCAATTATATTGAGCATTTGTTTTTGCTAAAAAATAAACAGGTATTTCACAGCTCACCATCGTTTGCTTCTCTCAGCTTTACTGGGTGCGCAGATTGCTGGTGTTGTTCATCTGGCTTGAATCTGATTGGGTGCTCAACCCTTTACCTTTTTAAACATGAGACTCCCCCTATTTACATCACCATTGGTGAAATATTGGTTGCACCATTTTTATACAATTTGTTGCTTAATACATATTATTTACATTGTTTAGTACATAGTAATGCCATATTCAAAGCAAATCTGTGTGCATTATATATTAACAAAACAGAAGGATTAAATTGAAAGCGAATGATCAGTATCAATATACTTTAATTTATATGTTTTTAAAGCATATTTAAAGCAAGAGAGCAGGTATTGGTGGAGAATTTGGTTGGTATAAGTGTACTATATCTCAGAGAAATGTTGCACTCACAGCGCTTAAAGGACCTATAGCTCCTATCTAAGGTGGGCCCCCACTACCCACAGGGGAAATATTGTTGAAAGAGAGGTATAGAGAGGAGCGCCAGTGAAATCAAGGTCTTGTGTGTGTGTGTGAGAATTGTATACACACTAAAAATAAATGCAACCCTATTGAGAGGGCTGAGTACCTATGGTAAGCCACAGAGGCTTATATGATAGTAAGGCTACTGTGGATAGATACGATACAGTTTATTACAAACACAAATTAAATCTAAAAACATGGATCCATGGTACATAAAAACATAAAAAACAATTTAAAAAAGTTATCCGAGTTCAAAGGGGGGGTATGTCCCTCCAAGGACAAAAAGTCCCCAAAGTGGTATACAAAGATTGATAGAGGTTGTTAAACTAGACTACCCTCTGCTTCATATGGTTATACAAACATTAGTTAAACAAACATTAGTAAGACAAATTTGTGGGATAGTGTCCACCATATATGGGAAGTAAAGTCTCGGGTAAATTAATATGCAACTGAGTAACGGTAAATCATACGTGAATCGAGACACAGTGAGGAAAAAAGTGATCAAAAAGTATGATCAAAACTAGTGTGTACACAATCTAGTGTAAAAAACGAGATCTCAAAAATGATAACATAAAAATAATAACATAAAAATGGTGTGGTGCAAATCACATAACAAACGATGTGTGGTGGAGAAAAAATAATAATAAAGAATCTATCAGAAGGAAGCAAAATAGTGGATATCTGATTGATGTAAAAAATAGAGTGAGTGGATACTTAAATAAGCGTGAACAGTATATTACAAAGTGTCACAAATATAAAATATAAGATACAGCGTGGAATCACATAAATGTCCATAAAATATAGGATAGTTATGACGTTAAGGCAGTCCTAATAGAAAAGAGTATCCAAAAGTAATTATGAAGGTAAGTTTGTACCAATAACGATCCTTATCCTCCAAGGAATCCTAATACTCCAGTTAAAAATATATTGAAAAACAGTTCCAAAGCCTCCGTATCAAGGCAAAAATTAAAAACAAAAATAACAATGTAAAAGCTGGGAAATCCTCAAAACCTAAGGTTTTGAGGATTTCCCAGCTTTTACATTGTTATTTTTGTTTTTAATTTTTGCCTTGATACGGAGGCTTTGGAACTGTTTTTCAATATATTTTTAACTGGAGTATTAGGATTCCTTGGAGGATAAGGATCGTTATTGGTACAAACTTACCTTCATAATTACTTTTGGATACTCTTTTCTATTAGGACTGCCTTAACGTCATAAGTGTACTATATACAAATAAAGATTGTCCATTATCTATCCTTATTTCCCATGCAATTACAATTATTTCATTTTGTCTTAAAGGGGCAATTATTTTGTTTCTTTCCTTATTGTCGGTTATATCCAGCGCTATGGAATTTGGCGACACTATACAAATAAATGATAATAATAATAGTATAAAAACCAACATATTTAAGTAGAAAGGATGTATACCCCTTTAGAATATTTCTTTAAAATGTAGTCTCCCAGAAATGGTGCAAAATCTATTTCCTCATTAAGTCCATTTGGCTTTAGACTTTTAATGTGTATCCATTTGCACTCCTTCTGTCTCCTTCTCTGTTTTTATTTTTGGACTTGTCAAAAGCTTTTTCAAGCTTTGCTAGGAATACCCCCTCTCTTTAAAGCGTTTTTTCAAACTTTTTGCCTCTTTCTTAAAATGCTCAGTCAGTACAGTTTCTTCTGTGCCTAAGATATTGTCCATAGGGTATATTTTGGATGAGGTTTTTAGGGCGATTGCTGTCAAAAGACAGGAGGGCATTGCCTGCTGTCTCTTTTCTAAAAGTTGCTGTTTTCAACTCGTTGTTTACATTCATGATACGCAAATCTAGAAAAGAGACCTCAGTGGCACTACTGGTATATGTAAATTTCAGATTCCATTCATTGTCATTCAGCTCATTCATAAATTCTGCAAGTTTTATCTCTGTATTCTCCCATAATAAGAGCACATTGTCAATTAATCTAATCCATAGTACCACTGAGAACTCAAATCTGCAATTCAATATGTGTTCCTGTTCCCATCTTCCAAGATACAGGCACGCGTAAGTAGGGGCCCAACAGGTGCCCATTGCAGTACCTAAGATCTGCTCAGAATATTTATTTTTGAAAAGGAAATAGTTATGATTTAAAATGAAGGCTAATAAATTCATAGCAAAATCTGTATGATGATTATACTCAGGACCTCTTTGGTTCAGAAATAATTTACATGCCTCCATGCCTTTTTGGTGGGGGACACTAGAATATAAAGCTTCAACATCAATTGTCACCAATAGTGTTTCAGAATTGGTGGCAATTCCATCCAATTTTTTAAGGATGTCAATTGTGTCCTTAATATAAGATGGTAAATTTAGAAGGCTAAATATAATCATGTAAATATATATATATATATATATATATATATATATATAGGTTTAAATATATATTTGTGCAAAATATATGTAGAAATATGCATATATTTGTTGAAATATTTAGTTATGAATAAGTCAAACATATTCTGCTATGTGAAGAACATTGAAATGTGAAATATTCATATTTTTATGTTGGGTTAGTACATTTGAGAATATGCACTTGGGTTAACGTGTGAGTAGGGTGTTAGGTTTTTTCCATTGACTTCTATGGGAAATAGGTTATTGTGCGCGCAATATTCTAAGTTCGGATCTTTGCACATACTGTGTTAGCTTTTTGCTTTCAACTTGTAATACGAGGTTAACCCGACGCGCACAAAAAGTTGAATTCTAGCGGAGTTAGTGAGTGAAAACTCTAAATAGCTATCCGCTCATAAACTGGCCCTATATCATTATTATGTTTTAATAGAGGTGTAAGAGAAAGCCAATAAAAGTGTTTAAAAGGCAGAGTTTAACCAAAAAAGTATCCCCTTTAAATTGCCCAAATGATCCATTATGCCTATTGGAGTGTATGAAATTATTTATAAATAGCTCCTTTACCTTTATTTTGGCATTTGAAATAGCCGATTTAGACGGTGGTATCCCCATCTATACTAAAAAATTCAATTATGAAGTCTAGGTTATTGACAAGCCTAAGAGAAAATACAGCAGCAGAAGAAATAACTATTCTGCACCCCACTGGGAGTGTAAAGTAATAAAATGTTAATTTTACATTGTTCTCTTGAAGTATTGAGCTTTGGTTTACAAACAGACATAAGATAAGGAAGCAAGTGTGTGTACATAAAAATGATAACATAATGAGATCTGATATTAGCTGGAAGCTCAACCCATTGTAATAGGCTGTGGTTTAAAAGCACAAAACCAGCTCATTCATATTCACAAATAAACCTGAAAATGCAATTTCTCATATATGTTATATTCTGCAGCTGGTATAACAAGTCATTGAAAATATATTCAGGGGAAAACAATTTTACAGTGTACTGTCCTTACCAGACAAAATTCTTGTCAGTGGAAGTTCAATGGTACAAAAAAGTTCCCATAATCCTTCAGTCTGCAAAGAAAGTCATAAGGATTACTACAAAATTGAGTTGGGTGCTTCCTACATTATTTTTTTCAGGAGGTCTAGAGTTTTGAATGTAGTCGGGTTAGAGAGCATTGCGAGTAATTGAAAAAGTAATGTATTTGCTTCTGAAACACGTTTGACTAATCTTTGCTGTGTACTTTATTGTTTTTAACAAGATGAAATAAAGACTTGTATTCATTGAATGACCAACCTGGTTGTTTGTATCCGCTTGAAGCTGTGTGCAGGATTTTAGCCTTGATATAATTGAACAAACTAGTAACTGTGTCATATAGTAACTGTAGTGGGAATGGGGTTTGTACAGGTATTAGATGTCACTATTAGGAGCTTTCACAATGCTAATTAGAGTACATTTCCCAGAAACCCTCAATTTTTGTTGCTGCGCAGCAAACCTATCAACATCAATTGAAGCACACAAATAATCTTGCTATCTATTGGTTGTTAAAAGGACATTGTATACCAAAATATTATATAGTCCAAATGAAAAAGCAACGTTTTAACATGTCAAATTATTTTTTTCCTGTAAAAAATGTGAAATGACAGAAAATAATACCATACAACAGTAAAAGTTGTGTACTCCCCACTAATCCTTATTGGCTAATGGCTACAAATACTCATTATGAACCAATAAATATTTGTAGAAAGTACACAACTGATACTGCTGTATTAGTTTAGATGACATATTTACGGCTAGATTTAGAGTTTGGCGTTAGCCGTCAAAACCAGCGTTAGAGGCTCCTAACGCTGGTTTTGGGCTACCGCTGGTATTTAGAGTCGTGTAGGTAAGGGTCTAACGCTCACTTTCCAGCCGCGACTTTTCCATACCGCAGATCCCCCTACGCCATTTGCGTATCCTATCTTTTCAATGGGATCTTTCTAACGCCGGTATTTAGAGTCTTGGCTGAAGTGAGCGTTAGAACTCTAACGACAAAACTCCAGCCGCAGAGAAAAGTCAGGAGTTAAGAACTTTCTGGGCTAACGCCGGTTCATAAAGCTCTTAACTACTGTGCTCTAAAGTACACTAACACCCATAAACTACCTATGTACCCCTAAACCGAGGCCCCCCCACATCGCCGCCACTCTATTACATTTTTTTAACCCCTAATCTGCCGACCGCACACCGCCGCCACCTACGTTATACTTATGTACCCCTAATCTGCCGCCCCCAACGTCGCTGCTACCTTACCTACAATTATTAACCCCTAATCTGCCGACCGGACCTCACCGCTACTCTATTAAATTTATTAACCCCTAAAGCTAAGTCTAACCCTAACACTAACACCCCCCTAAGTTAAATATAATTTTTATCTAACAAAATAAATTAACTCTTATTAAATAAATTAATCCTAATTAAAGCTAAATACTTACCTGTAAAATAAACCCTAATATAGCTACAATATAAATTATAATTATATTGTAGCTATTTTAAGATTAATATTTATTTTACAGGCAACTTTGTATTTATTTTAACCAGGTACAATAGCTATTAAATAGTTAATAACTATTTAATAGCTACCTAGTTAAAATAATTACAAAATTACCTTTAAAATAAATCCTAACCTAAGTTACAATTAAACCTAACACTACACTATCAATAAATTAATTAAATAAAATACCTACAATTATCTACAATTAAACCTAACACTACACTATCAATAAATTAATTACATAAAACACCTACAAATAAATACAAATAAATAAACTAACTAAAGTACAAAAAATAAAAAAAGAACTAAGTTACAAAAAATAATAAAATAATTTACAAACATTAGAAAAATATTACAACAATTTTAAGCTAATTACACCTACTCTAAGCCCCCTAATAAAATAACAAAGCCCCCCAAAATAAAAAAATGCCCTACCCTATTCTAAAATAAAAATAGAAAAGCTCTTTTACCTTACCAGCCCTTAAAAGGGCCTTTTGCGGGGCATGCCCCAAAGAAAACAGCTCTTTTGCCTGAAAAAAAAAACATACAATATCCCCCCCCAACATTACAACCCACCACCCACATACCCCTAATCTAACCCAAACCCCCCTTAAATAAACCTAACACTAAGCCCCTGAAGATCATCCTACCTTATCTTCACCACGCCGGGTATCACCGATCGGTCCAGAGGAGGCTCCGAAATCTTCATCCAAGCCCAAGCGGGGGCTGAAGACATCCATCATCCGGCTGAAGAGGTCCATCATCGGGCTGAAGTCTTCTATCAAGCGGCATCTTCAATCTTCTTTCTTCCGGAGCCATCTTCTTCCAGCCAACGTGGATCCATCCTCTTCTACCGACGCCTACTCACCGAATGACGGTTCCTTTAAATTACGTCATCCAAGATGGCGTCCCTCGAATTCCGATTGGCTGATTGGATCAGCCAATCGGATTGAACTTGAATCTGATTGGCTGATTCCATCAGCCAATCAGAATTTTCCTACCTTAATTCCGATTGGCTGATAGAATCCTATCAGCCAATCGGAATTCGAGGGACGCCATCTTGGATGACGTCCCTTAAAGGAACCGTCATTCATCGGGAAGTCGTCGGCCAGGATGGATGTTCCGCGTCGGCGGGATGACGATGGATCCGGAAGAAAGAAGATTGAAGATGCCGCTTGATAGAAGACTTCAGCCGGATCATGGACCTATTCAGCTCCCGCTTGGGCCAAGACTTCAGCCGGATCATGGACATCTTCAGCCCCTGCTTGGGCTTGGATGAAGACTTCGGAGCCTGGACGGATCGGTGATACCCGGCGTGGTGAAGACAAGGTAGGGAGATCTTCAGGGGCTTAGTGTTAGGTTTATTTAAGGGGGTTTGGGTTAGATTAGGGGTATGTGGGTGGTGGGTTGTAATGTTGGGGGGGGGTATTGTATGGTTTTTTTTACAGGCAAAAGAGCAGAATTCTTTGGGGCATGCCCTGCAAAAGGCCCTTTTAAGGGCTGGTAAGGTAAAAGAGCTTTTCAATTTTAATTTTAGAATAGGGTAGGGCATTTTTTATTTTGGGGGGCTTTGCTATTTTATTAGGGGGCTTAGAGTAGGTGTAATTAGCTTAAAATTGTTGTAATATTTTTATATTGTTTGTAAATTATTTTTTTATTTTTTGTAACTTAGTTCTTTTTTATTTTTTGTACTTTAGTTAGTTTATTTAATTGTATTTATTTGTAGGGATTTGTATGTAATTAATTTATTGATAGTGTAGTGTTAGGTTTAATTGTAACTTAGGTTAGGATTTATTTTACAGGTAATTTTGTAATTATTTTAACTAGGTAGCTATTAAATAGTTATGAACTATTTAATAGCTATTGTACCTGGTTAAAATAAATACAAAGTTGCCTGTAAAATAAATATTAATCCTAAAATAGCTACAATATAATTATTATTTATATTTTAGCTATATTAGGGTTTATTTTACAGGTAAGTATTTAGCTTTAAATAGGAATAATTTATTTAATAAGAGTTAATTTATTTTGTTAGAAATAAATTATATTTAACTTAGGGGGGTGTTAGGGTTCGGGTTAGAGTTAGCTTTAGGGGTTAATACATTTATTATAGTAGCGGTGAGGTCCGGTCGGCAGATTAGGGGTTAATTATTGTAGGTAGCTGGCGGCGACGTTGTGGGGGGCAGATTACGGGTTAATAAATATAATATAGGGGTCGGCGGTGTTAGGGGCAGCAGATTAGGGGTACATAGGTATAATGTAGGTTGCGGCGGTGTACGGAGCGGCAGATTAGGGGTTAAAATTTTTTTGCAGGGGTCAGCGATAGCGGGGGAGGCAGATTAGGGATTAATAAGTGTAAGGTTAGGGGTGTTTAGACTCGGGGTTCAAGTTAGAGTGTTAGGTGCAGACTTAGGAAGTGTTTCCCCATAGGAAACAATGGGGCTGCGTTAGGAGCTGAACGCTGCTTTTTTGAGGTGTTTTTTCAGCTCAAACGGCCCCATTGTTTCCTATGGGGGAATCGTGCACAAGCACATTTTTGAAGCTGGCCGCGTCCGTAAGCACTGCTGGTATTGAGAGTTGCCGTGGCGGTAAATTATGCTCTACGCTCCTTTTTTTGAGCCTAATGCAGCCATTCTGTGAACTCTAAATACCAGCTGTATTTAAAAGGTGCGGGGGAAAAAAAACCAGCGTTAGCTACGCGGGTCGTTACCGACAAAACTCTAAATCTAGCCGTTAGTTTTTTAGGCCAAAACAAAAATAATAATCACACAAAATAAATATGTTAACAAAAAAAAAAACAGTGCACCAATAAATAAACAAAAATACTTATTATTCAGATGAAAATCAGATTTATTCCATATGATCTTTAAAGTTGCAACATTTCCTCAAAGGAAGAAAAAGGAATAAAAACATAGTGCAATTCAGTTTCAATTAAAATTCATGTGCAAATGGCATCAGGTATCACATTAATTAGAGACACTACAGCTCTGATTTAAAAGCGTTTAAACAACCCCACTGGCAAACCGGATCTCTTCTGAATATATTTATTAAAACATAAAAAGAGGTATTACAGTCACTAAAGGTTTTTAAACCACTGACACATGTGTTAAAACTCTCGGCTAGATTTAGAGTTTGGCGTTAGCCGTCAAAACCAGCGTTAGAGGCTCCTAACGCTGGTTTTGGGCTACCGCTGGTATTTAGAGTAAGTCAGGAAAGGGTCTAACGCTCACTTTGCAGCCCCGACTTTTCCATACCGCAGATCCCCCTACGCCATTTGCATATCCTATCTTTTCAATGGGATCTTTCTAACGCTGGTATTTAGAGTCTTGGCTGAAGTGAGCGTTAGAAATCTAACGACAAAACTCCAGCCGCAGAAAAAAGTCAGGAGTTAACAGCTTTCTGGGCTAACGCCGGTTCATAAAGCTCTTAACTACTGTGCTCTAAAGTACACTAACACCCATAAACTACCTATGTACCCCTAAACCGAGGTCCCCCCCACATCGCCGCCACTCTATTTTTTTAACCCCTAATCTGCCGACCACACACCGCAGCAACCTACGTTATCCCTATGAACCCCTAATCTGCTGCCCCTAACACCGCCGCCCCCTATATTATATTTATTAACCCCTAATCTGCCGCCCCCAACGTCGCCTCCACCTACCTACAATTATTAACCCCTAATCTGCCGACCGCACACCGCCGCCACCTACGTTATCCCTATGTACCCCTAATCTGCTGCCCCTAACACCGCCGACCCCTATATTATATTTATTAAACCCTAATCTGCCGCCCCCAACGTCGCCTCCACCTACCTACAATTATTAACCCCTAATCTGCCGACCGGACCTCACCGCTACTATAATAAAGTTATTAACCCCTAATCCGCCTCACTCCCGCCTCAATAACCCTATAATAAATAGTATTAACCCCTAATCTGCCCTCCCTAACATCGCCGACACCTAACTTTAAGTACTAACCCCTAATATGCCGACCGGACCTCACCGCTACTCTAATAAATTTATTAACCCCTAAAGCTAAGTCTAACCTTAACCCTAACACCCCCCTAAGTTAAATATAATTTAAATCTAACAAAATAAATTAACTCTTAATAAATAAGTTATTCCTATTTAAAGCTAAATACTTACCTGTAAAATAAACCCTAATATAGCTACAATATATATAATAATTATATTGTAGCTTTCTTAGGATTTATTTTTATTTTACAGGCAACTTTCAATTTATTTTAACTAGGTACAATAGCTATTAAATAGTTATTAACTATTTAATAGCTACCTAGCTAAAATAAAGAGAAATTTACCTGTAAAATAAAAACTAACCTAAGTTACAATTACACCTAACACTACACTATACTTTAATAAATTATTCCTATTTAAAACTAAATACTTACCTGTAAAATAAACCCTAAGATAGCTACAATGTAATTAATAATTACATTGTAGCAATTTTAGGATTTATATTTATTTTACAGGTAACTTTGTATTTATTTTAGCTAGTTAGAATAGTTATTAAATAGTTATTAACTATTTAATAACTACCTAGCTAAAAGAAATACAAAATTACCTGTAAAATAAATCCTAACCTAAGTTACAATTAAACCTAACACTACACTATCATTAAATTAATTAAATAAATTAACTACAAATAACTACAATTAAATACAATTACATAAACTAACTAAAGTACAAAAAATAAAAAAGGTAAGTTACAAAAAATAAAAAAAATAAGTTACAAACATTTTAAAAATATTACAACAATTTTAAGCTAATTACACCTAATCTAAGCCCCCTAATAAAATAACAAAGCCCCACAAAATAAAAAATGCCCTACCCTATTCTAAATTAAAAAAGTTCAAAGCTCTTTTACCTTACTAGCCCTTAAAAGGGCCTTTTGCGGGGCATGCCCCAAAGAAAACTGCTCTTTTGCCTGTAAAAGAAAAACACAACCCCCCCCAACATTAAAACCCACCACCCACATACCCCTAATCTAACCCAAACCCCCCTTAAATAAACCTAACACTACCCCCCTGAAGATCATCCTACCTTGAGTTGGAACCGAAGAGGAGATCCGGAGCGGCAGAAGTGATCCTCCAAGGGGCGCTGAAGAAGTCTTCCATCCGATGAAGTGATCCTCCAGGCGGCGCAGAAGAAGTCTTTCATCCGGGCGATGTCATCTTCCAAGCGGCGCTGAAGAAGTCTTCCATCCGGGCGATGTCATCTTCCAAGCGGGGTCTTCAATCTTCTTCTTCAGGATCCATCTTCATTCCGCCGACGCGGAACATCCTTCTTCCCCGACGGACTACCGACGAATGAAGGCTCCTTTAAGGGACGTCATCCAAGATGGCGTCCCTCGAATTCCGATTGGCTGATAGGATTCTATCAGCCAATCGGAATTAAGGTAGGAAAATTCTGATTGGCTGATGGAATCAGCCAATCAGACTGAGCTCGCATTCTATTGGCTGTTCCGATCAGCCAATAGAATGCGAGCTCAATCTGATTGGCTGATTGGATCAGCCAATCGGATTGAACTTGTATCTGATTGGCTGATTCCATCAGCCAATCAGAATTTTCCTACCTTAATTCCGATTGGCTGATAGAATCCTATCAGCCAATCGGAATTCGAGGGACGCCATCTTGGATGACGTCCCTTAAAGGAGCCTTCATTCGTCGTTAGTCCGTCGGGGAAGAAGGATGTTCCGCGTCGGCGGAATGAAGATGGATCCTGAAGAAGAAGATTGAAGACCCCGCTTGGAAGATGACATCGCCCGGATGGAAGACTTCTTCAGCGCCGCTTGGAAGATGACATCGCCCGGATGGAAGACTTCTTCTGCGCCGCCTAGAGGATCACTTCATTGGATGGAAGACTTCTTCAGCACCCCTTGGAGGATCACTTCTGCCACTCCGGATCTCCTCTTTGGTTCCATCGGTGGCTCGGCTGAGTGAAGATGACTCAAGGTAGGATGATCTTCAGGGGGGTAGTGTTAGGTTTATTTAAGGGGGGTTTGGGTTAGATTAGGGGTATGTGGGTGGTGGGTTTTAAGTTGGGGGGGGTTGTATTTTTCTTTTACAGGCAAAAGAGCAGTTTTCTTTGGGGCATGCCCCGCAAAAGGCCCTTTTAAGGGCTGGTAAGGTAAAAGCTTTGAACTTTTTTAATTTAGAATAGGGTAGGGCATTTTTTTATTTTGGGGGGCTTTGTTATTTTATTAGGGGGCTTAGATTAGGTGTAATTAGCTTAAAATTGTTGTAATATTTTTAAAATGTTTGTAACTTATTTTTTTTATTTTTTGTAACTTAGCTTTTTTTATTTTTTGTACTTTAGTTAGTTTATGTAATTGTATTTAATTGTAGTTATTTGTAGTTAATTTATTTAATTAATTTAATGATATTGTAGTGTTAGGTTTAATTGTAACTTAGGTTAGGATTTATTTTACAGGTAATTTTGTATTTCTTTTAGCTAGGTAGTTATTAAATAGTTAATAACTATTTAATAACTATTCTAACTAGCTAAAATAAATACAAAGTTACCTGTAAAATAAATATAAATCCTAAAATAGCTACAATGTAATTATTAATTACATTGTAGCTATCTTAGGGTTTATTTTACAGGTAAGTATTTAGTTTTAAATAGGAATAATTTATTAAAGTATAGTGTAGTGTTAGGTGTAATTGTAACTTAGGTTAGTTTTTATTTTACAGGTAAATTTCTCTTTATTTTAGCTAGGTAGCTATTAAATAGTTAATAACTATTTAATAGCTATTGTACCTAGTTAAAATAAATTGAAAGATGCCTGTAAAATAAAAATAAATCCTAAAATAGCTACAATATAATTATTATTTATATTGTAGCTATATTAGGGTTTATTTTACAGGTAAGTATTTAGCTTTAAATAGAAATAATTTATTTAATAAGAGTTAATTTATTTCATTAGATTTAAATTATATTTAAAGGGACAGTCTACACCACAATTTTTATTGTTTTAAAAGATAGATAATCCCTTTATTACCAATTTCCCAGTTTTGCATAACCAACACAGTTATAATAATATACTTTTAACCTCTGTGATTATCTTGTATCTAAGCCTCTGCAAACTGCCCCTTTTTTCAGTTCTTTTGACAGACTTGCAATCTAGCCAATCAGTGCCTGCTCCCAGATTACTTTACGTGCACGAGCACAGTGTTATCTATATGAAATATGTGAACTAACACCCTCTAGTGGTGAAAAACTGTTAAAATACAATCTGAAAGAGGTGGGCTTCAAGGTCTAAGAAATTAGCATATGAACCTCTTAGGTTAAGCTTTCAACTAAGAATACCAAGAGAACAAAGCAAAATTGGTGATAAAAGTAAATTGGAAAATTGTTTAAAATTACATGCTCTATCTGAATCATGAAAGTTTATTTTGGCCTAGACTGTCCCTTTAACTTAGGAGGGTGTTAGGGTTAAGGTTAGACTTAGCTTTAGGGGTTAATAAATTTATTAGAGTAGCGGTGAGGTCCGGTCGGCATATTAGGGGTTAATACTTGAAGTTAGGTGTCGGCGATGTTAGGGAGGGCAGATTAGGGGTTAATACTATTTATTATAGGGTTATTGAGGTGGGAGTGAGACGGATTAGGGGTTAATAACTTTATTATAGTAGCGGTGAGGTCCGGTCGGCAGATTAGGGGTTAATAAGTGTAGGTAGGTGGAGGCGACGTTGGGGGCGGCAGATTAGGGGTTAATAAATATAATATAGGGGTCGGCGGTGTTAGGGGCAGCAGATGAGGGGTTCATAAGGATAACGTAGGTTGCGGCGGTGTACGGAGCGGCAGATTAGGGGTTAAAAAAAATATGCAGGGGTCAGCGATAGCGGGGGCGGCAGAGTAGGGGTTAATAAGTGTAAGGTTAGGGGTGTTTAGACTCGGGGTACATATTAGGGTGTTAGGTGCAGACTTAGGAAGTGTTTCCCCATAGGAAACCATGGGGCTGCGTTAGGAGCGGAACGCTGCTTTTTTGCAGGTGTTAGGTTTTTTTTCAGCTCAAAATGCCCCATTGTTTTCTATGGGGGAATCGTGCACGAGCACGTTTTTTAGGCTGGCCGCGTCCGTAAGCACCGCTGGTATTGAGAGTTGCAGTGGCGGTAAATATGCTATACGCTCCCTTTTTTGAGCCTAACGCAGCCCTTCTGTGAACTCTAAATACCAGCGGTATTTAAAAGGTGCAGGAAAAAAAAAGCCAGCGTTAGATACGCGGGTCGTTACCGACAAAACTCTAAATCTAGCCGTCTGATTGTTGTCTGAGTTTTTCATTTAGCCCCAAATGGTCCTGCATTGTTGCACAGCAATAGAAATCTAAATTGTTTTTACCTGAAGTTGATAGCGTAGATTTGTCATTAATGTGTATAGTATTTTCAAATTACTGCAAAGTTTCTGATTCTGTAGGTAGTAAATATACAATTTTATTTATGTAGATATTTCAACATGAAAAAATATACAAATATTCAAGGGCTATATAAATACATAATAAGCGTAAAACAACAAGCCGTAGCCTGAGAAAGGCTGTTGTATGCAAATTATTACGATTGTAGTAAAGATAAGTAAAGATAATATTTGTTGCACACACACTATACAAAGACCTTAAACTGCAGAACACACCCTAATGAAATCAGAAGCTTGCTATGCATCCTTAGAGCGGGAGCATGCTAAATATTAAGAAATAAAAGCATAAGTAAATATAAAACAGTTCTCTTTAGAGCGAATAACGACCACATGTTTTCATCCATAGAGGGGTGCTTTCTGAGCTAATTGCAGCCCTCTCATCCACTTAAACAACATACGAGGTGACCACATGGCCTGGCATCGCCGGTGGAATGTGGCGATGTTGGCGATGTCACCACGCCCATTGCTGTGAGGTGACGTTTTCACCTCTTAGCCAATAGCCATGTCGGATATCTAGCTTGGCACCAGCTGGCCCACACGGCTATTGGTTAAGAGGTGGAAACGTCACCTCACAACAAAATAGAGTTCTGCCATGGGCCCCCCCTTTATTTGTTCGACTAGTAAATCCTAGCATTTCACAAATGCTAGGATTTACCATCACTTTACCTCACAGCATATGTGGTTATAGCCTGCAAACAACATTGGTCACATGAGCGGAACTTGTTTTGGCTGAAGGACTTTGGGCACTGAACGCTGGAAGTAAGGAACTGGCTGCTCGGGCTGGCTAAGCTGTTAACCACTGCAGCATGTTTAATAATTTATGTTGCAGGATACTCAGACTAGAGACTACTGGAACAACGCTTGTGATCACCAAAGGCTTGTGATGAAGGTTTAACAGAGCTAGCCGGATGCACATTCCAGAGGTGAGAGATTGTTTACTATATCAATTGTGCACAATGATTTGTGAATAGTGCTTTCCAGTTCGTGCCGGTTGCTATACAGCGAAACTTGTGGTGTGATAATTGGTGGGTCCCTTGTTATAAAGCCAATAAGCCCCTCATTAAAATAAAGCACCTAAATAAGTTTTAATCTCTAGGTGGTCACTGTGGTAATAGTGATCACCTGGCGTGAATAAATGTGCATTTATTTGAGTGATATAAATTTACCCAAAAGCCATTATTTATATGTGGATAACCCCTACTTGTTTTTACTATACAAAAAAAAACATTTTTGCAACCTTTCTTTTTAAGGGCCAAATTATGTGTGGAGCGCTAAAAGTTATACGCAAGCGGTATCAGGTTTATCACGGCTGCTTGCGCACGTCGGATGTAGCGCTTGTAGTACAAGTTGAAAGTAAACGCAATCTCTTGAGCGCTATTGAATTTAACACACGTCGGGATAACGCAACCTTAGAGCTCTGGTTAACTGTTTCTCAAAACAAAAAAGTGTCACAAAACACATCAAAATACAATAAAGTTAAAATCATAATAACACTATCTAATAAAAATTTTAAAAAAATTATTGCACAAAAAGTTATAAGGGATCAAAGATATAAGGTCTCAGGTGTTAGAAAAAAAAAGGCTGCAAAGGGCTTTAACATATAGATACATAAATAAATATGGCTTAATATGTATATGTATGTATATATTTATATATGTGTACATATGTATTTACAGACATATATACAGACATATACACATATAAACACATAAATACATATGTACACACAAATAGATACTGTACATATATAAGTGCATTGGAGCATGAGTTTTTAATTATGGAATACATTTTTTGCTTTTTTTAAAAGTCCATTGAGTGCTTTCTATGCTTTGGGATTTATATATAGGTATAGATATATATTGTTCCAAAATACCATCAGATATATGTAGAAATATGTGTTCTTTTATGTGAAGAATATTGGAATATGAAATAACTTAAATTTTGCTTACCTGATAATTTTCTTTTCTTCTGACGGGGAGAGTCCACAGCTGCATTCATTACTTTTGAGAATTCAGAACCTGGCCACCAGCCAAAGGCTTAAATACCTCCCCAAAAATAAAAAGAGAGAAGCGCTCAACCTGGGAACGAACAATAGCATAATAGTTTGTTCTATGGCTAGTTACCACCCTAGAAGCAGCCTCTTTTTGCTCAATATGTGCCTTTCACAGAGAAGAACTTTCCTGTAGCATATCAGTCTGATCCTGACTTCACAGTCCAGTCCTGCACCTCACTGACGAGGCCCATAGGAGGCCGAAACGATCGTCTGGGGTTGTCATGTTCATTGTTCAGAGGAGAATTGCCTGGTATTTCGGGGCTGGACTGACCTTACTTGGCGGGATCAGACTGATATACTTCAGGAAAGTTTTCTTCTGTGAAAAGCACACTGGTCTAAAAGAGGCTGCTTCCGGGTGGTAAATCACCATAGAACAAGCCACTGAGCTGTTGTTCGTTCCTGGTAGAGCGCTTCTCTCTTTGTATGCAAATTATTATGGCCCTGGGGACGTCTCCCTATGGGTGATGGGGGAAACCAGACGTGGACTCCTTGCCCAGTGTGCTTAGAGGAATGTGGCTGCACCTCACTGACGAGGCCCATAGGAGGCCGAAACGATCGTCTGGGGTTGTCATGTTCCTTGTTCAGAGGAGAATTGGTATTTCGGGGCTGGACTGACCTTACTTGGCGGGATCAGACTGATATACTTCAGGAAAGTTTTCTTCTGTGAAAAGCACACTGGTCTAAAAGAGGCTGCTTCCGGGTGGTAAATCGCCATAGAACAAGCCACTGAGCTGTTGTTCGTTCCTGGTAGAGAGCTTCTCTCTTTGTATGCAAATTATTATGGCCCTGGGGACGTCTCCCTATGGGTGATGGGGGAAACCAGACGTGGACTCCTTGCCCAGTGTGCTTAGAGGAATGTGGCTGCACCTCACTGACGAGGCCCATAGGAGGCCGAAACCATCGTCTGGGGTTGTCATGTTCCTTGTTCAGAGGAGAATTGCCTGGTATTTCGGGGCTGGACTGACCTTACTTGGCGGGATCAGACTGATATACTTCAGGAAAGTTTTCTTCTGTGAAAAGCACACTGGTCTAAAAGAGGCTGCTTCCGGGTGGTAAATCGCCATAGAACAAGCCACTGAGCTGTTGTTCGTTCCTGGTAGAGCGCTTCTCTCTTTGTATGCAAATTATTATGGCCCTGGGGACGTCTCCCTATGGGTGATGGGGGAAACCAGACGTGGACTCCTTGCCCAGTGTGCTTAGAGGAATGTGGCTGCACCTCACTGACGAGGCCCATAGGAGGCCGAAACGATCGTCTGGGGTTGTCATGTTCCTTGTTCAGAGGAGAATTGCCTGGTATTTCAGGGCTGGACTGACCTTACTTGGCGGGATCAGACTGATACTTCAGGAAAGTTTTCTTCTGTGAAAAGCACACTGGTCTAAAAGAGGCTGCTTCCGGGTGGTAAATCGCCATAGAACAAGCCACTGAGCTGTTGTTCGTTCCTGGTAGAGCGCTTCTCTCTTTGTATGCAAATTATTATGGCCCTGGGGACGTCTCCCTATGGGTGATGGGGGAAACCAGACGTGGACTCCTTGCCCAGTGTGCTTAGAGGAATGTGGCTGCACCTCACTGACGAGGCCCATAGGAGGCCGAAACGATCGTCTGGGGTTGTCATGTTCCTTGTTCAGAGGAGAATTGCCTGGTATTTCGGGGCTGGACTGACCTTACTTGGCGGGATCAGACTGATATACTTCAGGAAAGTTTTCTTCTGTGAAAAGCACACTGGTCTAAAAGAGGCTGCTTCCGGGTGGTAAATCGCCATAGAACAAGCCACTGAGCTGTTGTTCGTTCCTGGTAGAGCGCTTCTCTCTTTGTATGCAAATTATTATGGCCCTGGGGACGTCTCCCTATGGGTGATGGGGGAAACCAGACGTGGACTCCTTGCCCAGTGTGCTTAGAGGAATGTGGCTGGACCTCACTGACGAGGCCCATAGGAGGCCGAAACGATCGTCTGGGGTTGTCATGTTCCTTGTTCAGAGGAGAATTGGTATTTCGGGGCTGGACTGACCTTACTTGGCGGGATCAGACTGATATACTTCAGGAAAGTTTTCTTCTGTGAAAAGCACACTGGTCTAAAAGAGGCTGCTTCCGGGTGGTAAATCGCCATAGAACAAGCCACTGAGCTGTTGTTCGTTCCTGGTAGAGCGTTTCTCTCTTTGTATGCAAATTATTATGGCCCTGGGGACGTCTCCCTATGGGTGATGGGGGAAACCAGACGTGGACTCCTTGCCCAGTGTGCTTAGAGGAATGTGGCTGCACCTCACTGACGAGGCCCATAGGAGGCCGAAACGATCGTCTGGGGTTGTCATGTTCCTTGTTCAGAGGAGAATTGCCTGGTATTTCGGGGCTGGACTGACCTTACTTGGCGGGATCAGACTGATATACTTCAGGAAAGTTTTCTTCTGTGAAAAGTCCACTGGTCTAAAAGAGGCTGCTTCCGGGTGGTAAATCGCCACTAGAACAAGCCACTGAGCTGTTGTTCGTTCCTGGTAGAGCGCTTCTCTCTTTGTATGCAAATTATTATGGCCCTGGGGACGTCTCCCTATGGGTGATGGGGGAAACCAGACGTGGACTCCTTGCCCAGTGTGCTTAGAGGAATGTGGCTGGACCTCACTGACGAGGCCCATAGGAGGCCGAAACGATCGTCTGGGGTTGTCATGTTCCTTGTTCAGAGGAGAATTGGTATTTCGGGGCTGGACTGACCTTACTTGGCGGGATCAGACTGATATACTTCAGGAAAGTTTTCTTCTGTGAAAAGCACACTGGTCTAAAAGAGGCTGCTTCCGGGTGGTAAATCGCCATAGAACAAGCCACTGAGCTGTTGTTCGTTCCTGGTAGAGAGCTTCTCTCTTTGTATGCAAATTATTATGGCCCTGGGGACGTCTCCCTATGGGTGATGGGGGAAACCAGACGTGGACTCCTTGCCCAGTGTGCTTAGAGGAATGTGGCTGCACCTCACTGACGAGGCCCATAGGAGGCCGAAACGATCGTCTGGGGTTGTCATGTTCCTTGTTCAGAGGAGAATTGCCTGGTATTTCGGGGCTGGACTGACCTTACTTGGCGGGATCAGACTGATATACTTCAGGAAAGTTTTCTTCTGTGAAAAGCACACTGGTCTAAAAGAGGCTGCTTCCGGGTGGTAAATCGCCATAGAACAAGCCACTGAGCTGTTGTTCGTTCCTGGTAGAGCGCTTCTCTCTTTGTATGCAAATTATTATGGCCCTGGGGACGTCTCCCTATGGGTGATGGGGGAAACCAGACGTGGACTCCTTGCCCAGTGTGCTTAGAGGAATGTGGCTGCACCTCACTGACGAGGCCCATAGGAGGCCGAAACGATCGTCTGGGGTTGTCATGTTCCTTGTTCAGAGGAGAATTGGTATTTCGGGGCTGGACTGACCTTACTTGGCGGGATCAGACTGATATACTTCAGGAAAGTTTTCTTCTGTGAAAAGCACACTGGTCTAAAAGAGGCTGCTTCCGGGTGGTAAATCGCCATAGAACAAGCCACTGAGCTGTTGTTCGTTCCTGGTAGAGCGTTTCTCTCTTTGTATGCAAATTATTATGGCCCTGGGGACGTCTCCCTATGGGTGATGGGGGAAACCAGACGTGGACTCCTTGCCCAGTGTGCTTAGAGGAATGTGGCTGCACCTCACTGACGAGGCCCATAGGAGGCCGAAACGATCGTCTGGGGTTGTCATGTTCCTTGTTCAGAGGAGAATTGGTATTTCGGGGCTGGACTGACCTTACTTGGCGGGATCAGACTGATATACTTCAGGAAAGTTTTCTTCTGTGAAAAGCACACTGGTCTAAAAGAGGCTGCTTCCGGGTGGTAAATCGCCATAGAACAAGTCACTGAGCTGTTGTTCGTTCCTGGTAGAGAGCTTCTCTCTTTGTATGCAAATTATTATGGCCCTGGGGACGTCTCCCTATGGGTGATGGGGGAAACCAGACGTGGACTCCTTGCCCAGTGTGCTTAGAGGAATGTGGCTGCACCTCACTGACGAGGCCCATAGGAGGCCGAAACGATCGTCTGGGGTTGTCATGTTCCTTGTTCAGAGGAGAATTGCCTGGTATTTCGGGGCTGGACTGACCTTACTTGGCGGGATCAGACTGATATACTTCAGGAAAGTTTTCTTCTGTGAAAAGCACACTGGTCTAAAAGAGGCTGCTTCCGGGTGGTAAATCGCCATAGAACAAGCCACTGAGCTGTTGTTCGTTCCTGGTAGAGCGCTTCTCTCTTTGTATGCAAATTATTATGGCCCTGGGGACGTCTCCCTATGGGTGATGGGGGAAACCAGACGTGGACTCCTTGCCCAGTGTGCTTAGAGGAATGTGGCTGCACCTCACTGACGAGGCCCATAGGAGGCCGAAACGATCGTCTGGGGTTGTCATGTTCCTTGTTCAGAGGAGAATTGGTATTTCGGGGCTGGACTGACCTTACTTGGCGGGATCAGACTGATATACTTCAGGAAAGTTTTCTTCTGTGAAAAGCACACTGGTCTAAAAGAGGCTGCTTCCGGGTGGTAAATCGCCATAGAACAAGCCACTGAGCTGTTGTTCGTTCCTGGTAGAGCGTTTCTCTCTTTGTATGCAAATTATTATGGCCCTGGGGACGTCTCCCTATGGGTGATGGGGGAAACCAGACGTGGACTCCTTGCCCAGTGTGCTTAGAGGAATGTGGCTGCACCTCACTGACGAGGCCCATAGGAGGCCGAAACGATCGTCTGGGGTTGTCATGTTCCTTGTTCAGAGGAGAATTGCCTGGTATTTCGGGGCTGGACTGACCTTACTTGGCGGGATCAGACTGATATACTTCAGGAAAGTTTTCTTCTGTGAAAAGTCCACTGGTCTAAAAGAGGCTGCTTCCGGGTGGTAAATCGCCACTAGAACAAGCCACTGAGCTGTTGTTCGTTCCTGGTAGAGCGCTTCTCTCTTTGTATGCAAATTATTATGGCCCTGGGGACGTCTCCCTATGGGTGATGGGGGAAACCAGACGTGGACTCCTTGCCCAGTGTGCTTAGAGGAATGTGGCTGCACCTCACTGACGAGGCCCATAGGAGGCCGAAACGATCGTCTGGGGTTGTCATGTTCCTTGTTCAGAGGAGAATTGGTATTTCGGGGCTGGACTGACCTTACTTGGCGGGATCAGACTGATATACTTCAGGAAAGTTTTCTTCTGTGAAAAGCACACTGGTCTAAAAGAGGCTGCTTCCGGGTGGTAGAGCGCTTCTCTCTTTGTATGCAAATTAAATACCTCCCCCACTTCCCTCATCCCCCAGTCATTCTGCAAAGGGAACAAGGAACAGTAGGATAAATATCAGGGTGAAAACGGTGCCAGAAAAATAAAATAAAAGGCTGCCCCATATAAGAACATGGGCAGGGAGCTGTGGACTCTCCCCGTCAGAAGAAAAGAAAATTATCAGGTAAGCATAATTTAAGTTTTTCTTCTTAAACGGGGAAAGTCCACAGCTGCATTCATTACTTTTGGGAAAACAATATACCTAAGCTATAGAGAACACTGAATGCAAAAAAAGGGCGGGTAGACGAGGTGGCCCATTCGGAGGGCACCACACCCTGATATTACCCAAACACTTGACAAAAAAAAACTGCTTCACCAGAAACTGAAGGATAAAACCTGAAAGGACCAGTTAACTGCCCATCAGTTAAAACCAGCAAGGCCCTAGTTAGAGACCACTCAGAATCAGTAGATTCCACCGAGCACAAAGGGGCCTATTTATTATGTGTCTGTCCGACATGATCCGATCAGCGGATTATGTCCGAAAGACATCGATGAATGCGGAGAGCAATACGCTGTCCGCATTCAGCATTGCACCAGCAGCTCTTGTGAACTGCTGGTGCAACGCCGGCCCCTGCAGATTCACGGCCAATTGGCCGCTAGCAGGGGGTGTCACTCAACCCGATCTTATTTGATCGGGTTGAATTGCGGCGATGTCTGTCCACCTCCTCAGAGCAGACGGACAGGTTATGGAGCAGCTGTCTTTAGACCGCTGCTTCATAACTGGTGTTTCTGGCGAGCCTGAAGGCTCGCCAGAAACACAGGACTTCAAGCTCCATTCAGAGCTTGATAGATATGCCCCATGGCACTGAGGAGACAAGTCCCGCAGGCTTCACACTAAAACTCACCCCCGACCCGAGGAAGGGGACCTCCACATACCCCCTGAAGGGAAGAGGAAGAAGAACTCAACATAGATCTAAAGACCAACAAGCTAGGGTAAAAGGAACCCTAGCCGAACTCCAAGCGCAAACCAAGGTTGCAGCAGGACAAAAAGCATAGAGAACGAACTCCAACGACCGAACAAAGAGAAGGAAGGAAAAAAAACCTACCACTATCGGAACGGAAGTCCAAGGGACCATGTAACATTCCAACCCTGGAGACCTAGAGAGACAAGGTAGATCCCATTCCTCACACAGCGTGCAATCCATACTATTAAATAGTGACCGAGGGACAAAAACCACCCCTGGGAACTGCCTAAGAATAGCACCATAAATCTTATCATGCTACAGAAGAAGACACTGGCTTCCCTCTGCAACAGAAGTCTAGCAGACTCCAGCCATTAACACTAGCCAACCAAGCTAGGAACTGCACCAGGACTCCCACAGAGGAAAAATTCCAAAGGAGTGCAGAAACTCACTCCCTCTCAGGAAAAACAAGGAAGAAGGAGAGCATCCAAAACCAGCAGAGAATGCCCCCTGCTGAGAAAGGAAACACAGCAAAGCCTCCCAGTTAAGGAGGTCCCAAGATCTAAATAAGATACGCGGTCAAGGCTCAACCAAGCAGGAAGACCTCTGACCCCCTCTCCGAGGCAACGGACTCAGCACTAAAGCGACTGGCAGTGTCCGATGGCAGGGAAAGAAACCATTCCCCTGACAATGTACTAACACCTCAACATGCAACTTCCGCGGAAGTGCCCAAGCGACTACAAAATCGCTAGTATCAAATTCCAGAGAAGAAATGTTTCCCAAAGGAAAAATGATAACAGACATGAGCCTCTCAAAAGAAATAAAATACATCCTAAACGGATCAAAAAAAAAAGAGGGCAGCACTCGCAGGTGAACGCCCAAGAAGAATGGGCACACTAACAGGACCAGCCAATCAGAGACCCCATTCTCCCGAAGCTCAGAACTGGAAAAAGATACCCAAAAAAGAAAGTAAATAGGAGACGACAAGGATATAAACTTCATCCCCCCACGTCTAACCCAGCTTGCCGTCTAGAACAGAAGACCGAGGATCCCTCAACCCATTAGGATTGGGATCCTCCAGCACTGTCAAAACATGCCACAGAAGGACACAAAGATGCGCCAGTCTATAACGAAAAGCAAGACTTACCTCCACCGGGGCAACTGATGACCCCGACCCGAGGGTTGAGCCCCTGAAGCTTCAGAGGAAACCGCTTCCCCAGATGGCTGATCTGACCCAGATGATCCCACGCCTGAGGAGTCCTGGTTAACAGAACACGGACAGTAACTCATCAACACCTCCCTCCCAGGAAGTTGTAAATGCGCCAATGCCAAAGATATGGCCATGCAGAACCGTGCCGTAACCTCTAGAGAAAAGAAGCCGCCTTCTGGAGAAGGGGTATCGGCATTAGAGACACCTGCTTGCGTAGCTAAGGAAGGTTCTAGGGCACGCGCCTCACAGGATGTGTGATCCCCAGGGGTGGAAGGCTCAGCGGACTCTAAGTTCCCTCTTGGAGGAGAAGAGAGCACTCTAAAGTGGCATTTGGAACATAACTAATGGGCATGGATTACCCGGGCCATCTCACACTCTTCGCAAAAAGTAGAATCTGAATCAGAGACATCCATCTCCAAAAAAATCAGAATCCTCCATAACTTGGATAAAAATGATGGATAGAAGAAAAAAATAAAAATGGCACCTTACACCCAAAATGGCTGGGGCACTCACCACCTCCTGGGACACAGACAACTAGCGAAACAGACTCTCTCCTTTGCCATGCGGTCAGGAATACGGAAATATAGTGCAGAAAGTGACCACGCTTAGTCACAAGGTACACCATGCAGCCCAGAGAAAAGCATGCCAAGGCCACAAGATCCACGCAGTCTGACAAAAAAAAGGCTGTTATGTTCCGATATAGCCACGAGCCCAAGCGTAACTACACATTAGCAGACAGAATCACATAACAAACATGATTAAAGTCCCCCCTGTTCAATAACCCCCCTCGTGAGATATAAACCCTTGATTCCATAAAGATAAAGGAGTCCCACTGAGACCCTGACTTCTTCATTTATATTACATTCAAACATTGAAGTAAAATGAAACGATCTTACCAGAATCTATGCCGTGGAACAGGAACACGGCCCTTCAAGTGTGACAGATAGTAGCCTCGCTTCTGACATGGACTTGAGTGAAGAAAGCAGGCGGCGAAAATCATCAACGCTGATTGCTAAGGAGCTGTTAACATGAGTTGGGATGGTTTCGCAGAAAGACTCTCCCTGCATCTCCAGACTCTAACATTCATCCATGCTCTCACTGAGAGGCTGACAGGATAACTTAAAACTCCAGTCCAATTTCGAAGAGTACTACCCTCCATAAGAGACTATCTAAAATCTTCCAACACTTCTATGCCAACCTCCTGTGACGAAAGGCAAAGAATGACTGGGGGATTTGGGAAGTGGGGGAGGTATTTAAGCTTTTGGCTGGGGTGTCTTTGCCTCCTCCTGTTGGCCAGGTTCTGAATTCCCAAAAGTAATGAATGCAGCTGTGGACTCTTCCCGTTTAAGAAGAAAATTAATATTTTCATGTTGGATTAGCGCACTTGAGAATATGCAATCGGGTTTGTGCGTAAGCAGGATGTTAGGTTTTTTTTTTTTACTTTTTCCTCTCCATTGACTTCTGTGGGGGAATATCTTAATGCGAGCATTTTATTGGAATTTCGGCTTTTTATACATGTCGGTTTAGCCCACAAGCAAAAACTTTTTACTTTCAACTTGCAATACAAGCACTACACGACGCGCTCAAAAAGTTTACTTCTAGCAGAGTTAGCGAGTATGCGGGAGCGATAAATACAGCTCTACTTGTAATCTGGCCCATATTTTTTTAATAAGGGGATATCTAGGGGTTTATAATAGACAATCAAAAAGCAATAGAGAAGCCCAAGACCCGTTGTTCCAAAGCCCAATAGTCGCTCTTTGAAATATGTTTTAATAGCCAGGTGATCACTGTGGTAATTGTAATCACCTGGCATGAATAAATGTACATTTATTTAAGTAGAGGCTCATGGGAGCCTCTATGTGAACATCAAATGTATATAACTATACCCAAAGGCACTTATTTATATGAATATAACCTCTTTTTCTTTTAACTATATTGTTTGGGGGGGGGGACACAAACACGCACAATTTTTTACAATCCTGTTTAATAGAATAAAAAATATACATCTTTTCACACATTTTGATTTTTCCTACATGTCATGATATATACATAAAAAAAAAATTATATTTTGTATCTGTTAGGTGTGCTGAAAAAAAAATATATGTGTGGGGTTCTCACTGAAAAATGTACTAAAGTAGGGCTTACATATGAGCAGCATCTACAAACTCCAAAACAACTCAGCACAGGAATGGAAATGGCTCAGCGGTTAAGGGGTTAAATGATGGTGACCACCACAGAGCAGGAACAACAGGAGAAAGAATTTGCTTAGAGACCCTTCGGCACAGCGGGTAACAGTTTACTATGAGTTTTGACTGTAACTGATGATGAGGACCACAGAACAGAAAGAGCAGGAGCTGGAGTGGCAGCAGCAGCAGAGTTACTAGACTAAGTATGTCTGACAGTACACAAACCTCAACAATACACCTCCAGGGGAGGAGGAGGGCAAACATGTTCCTAGAGCCCCTTGGACACAGCGCCAAGCAGTTCCCTGAGGATTTGGCATGGATGACCACCACGTAGCAGGAAAGGCAGGAGCAGGAGTGGCGGCAGCAGCAGGCATCAGAGTTACTAAACTAGGTAGGTATAAATAGCTACGCCCCAGGCCTACCTATCAGTCACAGGCTTATATAATGTAATATAATAAAACAAACGTGCAGTTTAAAACTAAATGCAAGAAAATAGAAATGCTTCTGCACACAAAGGATTCAACTTTAATAAAACCTTTTTTTCCCCCAAATAAAGGCAGGATTGCCTACCTCTCAGTCACAGCTATGCCCCCACTGCAGTTTAACCCCTTAACGACCGAGGACGTGCAGGGTACGTCCTCTAAAAAAGTCACTTAACGACCAAGGACGTACCCTGCACGTCCTCGGTCTGGAAAGCAGCTGGAAGCGATCCTGATCACTTCCATCTGCTTTCCGGTTATTGCAGGATGCCTCGATATCGAGGCATCCTGCAATAACAATTTTTACCCCTCCGGTGCAGAGAGAGCCACTCTGTGGCCCTCTCTGCACCGGACATCGATGGCCGCAATTAGTTGGTGGGTGGGAGCTGAAGTGGGAGGCTGGTGGGCGGCCATCAATGGCTTCTAAGTCAGAGAGGGGGCGGGATCGGAGGCTGGATGTGCGCGCGTGCACTGGGGCGGCGGGCGCGTGCACGGGGAGAGAGCGGGTGGGAACCGCTACACTACAGAAATTTTTTTTTTTTATAAGTGGCAGAAAGGGGGAATAAAATCCCTATAAAAAGTAATCTAAGGGATCTGGGAAGGGGTGGGGGATTGGTCTTGGGGGGGAAGCTACACTACAGAAAAAATGAAAAAAATAAAAAATAAAACCCATTTTATTTGCAAACTGGGTACTGGCAGACAGACTGCTGGGCATAATTCACATGTTGTGCGCAGTGGCATTTAGCGGCCTTCTAATTACCAAAGAGCAACACCAAAGCCATATATGTCTGCTATTTCTGAACAAAGGGGATCCCAGAGAAGCATTTACAACCATTTGTGCCATAATTGCAGAAGCTGTTTGTAAATAATTTCAGTGAGAAACCTAAAGTTTGTGAAAAAGTTTACTATTTTTTTTAATTTGGTCGCATTTGGCGGTGAAATGGTGGCATGATATATACCAAACTGGGCCTAGATCAATACTTGGGGTTGTCTACTACACTACACTAAAGCTAAAATTAACTCTACAAGCTCCCTAATTAACCCCTGCACTGTTGAGCATAATACACGTGTGGTGCGCAGCGGCATTTAGCGGCCTTCTAATTACCAAAAAGCAACACCAAAGCCATATATGTCTGCTATTTCTGAACAAAGGGGATCCCAGAGAAGCATTTACAACCATTTGTGCCATAATTGCACAAAATGTTTGTAAATGATTTCAGTGAGAAACCTAAAATTTTGAAAAATGTAACGTTTTTTTTTATTTGATCGCATTTGGCGGTGAAATGGTCGCATGAAATATACCAAAATGGGCCTAGATCAATACTTTGGGTTGTCTACTACACTACACTAAAGCTAAAATTAACCCAAAAAGCTCCCTACATGCTCCCTAATTAACCCCTTCACTGATGGGCATAATTCACGTGTGGTGCGCAGTGGCATTTAGCGGCCTTCTAATTACCAAAAATTAACGTCAAAGCCATATAAGTCTGCTATTTCTGAACAAAGGGGATCCCAGAGAAGAATTTACAACCATTTATACGATAATTGCACAAGCTGTTCAGTGAGAAACCTAAAGTTTGTGAAAAAAATTGTGAAAAAGTGAACAATTTTTTGTATTTGATCGCATTTGGTGGTGAAATGGTGGCATGAAATATACCAAAATGGGCCTAGATCAATACTTTGGGATGTCTTCTAAAAAAAAATATATACATGTCAATGGATATTCAGGGATTCCTGAAAGATATCAGTGTTCCAATGTAACTAGCGCTAATTTTGAAAAAAAGTGGTTTGCAAATAGCAAAGTGCTACTTATATTTATGGCCCTATAACTTGCAAAAAAAGCAAAGAACATGTAAACATTGGGTATTTCAAAACTCTGGACAAAATTTAGAAACTAGTTAGCATGGCTGTTTTTTGGTGGTTGTAGATGTGTAACAGATTTTGGGGGTCAAAGTTATAAAAAGTGTGTTTTTTTTCCATTTTTTCCTCATATTTTATAATTTTTTTTTATAGTAAATGATAAGATATGATGAAAATAATGGTATCTTTAGAAAGTCCATTTAATGGCGAGAAAAACGGTATATAATATGTGTGGGTACAGTAAATGAGTAAGAGGAAAATTACAGCTAAACACAAACACCACAGAAATGTAAAAATAGCCCTGGTCCCAAACGGACAGAAAATGGAAAAGTGTTGTGGTCATTAAGGGGTTAACTAACTTAAAAAAAAAAAAATCTTCACAAAATTGTATTTCAAATTAAATTAAATATTTCCCCCCAAAGAAATAAGAATGCATATTGCCTACCTATCAGTCACAGCAGTGCCCCCCCCCCCCCACCATGCAATATAATAAATAATTGTGAAGTTTAATTAACTTTAATTATTCTGGGGGGAAAAGTGTTGTTTTTTTAAATAGAATAAAACTTTATATTTTTTTGTCCTAACCAAGGCAGGAGACCTAACTACCAGTCCCACCTATACCCCACTGCAATATCAAACTTTAACTCTTTAACACTAAAATAAAGAAAAATGAATTCCCTGGGCACCAGAGTGAAAACAAATGCAGTATCTATGCAGCTACACTGTACTGCAAAAAAAATATGCACAATTGTACAAGAAAAAAACATCACAGCAACCTGACACAGGCACACACCACTGCAATGGTTAGAAGCTGAAGTAAAATGACTAGAAGATGGCTGATGTTCACTAAGACCAACACCTCCCCGATTCTAGGTAAACAGTACATTGGGCAAGTATGTTTGGTATTTAATGACTGACTTGCTGGTCCTCACATCAATCATTTAGGGCTAGATTTATTAAAGCCCTACGGCTGCAAGTTCTCACAAGAACTTGCTCGCCGTAATTTATCAAGCAGCGGTCACCAGACCGCCGCTTCCCTAACCTTTTCGCCACCTCTAAAGGTGGCAAAATTCAATCTCCTTGGTCTAGTCAGACCGAGGAGATTAACAGCTCCTGCCCGCGCTTGATTGGCTGTGCGCGGGCAGGGGGCGGGATTGCACGCAAGCGCAAAATTGCACTTGTGTGCAATGGCGAATACCTGCGGGTAATTTCCCCCCGCCACAGGCGAGCTGAGGCGTACAGGGGCGCATATACGCGCCCCTGTCTGCCTCAGCTTTAACCCCTTAATGACAACAGTACTTTTCCATTTTCTGTCCATTTGTGACAAAGGCTATTTTTAAATTTTTGCAGTGTTTGTGTTTAGCTGTAATTTTCCTCTTACTCATTTACTGTACCCACACATATTATATACCGTTTTTCTCGCCATTAAATGGACTTTCTAAAAATAGCATTATTTTCATCATATATTATAATTTACTATAAATAAAATTATAAAATATGAGGGAAAAATGGAAAAAAAAAACACTTTTTCTAACTTTTAGCCCCAAAATCTGTTACACATCTGCATACCCAATGTTTACATGTTCTTTGGTTTTTTTGCAAGTTATAGGGCCATAAATACAAGTAACACTTTGCTATTTCCAAACCACTTTTTTTCAAAATTAGCGCTAGTTACATTGGGACCCTGATATACAGAGTGGCTCTCTCTGCATCGGAGGCTTGTAAAGGGGTATTGCAGGATGCCTCCATATCCATACCCTCGCAATCGCTTCCAGCACTCTGTTAGACAACTGACATACCAGGTACGTCTATTGTCATTAACTGCTTGTTAATGCATGACGTACCTGGTACGTCAGTTGTCATTAAGGGGTTAATAAATCTAGCCCTTAGTGATGCTCTCTCAGGATTGGAGAGGGGAAGTTGTACACATGAATAATAAGACCCCCTGTACATCACTGCAAACGAGGGAGCTGATTTGTCAAAGAATCTCAGCTTCTTCCCCCTTTCCTGTGTTTTCAGCCCTCTTTTGGCACCAACAGTTACAAAAGAAAACTAAACAAGCTTGATTAATAAACAAGGAAAATGCTGTTACATGTCCGATTCAGTCCGATTTCCATTCACCCACTCGGTATGCTGATGAATGGGCCAACAAAAACAGATGCACATGTCTAGTAAAACATAACAGTTAGTTGCCTAGACATGCTTGCACATGTTTGTTTGTGGAGAACTGTAAAATCTGGCATTAATTTAAGTTTTCTGCTATTGAAGAATAATTCATTTCTTAAATACCGTAAATGTTAACATTATATAGTAGTCTCTAACTGTTCAGTAAGTAGTTGGCTTAATTGATGTGAAATATATATGGCCAGATTACAAGTGGCGCCCTATTTAGTGCTATCGCTCGCAAGCCAACACTGCTGGAAGTAAACTTGTTGTATTACACGTTGAAATTGCTTGCATGTGAGAGCGAAACCTGACGCCCTTACTACAGGACTTCGGATATCGCGACCACATTAACTTCTTCTCCCTAAAGACTTTAATGGAGTGCGCATTAAAAAAAAAAGCACTTAGCACTCACTCGCTAATCCAAAACAGCGTTAGACCTACAGCGCTAAACCCGTCATTTCTGGCCTCCATTTGATAAAGGCTCCACCGGGAGCTGAAACGTTATGGCTTTAGGCCAACATTGTTCTTGGTAAAAAAAAAAAAGTTTTTTAAGCAGAACTTGTGCCTGTGTTGCCTGCTTGTGTAACCACTGAGAAAGTTGCTAATCCTGGATACACACGTGAGTTACTATAAATAAATAAATAAATATATATATATCATGTTTTTTTGTAAAAAGAAAATGTATGCTTACCTGATAAATGTATTTATTTCCAGATATGGTGAGTCCACAACGTCATCAATTACTAGTGGGAATATCACTCCTGGCCAGCGGGAGGAGGCAAAGAGCACCACAGCCAAGATGTTAAGTGTTACTCCCCTACCCATAATCCCCAGTCATTCGACCGAAGGGAAATGGAAAAAGAGTAACACACAGGTGTAGAGGTGCATGAGGTTTAGTCAAATAAAGGGTGGGGTCACGGACTCTTCATATCTGGAAAGAAAGAAATTTATCAGGTAAGCATAAATTTTGTTTTCTTTCCTAAGATATGGAGAGTCCACAACATCATTCAATTACTAGTGAACAGGGAGGGAGAACAAGACAGGCAGACTTAAACAGAAGGCACCACTGCTTAAAAAACTTTTCTCCCAAAAGAAGCCTCAGCCGAGGCAAAAGTATCAAATTTGGAAAATTTGGAAAAAGTATGCAGAGAGGACCAAGTTGCAGCCTTGCAAATCTGTTCCACAGAAGCTTCATTTTTGAAAGCCCAAGAAGAGGAGGCAGCCCTAGTGGAATGAGCTGTTATTCTCTAAGGAGGCTGCTGTCCAGCAGTCTCATAAGCAAAACGGATCATACTTCTTAACCAGAGAGAAAGAGAAGTAGCAGTAGCCTTCTGACCTTTACGCTTTCCAGCGAAACAAACAAACAGGGTAGAAGACTGATGAAAATCCTTAGTCGCCTGTAGGTAGAATTTTAGAGCACGAACAACGTCTAGGTTGTGCAACAAACATTCCTTATGAGAAGAAGGGTTTAGGACATAAAGAAGGATAAACAATTTCCTGATTAATATTTCTATCCAAAACCACTTTAGGAAAAAAAACCAACTTAGTACGAAGAACCGCCTTATCAGCATGAAAGGAGGAGCAACAAGTTTAAACACAGGCCTGATTCGGACCAAGGCCTGACAAAAAGATTGAACATCTGGCACATTCGCCAGACACTTGTGCAACAAAATAGATAATGCAGAAATCTGACCCTTCAGAGAACTGACTGACAATCCCTTCTCCAGACCCTCCTGAAGAAAGGACAAAATCCTAGGAATCCTAACCATACTCCACGAGTAGCCCTTGGATTCGCACAAATAAAGGTAATTACGCCATACCTTATGGTATATCCTTGCGAGCCTGAATCATGGTCTCAATGACCGACTCAGAAAAACCACGCTAAGCGTTCAATCTCCAAGCAGTCAGCTTCAGAGAAACTAGATTTGAATGAAGGAATGGACTCTAGGTTAGAAGGTCCTTCCTTAGAGGCAGCCTCCAAGGTGGAAGAGATGACATCTTCACTAGGTCTGCATACTAGAGGCCATGCAGGAGCTATTAGAATTACTGATGCTCTCTCCTGTTTGATACGAGCAATGACTCATGGAAGGAGAGCAAACGGAGGAAACAGATATACTAGACTGAAATCCCAAGGGGCCGCTAGAGCATCTATCAGGCCGGCCTGAGGATCTCTTGACCTTGAACCATACCTTGGAAGCTTGGTGTTCTGCCGAGACGCCATCAGATCCAACTTCGGAATCCCCCATTTGAGTATTAACCTGGAGAACACCTCTGCATGAAGTGCCCACTACCCGGGATGAAATGTCTGTCTGCTCAGGAAGTCTGCTTCCCAGTTGTCCACACCTGGAATATGGATGGTGGACAGACAGCAATTGTGAGTTTCCGCCCACTGAACAATCTGAGCCACCTCCTTCATGGCTAAGGAACACCGAGTTCCTCCCTGGTGGTTGATGTAAGCCACTGAGGTGATATTGTTCGACAGGAACCTGATAAACCGGGCAAAGGACAACTGAGGCCAAGCTATCAGAGCATTGTAAATCGCTCTCAACTCCAAGATGTTTATGGGGAGAGCAGACTCCTCTGGAGTCCATAATCCCTGCGCTTTTAACGAGTCCCAGACTGCTCCCCAACCCAGCAGGCTGGCGTCCGTGGTTACAATCACCCAGGAAGGTCTCCAGAAGCATGTGCCCCGAGACAGATGCACCTGAGAGAGTCACCACGGAAAAGAGTCTCTTGGCAACTGATCTAGATCTATCCTCTCAGAGAGATCCGAATTGTCCCCGTTCCATTGTCGGAGCATGCATAACTGCAGAGCTCTCAAATGGAATCGCGCAAAGGGAATGATGTCCATCAAAGCAACCATCAGACCAATTACCTCCATACACTGAGACACTGATGGCCGAACAGTAGACTTCAGAGAGAGGCAAGAGGAAAGAATCTTGGATTTTCTGACCTCCGTCAGAAAATTGTTCATAGATAGGGAATCTATTATGGTCCCTAAGAAAACCACCCTTGTAGTTGAAAAGATGGTGCCTGAACCATTATGTCGTCCAGGTATGGCGCCACTGCAATTCCCCTGAGCCCTAACCACTGCCAGTAGAGCCCCCAGAACCTTTGAGAAAATTCTGGGAGCTATGGCAAGGCCAAACGGAAGAGCCACAAACTGAAAGTGTTTGTCTAGAAATGAGAATCTCAGGAACTTGTGATGATCCCTGTGGATGGAAACATGAAGATACGCATCCTTTAGGTCTATGGTCGTCATGAACTGACCTTCTTGTACCAAGGAAAAAATGGACCGAATGGTCTCCATCTTGAAGGATGGTACCCTGAGAAACTTGTTTAGACACTTTAAGTCAAGAATAGGATGAAAGGTTCCCTCTTTTTTGGGAACCACAAACAGATTTGAATAGAATCCCAGGCCCTGCTCCTTTGCAGGATCTGAAACTATCACCCCCAGGGAAGAAAGGTCCCGAACGCAATTTAAGAATGCCTCTCTTTTTATCTGGTTTACAGATAATCTTCAGATGAGAAACCTGACCCTGGGAGGAAAAGTCTTGAATTCTATTTTGTAACACTGAGACACTATGTCCACAGCCCAAAGATCTGGGACATCTCGTACCCATGCTTGATAAAACAGAGAAAGTCTGCCCCCCACTTGATCCAGTCCCAGACCGGGGGCAAACCCTTCATGCTGATTTAGACTCAGCTGTGGGTTTCCTCGATTGCTTCCCCTTGTTTTAAGACTGACTGGGCTTCCAAGAAGACTTGGATTGTTCCTGCTTGGAAGAGGGAGAGGAAGGCTTTCCCTTGAAGTTACGAAAGGAACGTAAATTACATTGACGTCCTTTAGGTCTATTCTTCTTGTCTTGCGGCAGAAAAAACCCTTTCCCACCAGTAATGTCAAAGATTATTTCTGCCAGACCAGGTCCAAACAAGGTCTTACCCTTGTAAGGGAGCGCTAAAAGCTTGGAACATCCGCTGACCATGATTTTAGCCACAAAGCCCTGCGAATTAGCACAGCGAAGCCAGATATCTTGGCTCCCAGTTTATTAACTTGCATGGTAGCATCAGAAATAAAGAAATTGGCAAACTTGAGAGCCTTAATCCTATATTGGATCTCTTCCAAAGGAGTCTCTACTTGAAAAGAATCAGACAAAGCATCACACCAATAAGATGCTGCACTAGACACAGTGGCAATACAAGCTGCAGGTTGCCATTGGAGACCTTGATAAACATACATCTTCTTTAAATAAGCCTCCAGCTTCTTGTCCATTGGATCCTTAAAAGAGCAGCTATCCTCTATAGAAATAGTAGTTCTCTTAGCCAGAGTAGAAATAGCCCTTTCTACTTTAGGCACCGTACGCCATGAATCTTTAATGGAGTCAGCGACAGGAAACATCTTTTTAAAAACAGGAGATGGGGAAAATGGAATCCTTTTCTTCTCCCCTTCCTGTGCAATGATCTCCATTGCACGGTCTGGAACCGGAAACACTTCCACAGAGGAAGGAACAGCAAAGTATTTATTAAGTTTACTTGATTTCTTAGGGTTGACAATGACAGGTGGGTCGGCGTCGTCCAAAGTAGCTACAATACACAAATGTGTTCAAGCCTAAATCTGAAGGATACTACTTAAGCATCAGATGAAGGAATTATACTGTCCGAGTCTGAGAATTCCCCCTCAAAAGCTACCGGCGTATCCTCCTCATCAGAGAGGGCGACCTGCATAGCAGAGGATGGAATAGAAACCTTAATATCTGAATCTCTAATGTTCCTCTTGCACTTTCCCTTTAGCATAGGAATGGAAGATAATGCTGCAGATACCGCAGAGGATACTTGAGCAGCAATCTCTGCGGGCAAGTAAATTCCTCCAGAAGACTAAGAGGAACCGCAGGGCACAGTATGTGACGCCACTAAGGCTTGGGACGTTTGAGGAGAAAGCTGTGGAATAGCCAGAACAGCATCATCCTGAGAGACAATTGGCTCAGAAACAAAAACTCTGTCTTTATTTTTCAAAGTCCTCTCTACACATGAGGAACAAAATTGAAAAGGCAACACAGTTTGGTTCTCCAAGCAGAGCAGACACCTGTCCATAGGAGCAGAGTCCTCCATGATTGGAAAAATAATTTAATAGCAGTACTGTTGCTTTAATAAATCTGCGCCTTACAGCTTGCAAGCTTAATGTCTCCCACAAGAGAATAAATAAAAATGTCTGATTAATCTGTCAAACTAAATAATAATACAGGACACATTTACACCCCAGTCTTACTGAGGTGGCTACCTGCCCCTCAATCTATCGTAGGGAGATCTGGACTGCAAGAGATGGCACTGAAAACAAAACCGCTCCAATATGCTAGAGCGAAGCCAGAAGGTCACGTGATCGGCTTTAGAAGCTGCGCCACAATTTAGGAAACCGCCTCCTTACTAAGACAGCCCATAATATATCACAGTATAAGCGATAACTACACAGAACGTGCCCCACACTAATGAGATCATAATAAACCATGAGCCACCGCATAAAATTAACATTAACCCCTTTGCATAAAGGAGATTAACCCTCTCTATTCTCACATACAATAAGTGCCTGCTCACTGCCTAATATCATCCTGAACGCAGGATTCAAGTCCCAAACTGTGCAGAGAATTAACCCTTTAGTCTCCCAGCCCCAGAAGACCAATGGCACGTACCTGCACTTCTAGCCGTCCGGCAGGAGGACAGCTCACAAAGCGTGGAAGGACGTCAACTCCTTACAGATGCCTGTGAAGAAAAGAACAGAGTAAGCCTACTCTGGCTTTCTATACTAGGGCAGCAAACTGTTAGGAAAACACAGCAAGGCCCACCTTACAAGTTCCTAACTGCTCTAAAGCCACCACTACTCTACTGAAGAGATTGATGTGGACTACGGCTATACCAAAACTTCACCTTCTCAATTAACAGAGGCAAAGAGAATGACTGGGGTTTGTGGGTAGGGGAGTGACACTTAACAGCTTGGCTGTGGTGCTCTTTGCCTCCTCCTGCTGGCCAGGAGTGATATTCCCACTAGTATTTAGATGACGTTGTGGACTCACCATATCTTAGGAAAGAAATATATATCGATACCTATATATCTATATGAATTTAAAAATACAAAGAACATTTTCTACTATGTGAAGAACATTGGAATGTGAAATATTTAAAGCAAATACACAGTAAAATACATTATAAAATATAAAAAATGCTATAAAAATGATTTTAAGGTATTTGAGTGGAAAGGACTCAAAATCATGTGTGTGTGTGTGAATATGTGTTTATATGTAGCTATATAAATAAATACACACGTGTGTATATATATATATATATATATATATATATATATATATATATATACTGTGTATATATATATATATATATATATATATATAAACCAATACACATATTTAAATATATATACAGTATCTCACAAAAGTGAGTACACCCCTCACATGTATGTAATATTTTATTATATCTTTTCATGTGACAACACTAAAGACATGACACTTTGCTACAATGTAAAGTAGTGATTGTACAGCATGTATAACAGTGTAAATTTGCTGTCCCCTCAAAATAACTTAACACACAGCCATTAATGTCTAAACCGTTAGCAACAAAAGTGAGTACACCCCTAAGTGGAAATGTCCAAATTGGGCCTAATTAGCAATTTCCCCTCCCTGGTGTCATGTGACTCATTAGTGTTACAAGGTCTCAGGTGTGAATGGGGAGCAGGTATGTTAAATTTGGTATTATAGCTCTCACACTCTCTCGTACTGGTCACTGGAAGTTCAACATGGCATCTAATGGCAAAGAACTCTCTGAGGATCTGAAAAAAAGAATTGTTGCCCTACATAAAGATGGCATAGGCTATTAGAAGATTGCCAAGACCCTAAAACTGAGCTGCAGCACGGTCGGCAAGACCATACAGCAGTTTTACAGAACAGGGTCCACTCAGAACATGTAGAAAAAATAGGAGACAAGCGAACAGAAAGTAGAGCACTCGCAAAGGGAGACTAGTATAAGTGGCTATTCAGTGGGTATATAATATTAAAACTTAACATTTATTATTCAAAAAAAATGATAAAAAACTACTATATAAGTAGTGATTAATACTTAGATTAAAACACAAACAAATAATAAACGGCTGTATATCCACAATGACCCCAGAATGTATACCATAGAAACTCAGAATAGAGTAGGAGGGATTTTTAGGCAGATATACACCAAAAAATGGTTCACGGATTGCACCAAAATCTATCTAAAAAAGAGGATTGACCTCAAACAAAATTATACTATCTAGTGCAATACTGGACCGGTGTAGGACTGTCCAAAATATTCCCTATGACAAAATTAGTATAATGACTAAGAGGGGAAGTGTAGGTAGCAAGATTCACATAGTCCATACATTCAGCATATTACACAGACCCATTTGTATAGGCAAGAGTGAAGTGTTCACAAACACAAATTAAACCAAAAATACGATCAATGAAAGGTAATATGATTCTATAGATATGTTATAATAAACACATTGACTAGTGAAATGTGACTTGCATAGTTACACTTAGTGGTTGATACAGCCGTAGGAAGAGTGCCTGATGTACATTTCGCCTGGCTTGGCTTTCTCAAAGGCTAACCGGACTGACTGTAGCCACATAGCATATATAGGGCAAGTAGCCAATCAAATCGTGTAGATAGTTCACACCTCCGTGTGAACCAATAGAGAGTGTCCTCCCATAATTGGTCAGTTAATGTCACATGACCAGGAACAGAGACGAATTACAGTTTATAGGGGGAGCGGCTGTGGGTCTTACAACAAAACAAAACAAGTGTCAAAGCAATTGTCAAAAACGGATTCTCAAAAACGAAAAGCGGAGCATATATGCTCTCTAGTGTTATGTATATTCATGGTTGACATCAGACACTGTAAACATAGTAATAGGAATGAGATTCTATTTCAGTCACAAACGGAGCATTTTATAATCTCAAATGATTATGATTCTATGGGGATTCAATTTCAGTCACAAGCGGATAATTTTTAATCTCAAATGATTATACTCTTCACATCATGTCACTATTCAAATCATTAGACATAAAAAAATATATATATTAACAAGGTGATATAAGTGATTTGTCATTTTTAATCGTTCAATAGATTATCCTTTGTTGAAGAGCAAAATATCATCATTAGTTAGAATGATGGTAAATTCAACATATCATTCAATTCACAAATAATATAAATTAGTTGATAGAGATGATAAATAGACCCCTGACATTACATAGTATATTTATAATTAGGTAGTGATATGTGTTCATAAGAGAAATCAAATGTATAGCTGCCACAAGTTTTCAATAGGTGGGAATACGTATCTAAAGGAAAGGTGTCTGTTTATGTTCTCTATTGCCTCAATATATGTGAATAAAAATTAACACATAGTGCACCAACATGATAACCTCTCCAAGCCGTAGAGAGCATTGTGTAATTGAATCACGAAACAGACATGTGCATATCATGCAGATCAGAGATGAAAATTTAAAGATTATAGTGAATCCCAATTATTCAAACAATGCTTTACACATAGATCAATTCACCTCCTACTGAAGAATCGCAACCATTTGCAAGAACAAAAACCAAAAACAAATTTGATCACATTGCGCGACGTTGGTAAATCTATCAATACAGTAGTTAATAACAAATGGCAATGTAAAAGATAGTCAGAGTCAAAGATATTAGGTGTATCATTAGAAATAAAAATATATATATATTAACAAGGTGATATAAGTTATTTGTCATTTTTAATCGTTCAATAGATTATCCTTTGTTGAAGAGCAAAATATCATCATTAGTTAGAATGATGGTAAATTCAACATATCATTCAATTCACAAATATTAATATAAACTAGTTGATAGAGATGATAAATGGACCCCTGACATGACATAGTATATTTATAATTAGGTAGTGATATGTGTTCATAAGAGAAATCAAATGTATAGCTGCTACAATTATGGCCATAAAAAAATATATATATATATAGAGAAGAATCAAGCCAATTACAATGAAAGAAACCAGAAATTAATATCTGGCCCTCTTAAGATAAGATCATTTTCTTAATCAGAGATATCCTATATTATAAAAGACAAGTGTTTGTCTGAAGCCGTCATGCACAGTACAGACAAACACTTGGCCTTAGATTCTATTCTCGCGCACCTCGGCATAGCTGACAGCTGATAGATTGGGAGCGCGAGGTACACAGCATACAAGCAGCTGTGAGATAGGGAGCGCGAGCTACTCAACAGCTGTGAGGTCTGCTGCGTGAGAAGCGTCAACGCGCTCCCCAGACCTCACAGCTGTTTGTGGCCGACGGGAGCGTCACGAGGGGCGTGGCCGGGCGTCGCGAGGGGCGTGGCCGGGCGTTGTGAGGGGCGTGGCCAGGCGGGTGTTGCCGCGATGGGGCGTGGCCGGGCGGGGTCCCGCGAAGACAGAGCCAGAGAGGGAGCAGGAGGGGGGGGGGGGGCAGAGAGCCAAAGAGAAGGGGGGGGCAGAGAGCCAAAGAGAAGGGGGGGGCAGAGAGCCAAAGAGAAGGGGGGGGGCAGAGAGCCAAAGAGAAGGGGGGGGGGCAGAGAGCCAAAGAGAAGGGGGGGGGGCAGAGAGCCGAAGAGAAGGGGGGGCAGAGAGCCAAAGAGAAGGGGGGGCAGAGAGACAAAGAGAAGGGGGGGGGCAGAGAGCCAAAGAGAAGGGGGGGCAGAGAGCCAAAGAGAAGGGGGGCAGAGAGCCAAAGAGAAGGGGGGGGCAGAGAGCCAAAGAGAAGGGGGGGGGCAGAGAGCCAAAGAGAAGGGGGGGGGCAGAGAGCCAAAGAGAAGGGGGGGCAGAGAGCCAAAGAGAAGGGGGGGGGGCAGAGAGCCAAAGAGAAGGGGGGGCAGAGAGCCAAAGAGAAGGGGGGGGGCAGAGAGCCAAAGAGAAGGGGGGGCAGAGAGCCAAAGAGAAGGGGGGGCAGAGAGCCAAAGAGAAGGGGGGGGGGGCAGAGAGCCAAAGAGAAGGGGGGGGCACAGAGCCAAAGAGAAGGGGGGGCAGAGAGCCAAAGAGAAGGGGGGGGCAGAGAGCCAAAGAGAAGGGGGGGGCAGAGAGCCAAAGAGAAGGGGGGGGCAGAGAGCCAAAGAGAAGGGGGGGCAGAGAGCCAAAGAGAAGGGGGGGGGGGCAGAGAGCCAAAGAGAAGGGGGGGGGGGCAGAGAGCCAAAGAGAAGGGGGGGGGCAGAGAGCCAAAGAGAAGGGGGGGCAGAGAGCCAAAGAGAAGGGGGGGGCAGAGAGCCAAAGAGAAGGGGGGGGGCAGAGAGCCAAAGAGAAGGGGGGGCAGAGAGCCAAAGAGAAGGGGGGGGCAGAGAGCCAAAGAGAAGGGGGGGCAGAGAGCCAAAGAGAAGGGGGGGGCAGAGAGCCAAAGAGAAGGGGGGGGCAGAGAGCCAAAGAGAAGGGGGGGGGGCAGAGAGCCAAAGAGAAGGCGGGGGGGGCAGAGAGCCAAAGAGAAGGCGGGGGGGCAGAGAGCCAAAGAGAAGGCGGGGGGGGCAGAGAGCCAAAGAGAAGGCGGGGGGGGCAGAGAGCCAAAGAGAAGGGGGGGGGCAGAGAGCCAAAGAGAAGGGGGGGACAGAGAGCCAAAGAGAAGGGGGGGGCAGAGAGCCAAAGAGAAGGGGGGGGCAGAGAGCCAAAGAGAAGGGGGGGGGCAGAGAGCCAAAGAGAAGGGGGGGCAGAGAGCCAAAGAGAAGGGGGGGGAAGAGAGCCAAAGAGAAGGGGGGGCAGAGAGCCAAAGAGAAGGGGGGGCAGAGAGCCAAAGAGAAGGGGGGGGCAGAGAGCCAAAGAGAAGGGGGGGGCAGAGAGCCAAAGAGAAGGGGGGGGAGAGAGAGCCAAAGAGAAGGGGGGGGGGGGAGAACCAAAAAGAAGGGGGGGAAGAGAGCCAAAGAGAAGGGGGGGAGAGCCAAAGAGAAGGGGGGAGAGCCAAAGAGGGGAGAGAGAGAGAGCCAAAGAGGAAAAAGAGCCAAAAAGGAGAGAGAGCCAAAGAGGGGGGAGAGAGAGCCAAAGAGGGGGGGGGAGAGCCAAAGGGGGGGGGGGGAGAGAGCTAAAGGGGGGGAGAGCCAAAGAGGGGGGAGAGAGAGAGCCAAAGAGGAAAGAGAGCCAAAGAGGAGAGCAAAAGAGGGGAGAGAGACAAAGAGAGGGGAGAGAGAGCCAAAGAGGGGGGGAGAGAGCCAAAGAGGGGGGGAGAGCGCCAAAGAGGGGGGAGAGAACAAAAGAGGGGGGAGAGAGCCAAAGAGGGGAGGGGAGAGCAAAAGAGGGGGGGGGAGAGCCAAAGAGGAGAGCAAAAGAGGGGAGAGAGACAAAGAGAGGGGAGAGAGAGCCAAAGAGGGGGGGAGAGAGCCAAAGAGGGGGGGAGAGAGCCAAAGAGGGGGGGAGAGCGCCAAAGAGGGGGGAGAGAACAAAAGAGGGGGGAGAGAGCCAAAGAGGGGAGGGGAGAGCAAAAGAGGGGGGGGGGAGAGCCAAAGAGGAGAGCAAAAGAGGGGAGAGAGACAAAGAGAGGGGAGAGAGAGCCAAAGAGGGGGGGGAGAGAGCCAAAGAGGGGGGGAGAGAGCCAAAGAGGGGGGGAGAGCGCCAAAGAGGGGGGAGAGAACAAAAGAGGGGGGAGAGAGCCAAAGAGGGGAGGGGAGAGCAAAAGAGGGGGGGGGAGAGCCAAAGAGGGGGGGAGCCAAAGGGGAGGGGGGAGCCAAAGGGGAGGGGAGAGCCAAAGAGGGGGGAGAGAGAGAGCCAAAGAGGAGAGAGAGCCAAAGAGGGGGGAGAGAGAGCCAAAGAGGGGGGAGAGAGAGCCAAAGGGGGGGGGGCCCAAAGAGGGGAGAGAGAGAGCCAAAGAGGAGAGAGAGCAAAAGAGGGGAGAGAGCCAAAGGGGGGGGGGGAGAGCCAAAGAGGGGGGGGGGAGCCAAAGAGGGGGGGGAGAGCCAAAGGGGGGGGAGAGCCAAAGAGGGGGGAGAGAGAGCAAAAGAAAGGATGGAGAGAGACAAAGAGGGGAGAGAGAGAGCAAAAGAGGGGAGAGAGAGAGCAAAAGAGGGGAGAGAGAAAGCAAAAGAGAGGGGGGAAAGAAAGCAAAAGAGAGGGGGGAAGAGAGAGCAAAAGAAAGGGGGGAGAGAGCAAGGGGTGGGACCGCTGTTCTGAAAAAAATGGCCCGTGTACACGGGCTTTAGTACTAGTTTAATATATAAAAGCTTTAGTTCAACGGATTGTCTTTTTATGAAGAACAAGAAGTTATACTTCATTTCATCAAAGAGTAAATAAAGATGCATAATAAAATACATAGTGAATCAATTAGATGGAAACTGATTCTGTATATGCCATTGTATCTCTGATATTTGATGTAAATAACTTAGACTGTCCGTATAAGATGTTCTGATCAGGACCATATATATGTACAAAGTATTATAGATAGGAATTATATCCATCTTGTTCATTTAGGCCATTTGGTATTACAGTATTCAACCAGAAAATCCACCTGCATTCCGCCTGCAGTAACATCGTTTCTATGTCCCCACCTCTGATACCCGGTTTAATAACTTGTAACACACATGCCTTTAAATCCGGTTTTGTTCCATGTTTTTTTAAATAGTGTTTTGCAACAGGGGTAAGGTTCTTTCTTGTTCCTTTCTTTGTCTTTTTGGCAATTTTTGATGCTGTTTACATGTTCTCCTAATCTCGTACGTAATTCGCGTGTGGTGATACCTATATACTTCTTCCCACAGACACATGAAAGACAGTATACAACATTTTTTGTCCTGCAGTTAGCGAATCCGAGCATTCTTTTAACACAGCCAGTAATTTTGGTAAATTCACGTTCATTGTGTATGTACTTGCAGAAACTACATGCACCGCAAGTGTACATTCAGCAAATATTTTTTGTACTTGGATTTTTCCTCAGAAAGTGACTTTTCACAAGTTTGTTTCCTATGGTTGGAGCTCTTTTCCAACTCGTACTTATCCTGTCACCAATTACTGTACAAAGGTCTTTGTCAGACCTAAGGATGTTACAATGTTTATTAAGTATATTCGTTATAGTTTGATGTTCCGCATTGAAACCAGTCACAAATCTCACTTCATTGTATGTATTCTCAGGTTTTCTTTTAGGCACTAACAGCTCATCCCTCTTCGTTCTCCGTGCTCTTTGATAGGCTCTTCTTATCACTCCCCGAGTGTATCCTCTATCTTTGAGTCGGGATGTCAGCTCTTTAGCTCTTTGATTAAAAGTAGAGTAGTCTGTACAGTTTCGTCTCAGTCTGAGAAATTCCCCAGTGGGGATAGCTCGTTTGGTCTGAGTTGTATGGCAACTGTTGTAATGCAAAGTGGAGTTAGTTGCTGTATTCTTCCTATATAGGTATATCTAACTAATGATGATATTTTGCTCTTCAACAAAGGATAATCTATTGAACAATTAAAAATGACAAATCACTTATATCACCTTATTAATATATATATATTTTTATGTCTAATGATTTGAATAGTGACATGATGTGAAGAGTATAATCATTTGAGATTAAAAATTATCCGCTTGTGACTGAAATTGAATCCCCATAGAATCATAATCATTTGAGATTATAAAATGCTCCGTTTGTGACTGAAATAGAATCTCATTCCTATTACTATGTTTACAGTGTCTGATGTCAACCATGAATATACATAACACTAGAGAGCATATATGCTCCGCTTTCCGTTTTTGAGAATCCGTTTTTGACAATTGCTTTGACACTTGTTTTGTTTTGTTGTAAGACCCACAGCCGCTCCCCCAATAAACTGTAATTCGTCTCTGTTCCTGGTCATGTGACATTAACTGACCAATTATGGGAGGACACTCTCTATTGGTTCACACGGAGGTGTGAACTATCTACACGATTTGATTGGCTACTTGCCCTATATATGCTATGTGGCTACAGTCAGTCCGGTTAGCCTTTGAGAAAGCCAAGCCAGGCGAAATGTACATCAGGCACTCTTCCTACGGCTGTATCAACCACTAAGTGTAACTATGCAAGTCACATTTCACTAGTCAATGTGTTTATTATAACATATCTATAGAATCATATTACCTTTCATTGATCGTATTTTTGGTTTAATTTGTGTTTGTGAACACTTCACTCTTGCCTATACAAATGGGTCTGTGTAATATGCTGAATGTATGGACTATGTGAATCTTGCTACCTACACTTCCCCTCTTAGTCATTATACTAATTTTGTCATAGGGAATATTTTGGACAGACCTACACCGGTCCAGTATTGCACTAGATAGTATAATTTTGTTTGAGGTCAATCCTCTTTTTTTAGATAGATTTTGGTGCAATCCGTGAACCATTTTTTGGTGTATATCTGCCTAAAAATCCCTCCTACTCTATTCTGAGTTTCTATGGTATACATTCTGGGGTCATTGTGGATATACAGCCATTTATTATTTGTTTGTGTTTTAATCTAAGTATTAATCACTACTTATATAGTAGTTTTTTATCATTTTTTTGAATAATAAATGTTAAGTTTTAATATTATATACCCACTGAATAGCCACTTATACTAGTCTCCCTTTGCGAGTGCTCTACTTTCTGTTCGCTTGTCTCCTATTTTTTCTACATTTACTTGAACAGTGAGCACCCTCCCCTGGTATTACTAGTCTATACTTCATTATATCAGATATTAGTATTATTGTCCCCAATTTGGGTGACTACTTTTATTGGTTAAATTGTGGTAAGCTAATACTTGACGGGGAATCATTAAATAAAACTTCCATTACCACTATCCCTATCTTTATTATATAATCCACTCAGAACATGCCTCGCCATGGTCGACCAAAGAAGTTGAGCGCAGTATCCAGAGGTTGTCTTTGGGAAATAGATACATGAGTGCTGCCAGCATTGCTGCAGAGGTTTGAGGGGTGGGGGGTCAGCCTGTCAGCGCTCAGACCATACGCCGCACACTGCATCAAATTGGTCTGCATGGCTGTCGTCGCAGAAGGAAGTCTTTTCTAAAGATGATGCACAAGAAAGCCCGCAAACAGTTTGCTGAAGACAAGCAGACTAAGGACATGGATTACGGGAACCATGTCCTGTGGTCCGATGAGACCAAGATAAACTTATTTGGTTCAGATGGTGTCAAGTGTGTCTTGCCTACAGTCAACCATGGTGGTAGGAGTGTCATGGTCTGGGCCTGCATGAGTGCTGCCGGCACTGGGAAACTACAGTTCATTGAGGGAACCATGAATACCAACATGTACTGTGACATACTGAAGCAAAGCATGATCCCCTCCCTTCGGAGACTGGGCAGCAGGGCAGTATTCCAAGATGATAATGACCCCAAACACATCTCCAAGACGACCACAGCCTTGCTAAAGAAGCTGAGGGTAAAGGTGATGGACTGGCCAAGCATATCTCCAGACCTAAACCCTATTGAGCATCTGTAGGGCATCCTCAAACGGAAGGTCATCATGGAGGAGTGGAATAGGACTCCAGTGGCAACTTGTGAAGCTCTGGTGAACTCCATGCCCAAGAGGATTAAGGCAGTGCTGCAAATTAATGGTGGCCACACAAAATATTGACACTTTGGGCCCAATTTAGACATTTCCACTTAGGGGTGTACTAACTTTTATTGCCAACGGTTTAGACATTAATGGCTGTGTGTTGAGTTATTTTGAGTGGACAGCAGATTTACACTGTTATACAGGCTGTACACTCACTACTTTACATTGTAGCAAAGTGTCATTTCTTCAGTGTTGTCACATGAAAAGATATAATAAAATATTTACAAAAATGTGAGGGGTGTACTCACTTTTGTGAGATACTGTATATCTTACACACATTATAGCCATTTTCCATTGAAACATCTTGTCATTTACCTTTTAATCCCTATAAAAAATTGTGTTACTATTTATATGAAAACATTTTTATAACAGATTTTTTTTTAAAATTAAATAGAAAAAAAATGGTAAGGATACATAATATCCTTACACTAAAGCGAGAGTGTGAGGCACACATTGTACAATCACAGCTTTATTAGCAAAAAGAAAATATTTAAATGAACATCTTCCAGCAAGGTACATAAATAAAAAATATAAATCTATTGCTAATCTAAAAAGTAGTACCACTCTAAAAAGTACACCTATGGTGAAACCAATAAGCAAAAATAATCCTGCTTGCACAACTATGCATATAAAATATGTAATGAGCAAAAGAGCAGTTTCTACAGCAGAAAACAGCCTAAAAAAGCATATGTAGATTGATAGTCTACTCTATAATATTCTATTTTGTAATATTTTTTATAAAACTTAGTATATATATGAATGTAAGCCTTTATTTTAATGTATTTATGTTGTGTTTTATGCACATTTTTTGTAACTCTTACTCTTTACCCTAGGGGGCCGATTTATCATTGCACAAGCATTTCTTGTGCAATGCTTGTGCAATGCCGCCCCCTGCACATTCGTAGCTAATCGCCCGCTAGAAGAGGGTGTCAATCATCCTGATCGTATCTGATCGGGATGATTGCAATCCGCTACCTCAGAGGTGTCGGATGAGTTAAGGAGCAGTAGTCTTACGACCAGTTCTTCTTAACTTCTGATTCTGTCGAGCCGGAATGAGCAGCATAAGCTGCTTAATAAATCGGCCCCTAGGCATCCACTCACGCTAACCCGACGCACGCAAATTTCGTTTTAGTGCTTGAGTGAACATGTTTACTTTCAATTTGTAATATGCGCGCAAGTTAGCATGGGCATGATATTGGTTATTGCAACCTCGCCAGTAGATATTATGAGTACTTTAAAAGCATGGATATATAATTATTTTGTGTTTAGTAATGCTTGAAAATATAATAAACAATATACTCACTGGGGAATCCGTAACATCACTAGTAATTTTCATATCTGTTTTTTCACAATGTTTGTCAACTAAGCTGGCAAATGATGGATTACTCTCTGTTGGATCTAAGAGCCATGCTGCTATTTTAGGATCTAAAAGAACTTTCCTTGTATCTAAAAGTGAAATATTGAAATCTTGTTAATATTTATTACAATTGTAAACTAAGAATAATGCCTCAAACAACTTTAACCCCTTAAAGACACATGTCGTACAGGGTACGTCATACAAAAACTGTTTTTTAAAGACTAACAACGTACACTGTACGTCGTCAGGGGTTTCAAGTGGCTGGAAGCGATCCTCATCGCTATCAGCATCTTTCAAGGTATTGCCATGATGCCTCGATATTGAGGCATCACTGCAATACCTTTTTTTGCACATTGATGCAGAGAGAGCCACTCTGTGGCCCTCTCTGCATTGGCCAGCGATGGTGACTATCGTTGGTGGGTGGGAGCCATTGCAGGGGAGGTGGTGGGCGGCCTGTCGCTGGTAAACTTCTGGCCAGCAGTGGGGAAAATGGCTGTCGGCATCTATTCAAAAGATGTTAAGTGGTGGGAGAGAGGGGTGGGAGCGGGTGGTGGGTGGCAGAGGAGTGGGGGAAGAAAATTTAAAAGGGATCTGGGAGGGGAAGAGAGTAGGGTATGGAGGGGGGACAGCTACACTACAGAAAAAGTAGGTTTTATTTAAAAAAAAAAAAAAAGCCACATTTGTTTGCAAAGTGGGTACTGGCAGACAGCTGCCAGAACCCAAAATGATGGCAAATAGTTAGTGGGGGAAGGGTTAGAGAGCTCTTTGGGGGGTGGATCAGGAAGGTTGGGGGCTAGGGGAGGATGCTTCACAGCAGAATATATATATATATATTATTTTTTTTTTATTAAAAAAACATAATTTATGCTTACCTGATAAATTCCTTTCTTCTGTAGTGTGATCAGTCCACGGGTCATCATTACTTCTGGGATATTAACTGCTCCCCTACAGGAAGTGCAAGAGGATTCACCCAGCAGAGCTGCATATAGCTCCTCCCCTCTACGTCACTCCCAGTCATTCGACCAAGGACCAACGAGAAAGGAAAAGCCAAGGGTGAAGTGGTGACTGGAGTATAAATTAAAAAATATTTACCTGCCTTAAAAACAGGGCGGGCCGTGGACTGATCACACTACAGAAGAAAGGAATTTATCAGGTAAGCATAAATTATGTTTTCTTCTGTTAAGTGTGATCAGTCCACGGGTCATCATTACTTCTGGGATACCAATACCAAAGCAAAAGTACACGGATGACGGGAGGGATAGGCAGACTCTTTATACAGAAGGAACCACTGCCTGAAGAACCTTTCTCCCAAAAATAGCCTCCGATGAAGCAAAGGTGTCAAATTTGTAAAATTTGGAAAAAGTATGAAGCGAAGACCAAGTTGCAGCCTTGCAAATCTGTTCAACAGAGGCCTCATTCTTGAAGGCCCAAGTGGAAGCCACAGCTCTAGTAGAATGAGCTGTAATTCTTTCAGGAGGCTGCTGTCCAGCAGTCTCATAAGCTAAACGAATTATGCTACGAAGCCAAAAAGAAAGAGAGGTAGCGGAAGCTTTTTGACCTCTCCTCTGCCCAGAGTAAATGACAAACAGAGAAGACGTTTGTCGGAATTCCTTAGTTGCCTGCAAGTAAAATTTTAGAGCCCGGACTACATCCAGGTTGTGCAGTAGACGTTCCTTCTTGAAGAAGGATTTGGGCATAAAGAAGGAACAACAATCTCTTGATTGATATTCCTGTTAGTAACTACCTTAGGTAAGAACCCAGGTTTAGTACGCAGGACTACCTTATCCGAATGAAAAATCAAATAAGGAGAATCACAATGTAAGGCTGATAATTCAGAGACTCTTCGAGCCGAGGAAATAGCCATTAAAAATAGAACTTTCCAAGATAACAACTTTATATCAATGGAATGAAGGGGTTCAAACGGAACGCCCTGTAAAACATTAAGAACAAGGTTTAAACTCCATGGTGGAGCAACAGTTTTAAACACAGGCTTAATCCTGGCCAAAGCCTGACAAAAAGCCTGGACGTCAGGAACTTCTGACAGACGTTTGTGTAACAGAATGGACAGAGCTGAGATCTGTCCCCTTTAATGAACTAGCAGAAAAACCCTTTTCTAAACCTTCTTGTAGAAAAGACAATATCCTAGGAATCCTAACCTTACTCCAAGAGTAACCTTTGGATTCACACCAATGTAGGTATTTACGCCATATCTTATGGTAAATCTTTCTGGTAACAGGTTTCCTAGTCTGTATTAAGGTACTAATAACTGACTCAGAAAACCCACGTCTTGATAAAATTAAGCGTTCAATTTCCAAGCAGTCAGCTTCAGAGAAGTTAGATTTTGATGTTTGAAGGGACCCTGTATCAGAAGGTCCTGTTTCAGAGGTAGAGACCAAGGCGGACAGGATGACATGTCCACCAGGTCTGCATACCAAGTGCTGTCAGAGCATCTATCAGGACTGCTCCTGGATCCCTGGATCTGGACCCGTAACGAGGAAGCTTGGCGTTCTGTCGAGACGCCATGAGATCTATCTCTGGTTTGCCCCAACGTCGAAGTATTTGGGCAAAGACCTCCGGATGAAGTTCCCACTCCCCCGGATGAAAAGTCTGACAACTTAAGAAATCCGCCTCCCAGTTCTCCACTCCCGGGATGTGGATTGCTGACAGGTGGCAAGAGTGAGACTCTGCCCAGCGAATTATCTTTGATACTTCCATCATAGCTAGGGAGCTTCTTGTCCCTCCCTGATGGTTGATGTAAGCTACAGTCGTGATGTTGTCCGACTGAAACCTGATGAACCCCCGAGTTGTCAACTGGGGCCAAGCCAGGAGGGCATTGAGAACTGCTCTCAATTCCAGAATGTTTATTGGCAGGAGACTCTCCTCCTGACTCCATAGTCCCTGAGCCTTCAGGGAATTCCAGACGGCACCCCAACCTAGAAGGCTGGCGTCTGTTGTTACAATTGTCCAGTCTGGTCTGCTGAATGGCATCCCCCTGGACAGGTGTGGCCGAGAAAGCCACCATAGAAGAGAATTTCTGGTCTCTTGATCCAGATTCAGAGAAGGGGATAAGTCTGAGTAATCCCCATTCCACTGACCTAGCATGCACAGTTGCAGTGGTCTGAGGTGTAAGCGTGCAAAGGGTACTATGTCCATTGCCGCTACCATTAAGCCGATTACCTCCATACATTGAGCCACTGACGGGTGTTGAATGGAATGAAGAGTGCGGCAAGCACTTTGAAGTCTTGATAGCCTGTCCTCTGTCAGGTAAATCTTCATTTCTACAGAATCTATAAGAGTCCCCAGGAAGGGAACTCTTGTGAGTGGAACGAGTGAACTTTTCTTTTCGTTCACCTTCCATCCATGTGACCTTAGAAATGCCAGCACTAACTCTGTATGAGATTTGGCAGTTTGAAAGCTTGAAGCTTGTATCAGAATGTCGTCTAGGTATGGAGCTACCGAGATTCCCTGCGGTCTTAGTACCGCCAGAAGAGCACCCAGAACCTTTGTGAAGATTCTTGGCGCTGTAGCCAATCCGAATGGAAGAGCCACAAACTGGTAATGCCTGTCTAGGAAGGCAAACCTTAGGTACCGGTAATGATCTTTGTGAATCGGTATGTGCAGGTAAGCATCTTTTAAATCTACAGTGGTCATGTACTGACCCTCTTGGATCATAGGTAAAATTGTTCCGAATAGTCTCCATCTTGAACGATGGAACTCTTAGGAATTTGTTTAGGATCTTTAAGTCCAGGATTGGTCTGAAAGTTCCCTCTTTTTTGGGAACCACAAACAGATTTGAGTAAAACCCCTGTCCCTGTTCCGATCGTGGAACTCGATGGATTACTCCCATTAACAAGAGCTCTTGTACGCAGCGTAGAAAAGCCTCTTTCTTTGTCTGGATTGTTGACAATCTTGACAGATGAAATCTCTCTCTTGGAGGAGAGTATTTGAAGTCCAGAAGGTATCCCTGAGATATTATCTCTAGCGCCCAGGGATCCTGAACATCTCTTGCCCAAGCCTGGGCGAAGAGAGAAAGTCTGCCCCCCCACTAGATCCGATCCCGGATCGGGGGCCCTCAATTCATGCTGTTTTGGGGGCAGCAGCAGGTTTCCTAGTCTGCTTGCCCTTGTTCCAGGACTGGTTAGGTTTCCAGCCTTGTCTGTAGCGAGCAACAGCTCCTTCCTGTTTTGGTGCAGAGGAAGTTGATGCTGCTCCTGCTTTGAAATTACGAAAGGAACGAAAACTAGACTGTCTAGTCTTGGCTTTGGCTTTGTCCTGAGGCAGGGCATGGCCTTTACCTCCTGTAATGTCAGCGATAATCTCTTTCAACCCGGGCCCGAATAAGGTCTGCCCTTTGAAAGGTATATTAAGCAATTTAGACTTAGAAGTAACATCAGCTGACCAGGATTTTAGCCACAGCGCCCTGCGTGCCTGAGTGGCGAATCCTGAATTCTTCGCCTTAAGTTTAGTAAGATGTACTACGACCTCCGAAATGAATGAATTAGCTAGTTTAAGGACTCTAAGCCTGTCCGTAATGTCGTCCAGAGTAGCTGAACCAATGTTCTCTTCCAGAGACTCAATCCAGAATGCCGCTGCAGCCGTGATCGGCGCAATGCATGCAAGGGGTTGCAATATAAAACCTTGTTGAACAAACATTTTCTTAAGGTAACCCTCTAACTTTTTATCCATTGGATCTGAAAAAGCACAGCTATCCTCCACCGGGATAGTGGTACGCTTAGCTAAAGTAGAAACTGCTCCCTCCACCTTAGGGACCGTTTGCCATAAGTCCCTTGTGGTGGCGTCTATTGGAAACATTTTTCTAAATATCGGAGGGGGTGAGAACGGCACACCGGGTCTATCCCACTCCTTAGTAACAATTTCAGTAAGTCTCTTAGGTATAGGAAAAACCTCAGTACTCGTCGGGTACCGCAAAATATTTATCCAACCTACACATTTTCTCTGGTATTGCAACTGTGTTACAATCATTCAGAGCCGCTAACACCTCCCCTAGTAATACACGGAGGTTTTCCAGTTTAAATTTAAAATTTGAAATATCTGAATCCAGTCTGTTTGGATCAGAACCGTCACCCACAGAATGAAGTTCTCAGTCCTCATGTTCTGCCACCTGTGACGCAGTGTCTGACATGGCCCTAATATTATCAGCGCACTCTGTTCTCACCCCAGAGTGATCACGCTTACCTTTTAGTTCTGGTAATTTAGCCAAAACTTCAGTCATAACAGTAGCCATATCCTGTAATGTGATTTGTAATGGCCGCCCAGCTGTACTCGGCGCTACAATATCACGCACCTCCCTCTGAGCGGGAGATGTAGGTACTGACACGTGAGGCGAGTTAGTCGGCATAACTCTCCCCTCGTTGTTTGGTGAAATTTGTTCAATTTGTACAGATTGATTTTTATTTAAAGTAGCATCAATACAGTTAGTACATAAATTTCTATTGGGCTCCACTTTGGCATTGCAACAAATGACACAGGTATCATCTTCTGAATCAGACATGTTTAACACACTAGCAAATAAACTTGCAACTTGGAAATACAATTCAAATAGAATAATATTAAAACGTACTGTGCCTTTAAGAAGCACAGAAGATCTATGACAGTTAAAAATTAATAAATTGAAACAGTTATAGCCTCAATCCTTGTAAACAACACAACTTTAGCAAAGGTTTAATCCCATTAGCAAAGATAACAATTTCTGAAAGCAGGAAACAAATTACAGAATAAAAGTTTTTATTTCAGTCAAACTATAATTCTCACAGCTCTGCTGAGAGAAATTACCTCCCTCAAAATAAGTTTTGAAGACCCCTGAGCTCTGTAGAGATGAACCAGATCATGCAGGGAATACAATGAGTTGCTGACTGAAATATTTGATGCATAGTAAAAGCGCCCCCTCCCCCACACACACAGCAGTGAGGGAGAACAGAAACTGACAGAAAAAACAGATTTAAGCAACTGCCAAGTGGAAAAATGGTGCCCAAACATTTATTCACTCAGTACCTCAGCAAATGAAAACGATTTTACATTCCAGCAAAAACGTTAAACATAATCTCTAGTTATTAAACAGCTTTATGTCTTTCTTACAGTGTAATTCTAGTGAAGTACCATTCTCCCAGAATACTGAAGTGTAAAGTATACATACATGACATTATATCGGTATGGCAGGATTTTCTCATCAATTCCATTGTCAGAAAATAAAAACTGCTACATACCTCTATGCAGATTCATCTGCCCGCTGTCCCCTGATCTGAAGTTTACCTCACTCCTCAGATGGCCGAGAACAGCAATATGATCTTAACTACTCCGGCTAAAATCATAGCAAAACTCTGGTAGATTCTTCCTCAAACTCTGCCAGAGAGGTAATAACACACTCCGGTGCTATTTTAAAATAACAAACTTTTGATTGAAGATATAAAACTAAGTATAATCACCATAGTCCTCTCACACGACCTATCTAGTTGCTGGGTGCAAGAGAATGACTGGGAGTGACGTAGAGGGGAGGAGCTATATGCAGCTCTGCTGGGTGAATCCTCTTGCACTTCCTGTAGGGGAGCAGTTAATATCCCAGAAGTAATGATGACCCGTGGACTGATCACACTTAACAGAAGAAATAATAATTTTAAAAAGCCTTTTATTTTAGTACTGGCATAAAGTCTGCCAGTACTAAAATAAAAGGCTTTTTTAAATTATTAAGATGGCGCGGACAATTGTGGGGTGGGGGAGGGAAAATAGCTGTTTAGGAGGGATCAGGGGGTGGGATGTGTCAGGTGGGAGGCTGATCTCTACACTAAAGCTAAAATTAACCCTTCAAGCTCCCTAATTAACCCCGTCACTGCTGGGCATAATACAAGTGTGGTGCGAAGCGGCATTTAGCGGCCTTCTAATTACCAAAAAGCAATGCCAAAGCCATATACTGTATGTCTGCTATTTCTGAACAAAGGGGGTCCCAGAGAAGCATTTACAACCATTTGTGCCATAATTGCACAAGGTGTTTGTAAATATTTTCAGTGAGAAACCCAAAGTTAGTGAAAAAGTGAACGATTCTATTTATTTGATCGCATTTAGCTGTGAAATAGTGGCATTAAATATACCAAAATGGGCCTAGATCAATACTTTGGGTTGTCTACTAAAAAAATATATATACATGTCAAGGAATATTCAGGGATTCCTGACAGATATTAGTGTTCAAATAAATAAATAAAGAGAGAAGCGCTCAACCTGGGAACGAACAATAGCATAATAGCTTGTTCTATGGTTAGTTACCACCCAAGAAGCAGCTTCTTTTTGCTCAACATGTCCTTTTCACAGAGAATAACTTTCCTGAAGCATATCAGTCTGATCATGACTTAACAGTACAGTCCAGCCCCGAAATACCAGGCAATCCCGTCACACTTAGGGAGACTCCCTAAGAGTCATAATTTGCATAAATAAAAGGAGAGAAGCGCTCAACCAGGGAATGAACAATAGCATAATAGCTTGTTCTATGGCTAGTTACCACCCTGTAATAAGGGCATAAATCTGTAAGAACTCAGATATTGTCCAGAAGGATATTATGGCATTATACTGTAAGAACTCAGCTGTGTATTCAGGAAGGGGTTAAATCCTCATTTAATACTGGGCCACTTTGGAATGTAGAAAGATCACATTACCAGGACCCCATCTGAGAAGGATGACCAGCTGGCTTACATAAAGATCCTTTGTGTAAGGCTAAATTCTATTCCCTACCCCCAAACACATGGCAGGATGAAACCATATACTCTTAACTAGGGATGCACCGAAATGAAAATTCTGGACCGAAACCGATACCGAAAATTCAGGATGATCCTGGCCGAAAACCGAAACAAAATTGTTTTTTTCTTTTTTAACTACAGTGTGTGTGTGTGTGTCTAGCTGAGAGAGCTTTTAGGCGGGAAAGCTCCAACAAATGGACATGGTCACTTGTACAGTAGGGTGTGATCTGCAGTGAAACTGGAGCTCTATAAGGGAGAGTGTGGTTATAGCCAGACAACAATACGAGGTGGACATGTGTTTTGTTTTTGGGTGTAGTTATCCGTGCGATGAGCGTGGCTGCACCTGATCGTCTCTCATCGTATCTCCGCCTAGTTCCTGGTTCCAGTCTCACACTGACCCGTCAGATTATATGTCCGGAGCCCCAAATGGAGTCTGCCTGTCACCTATCACCAGGAGCACTGGACTTAGCTACATCCTTACGTGCAAGGTGGTTATAGAAAGTTACTGTGCTTTTTTGTATACACTGTCTGGTGGGTGCTAATTTGTACCAACTGTGTGCGAGCTTCGGACTTATGCTTATAAAGTGTGCACGCATATTTGCCTCAGGCGAATAGAATGTCTACGCACAAGAGGCTGATGTATGAGCACTGTATATAAGGCTTAAAGATATTCACTGTGTGTGCTTAGGGCTGTGTCTGATATTATCAGTGTTTATAAACATGTTACTTATCCTCCTTTGATATTTGTATTCACTATTCAGAACTTTGGTTTCCTTCTCTGCTGGTTTCAAATATCATCATGTTATGGTACTTATGTGTGTGCTCTGTGTACCATGCCAGTGCTGTGCTGCTCACCTTATGCTAAGGATAGACATGTAACTTAATAGAACAGGGGAGGGCTGTACATTTTTAGCCATTTTGGTCCTCTTTGGGCCAATATTGGAATTGCACATTTTCGGTGGCCCAAATTTTGGTGCATCGCTAGTATTATTCTTTATTTAGTTCTGTGTAACAGAATCAGATTTAACCGTTTTTGTTTTGTTACCAATTATCCAAATAAAGTATAGTCCTAGAAAACTATTATTATATGCAAAACAGTAAGTCAAGTAATTAACTCAAACAGCAGCTCTAGGCTGGCATCAAATTAAAAATATGCTACACAATAATTTTGCCGAAAATTAAAGGCAAAAAAACCGAAAACCGAAATAACAAAAAATGCTATTTTCGGCAGAAACTTTCTGCGGCCGAAATTTCGGTGCATCCCTACTCTTAACATTACCATGGGGGCTTGCATATGAGTGACATCATCACTGTGGGAGGGTTGAAAGACTCACAATAAAAACCATCAACACACATGGTTTTGGTCTCTTTGTAATCTGTGGGTGAGCAGCTAACATCAAGTAAGTAATCCTTGCAGACACATATTTACAGCACACCATACTTTCATATAGAATTGGCAAATGTATTAGTGTAATATTGATGTATAGTTCACTGCTGTGTATTTATGAAGTGATATGCATGTGTGTAATTTATATTTAATCTGTATATTTTAACTGTTTATGTAGCCTCATTGTAATAAAAGTTTTGTACTGCTGAAATAAGACTCTGCGAGTGATGTTCTTGCAGGTAGTTTAATTAAGCTAGTGATTGTGTGTGGGTATAATAATTCATAATGGATTATTAAATGTAATATTAGCCTTTCGCTAAAGAGTATAGCAAACAGACACTAAGATTTATAGAGTCTTAGGTACCATTTAAAGGGACACTCAGGTTTTATTAAATTTTCATGATTCAGATACAGCATGTAATTTTTCAAATTTGCTTCCATTAAAAAAAATGTGCAAAGTATTTTATATTTACACTTTTTTTGAGTCACCAGCTCCTACTGAGCATGTGCAAGAACTCAGACTATACGTATCTGCATTTGTGATTGGCTGATTGCTATCACATGGTATGGGGGATTGGAAATATACATAACTTTGAAATGTGTTAGAAAAGAATCTACTACTCATTTGAAGTTCAGACTCAGTGCTATTGCATTGTCTTGTTATCTTGCATTGGTTGATTATGCAAATCTACTGTGTTTACTGGTCCTTTAAATGCAGTTATTTCACACCCAAGAAGCAGCCTCTTTTTGCTCAACATGTGCTTTTCACAGAGAAGAACTTTCCTGAAGCATATCAGTCTGATCCTGACTTAACAGTACAGTCCAGCCCCAAAATACCAGGCAATCCCTCTCTGAACGAAACAGCAAAACCCCAGACGTACGTTTCGGCCTATTGTGGGCCTCGTCAGTGAGGTGCAGCCATATCCCTCTAGGCACACTGAGCAACGGGTCCACGTCTGGATTCCCACATCACACTTAGGGACACTTCCCTAAGAGTCATAATTTGCATAAATAAAAAGAGAGAAGCGCTCAACCTGGGAACGAACAATAGCATAATAGCTTGTTCTATGGCTAATTACCACCCAAGAAGCAGCCTCTTTTTGCTCAACATGTGCTTTTCACAGAGAAGAACTTTCCTGAAGCATATTAGTCTCATCCTGACTTAACAGTACAGTCCAGCCCCGAAATACCAGGCAATCCCTCTCTGAACGAGAGAAACAGCAAAACCCCAGACGTACGTTTCGGCCTATTGTGGGCCTCATCAGTGAGGTGCAGCCATATCCCTCTAGTCACACTGAGCAACGGGTCCACATCTGGATCCTGCATCACACTTAGGGAGACTTCCCTAAGAGTCACAATTTGCATAAATAAAAAGAGAGAAGCGCTCAACCTGGGAATGAACAATAGCATAATAGCTTGTTCTATGACTGGTTACCACCCAAGAAGCAGCCTCTTTTTGCTCAACATGTGCTTTTCACAGAGAAGAACTTTTCTGAAGCATATCAGTCTGATTCTGACTTAACAGTACAGTCCAGCCCCGAAAATTCCAGGCAATCCCTCTCTGAATGAAACGGCAAAACCCCAGACGTACGTTTCGGCCTATTGTGGGCCTCGTCAATGAGGTGCAGCCATATCCCTCTAGGTACACTGAGCAATGGGTCCACGTCTGGATTCCCGCATCACACTTAGGGACACTTCCCTAAGAGTCATAATTTGCATAAATAAAAAGAGAGAAGCGCTCAACCTGGGAACGAACAATAGCATAATAGCTTGTTCTATGGCTAGTTACCACCCAAGAAGCAGCCTCTTTTTGCTCAACATGTGCTTTTCACAGAGAAGAACTTTCCTGAAGCATATTAGTCTCATGCTGACTTAACAGTACAGTCCAGCCCCGAAATACCAGGCAATCCCTCTCTTAACAAGAGAAACAGCAAAACCCCAGACGTATGTTTCGGCCTATTGTGGGCCTAGACAGTGAGGTGCCGCCATATCCCTCTAGGCACACTGAGCAACGGGTCCACGTCTGGATTCCCGCATCACACTTAGGGAGATTTCCCTAAGAGTCATAATTTGCATAAATAAAAAGAGAAGCGCTCAACCTGGGAATGAACAATAGCATAATAGCTTGTTCTATGGCTAGTTACCACCCAAGAAGCAGCCTCTTTTTGCTCAACATGTGCTTTTCACAGAGAAGAACTTTCCTGAAGCATATTAGTCTCATGCTGACTTAACAGTACAGTCCAGCCCCGAAATACCAGGCAATCCCTCTCTGAACGAGAGAAACAGCAAAACCCCAGACGTACGTTTCGGCCTATTGTGGGCCTCATCAGTGAGGTGCAGCCATATTCCTCTAGGCACACTGAGCAACGGTCCACGTCTGGATTCCCACATTACACTTAGGGATGCCTGAGGAAACGGCGTATGAGCTGAGAAACGCGTTACATTTACAGGGGGCTTGACTGTATGCCCCTAGTTCACTCCTTTGTATATGTATTTTAATTTGTTTTTAATAAATAGTATTTTTTAATTTGTAAAAATACTCTTGTTAGTGATTTTACCTGCCTGCACCTGCTTGGAGTGGAACCTAACACACAGAAGTCTGCCACTTTTGGATATTGCATCCTAAGGAAAAGTCCCTTGGTGGTGAGCTGACACACCTTACCATAATATACCAGCTTGCTCCTACTAGCACATAAGTGTGCTCATCTAACATGTGAGTACCAAATCGACCTTTGTGCTAAGTCAAACACCATATCCCTAGTGATCTGCATAATTTGGTGCTTTTCCTGTGTTTTATTGTTCTACTACAGTTAATGAATGATATCCTCTGTGGGTGAGCTGTCACACCTGACAAAATCTGCAGCCTGTCCCTACAAGCACATAGGTGTGCTCCAGAGCTTTGTGAGTACCCATTTGGCTTTTTCTGTGGCTTTGTGCTTATTAGATGATACTACACATGAGGCGCCCCTTGGTTTTGTCTTTTATATAGTAAAACTCCGTAACGCAGCCCTATTGATTCCTATGGGTAAATAAAATTTATGTCTACACCTAACACCCTAACATGAACCCCGAGTCTAAACACCCCTAATCTTACACTTATTAACCCCTAATCTGCTGCCCCCGACATTGCCGCAACCTACATTATATTATTAACCCATAATCTGCCGCTCCGGACACTGATGCCACCTACATTATACTTATGAACCCCTAATCTGCTGCCCCCAACATCGCCGACACCGACATTATATTTATTAACCCCTAATCTGCCTTCCCCAATGTCGCCGCAACCTACCTACACTTCTTAACCCCTAATCTGCCGCCCCCAACGTCGCCGCCACTATAATAAACATATTAACCCCCTAAACCGCCGCACTCCCGCATCGCAAACATTAGTTAAATATTATTAACCCCTAATCTGCTGTCCCTTACATCGCAGCCACCTACCTACATTTATTAACCCCAAATCTGCCGTCCCCAACGTCGCTGCCACTATTCTAAATTTAGAACCCCTAACCCCCACTAACTTAAATATAATTTAAATAAATCTAAATAAAATTACTATAATTAACTAAATAATTCCTATTTAAAACTAAATACTTTACCTATAAAGTAAACCCTAAGGTAGCTACAATATAACTAATAGTTACATTGTATCTAGCTTAGGGTTTATTTTTATTTAACAGGCAAGTTTGTATTTATTTTAACTATGTAGAATAGTTATTAAATAGTTATTAACTATTTACTAACTACCTAGTTAAAATAAAGACAAATTTACCTGTAAAATAAAACCTAACCTAAGTTACACCAACACATAACACTACACTATAATTAAATTAATTCCCTAAATTAAATACAATTAAATACAATTAAATACAAGTATCTAAAGTACAAAAAAACCCACTAAATTACAGAAAATAATAAACAAATTAGAAGATTTTTAAACTAATTACACCTAATCTAATTCCCCTAACAAAATAAAAAAGCCCCCCCAAAATAAAAAAAAGCCCTACCCTACACTAAATTACAAATAGCCCTTAAAAGGGCCTTTTGCTGGGCATTGCCCCAAAGTAATCGGCTCTTTTACCTGTAAAAAAAATTACAATCACCTTACCGAAGTCCTCACCGAATCCGGGAGAAGTCTTCATCCAAGCCGGACGAAGTGGTCCTCCAGGCGGGCAGAAGTCTTCATCCAGACGGCATCTTCTATTGTCATCCATCCGGCGCGGAGCGGGTCCATCTTCAAGACATCCGGCGCGGAGCATCCTCTTCCAACAAAGTCTTCTTACTAAATGACGGTTCCTTTAAGTGACGTCATCCAAAATGGCGTCCCTTCAATTCCGATTGGCTGATAGAATTCTATCAGCCAATCGGAATTAAGGTAGAAAAAATCCTATTGGCTGATGCAATCAGCCAGCCAATAGGATTGAGCTGGCATTCTATTGGCTGTTCCAATCAGCCAATAGAATGCCAGCTCAATCCTATTGGCTGATTGATTGCATTTGTCAGCAGAGGAATTGTACATTTGTTTTTTACGGACCATGATCCACAGAGAGGGCTCCATGTCATGAGAGGTAAACCATTTATATCACACAGTATATTTGCATATCTCAGCATTTATGCTGAGCATAAAGAAAGTAAATACTATTACTAACAATGACTTATGTTATGAGTAGAAAACACATTAAAATGCATTACATTAAAACCAAATTTTTTCTTTCATGATTCAGATAGAGCATACAATTTTTAAAAAGTCTCCAATTCACTTCAATCAAATTTTCTTTGTTCTCAGGGTATTCTTTATTGAAGAGATACCTAGGTAGGTAGTGTGCACATGGAGCACTACATGGCAGGAAAAAGGGCTGCCATCTAGTGCCCTGGCAAATGTATAACATTTTTACAAAACTACTGCCATATAGTACTTCCATGCTTGTTAAACAAACTGTAAATGTTGGTTTCATGTTCCTTTAACATGTGATTAGTATATTTATAACATTATAAGTCTGCAGTTATGATCAAACTGTTAAAACAATTGCCAAACAATCAGAGATCCTGCTCACCTTTTTTCCAATTGACATAAATGTGAAAGAGCATCCGAAGAAAGTCTTTTGCATTGAAGCAAATGACAGGTACATTGACTTGCAGCATAACCCTTAGTAATTTCCTGTAAAACAATATATATTTTTGAATAGTTTTAGTGACATTTTTTTATATTGAATTAGCAAAATAGCAACCCCTTTTTATAAAAATTAAAAAGGATAACATTTCAGGATTGGTGAAACACAAAATATGTCCCATAATATCATTTACTTAGGACTAGGCAGTGCCTGAAGCTCCAGCCAGGTACCAGCAGTAACAAGGAGTAAATAGCTAGTTAGCATTCTCCTATACTTTCTACAGGTGCAAGTATTGTATTCTTTTGCTGCCGGTACAGTGCTGCGCTCTAACTCTTATTTTTAGCCTTTACGTGTAGACACAGGGGGGTCGATTTATGAAGCAGCGAATGTTCCTTCCGACCCACTCCGCTTCAGTTTCGCCTGAAGCGGAAGTTAAGAAGCAGCAGTTGTAAGACCACTCCTCCTTAACTCGTCTGCCACCTCTGAGGTGGCAGACAGCAATCAGCCCAATCGAATACGATCGGATTGATTGACATCCCCCTAGCAGCCGATTGGCTGCTTACCTGATAATTTCCTTTTCTTCTGATGGAAAGAGTCCACAACTGCATTCATTACTTTTGGGAAATAAGAACCTGGCCACCAGGAGGAGGCAAAGACAACCCAGCCAAAGGCTTAAATACTCCTCCCACTCCCCTCATACCCCAGTGATTCTGCCGAGGAACAAGGAACAGTAGAATAAATATCAGGTTGAAAGGTGCCAGAAGAATATAAGAACACCCCACATAAAATTACGGGTGGAGAGCTGTGGACTCTTTCCATCAGAAGAAAAGGAAATTATCAGGTAAGCATCATTTATGTTTTTCTTCTTAAATGGAAAGAGTCCACAGCTGCATTCATTACGTTTGGGAAAACAATACCCAAGCTATAGAGGACACTTAATGCTAAGACGGGAGGGTACAATAGGCGGCCCATACTAAGGGCACCAGGCCTGAACCTCTACCCAATAAAAAACCCTGCTTCGCCTGAAGCCAAAAGAATTTTAAGAGGAAAAGCCCCAATGAGACCAGTTCAGGATAGCAAACCTCCTAAAGAGGTGCGCTCGGGAAAGCAAAAAAAGATGGTGATCAAATGGATGCAGTAGTCCAGATGAAAGGCAGATCTTCCGGTATGAGGTGAGGCGAAGGAAACTTCTGTAGCAGAAAAAAGAAGGCGCCAATAGGGTGATATCGCTACAGACCAAACAGAAAACAGGGTAGTTGAGAGTAATACTCACAAACGGAGAGGCACTGAATCGTGCCTCAGCAAGCAGACCGGGACCTCAGCGTCGCCCTGAAGACCAACACAGGTAGTATCCAATCTCCAGACAGGAACACACTTGCCACAGCCAATCAGAATCCCAATGTGGTGATACACCTTCCTCTCAGTGCTTCCAGGGCTCTGCACACTTCACTGGGGAGAAGCAGATAGCAAAAGCGCCGGGACAAACTCCGGTTCCTCGGTATTGGTGCAAGTGTAGAAAGGATAAAGGGGAGATCAAACTCCTCCCCAGTCAGGATGTACAGTAGACCTCAGAGGTTTGGTTCTTCTCAGTCGTCTTGTTGGTCACACGTGAATTAGCACCAAAACTCCAATAACTGGTTTTGATCCTTAAAGTGAATGTCAAGTCACGTTCACCACTCTTCCTCATCTTCTTAATTACCTAAAATAAACGTTAGTTTAATTCATCATTTTATTATAATTTAAGACTAAAACCATAATCGAAGGATTTATAAACCTACTTCGCTTACTTTCTTCCTCCGCCCGCCATCTTGTCCCTCGTATCTAATTTGATTGACATTGCCCTTAACGAATTCTAGCTCATATCCCGTGGCGTCCAGCCCCTTTTTGCACACGTAACGCGATCAAACTGCGCATGCATTCCCTAACAAATCGTCATTGACAATCCATGCTCGTTCACATGTAGCGCATGCGCAAACAATTCCGAACACCTAACGCATGCACAATGTCTATCTACCTGTCAACCGCGGTCCGCGATCCCCAATAAAGTGTTTAACCCCTAAACCGCCGCTCCCGGACCCCGCCGCTACCTAATAAAGTTATTAACCCCTAAACCGCCATCATCTAACTTAGCTACCCTGCCGCCATCTACCCCATCTACCCCCCCGACATCTACCCCATCTACCCCGACGACATCTACCGCGCCGCCATCTACCCCATCTACATCTACCCCATCTACCCCCCCGACATCTACCCCGCCCACATCTACCCCGCCGACATCTACCCAGCCGCCATCTATTTTAAAAATATTAACCCCTAATTTAATCCCCCTACACAGCCGCCAACTATACTAACTATATTAACCCTAATTATATTAGGGTTAATATAGTTATTATATTATATATATATTAAGTATAATAACCCTATCTAACTCTAACATCCCTAACTAAACTCTTATTAAAATAAATATAATATTAATATTTTTAATGAAAATATTCCTATTTAAATCTAAATACTTACCTATAAAATAAACCCTAAGATAGCTACAATGTAATTAATAAATTACATTTTATCGATTTTAGGGTTTATATTTATTTTACAGGCAACTTTGTATTTATTTTAACTAGGTACAATAGCTATTAAATATTTATTTACTATTTAATCGCTACCTAGTTAAAATAATTACCAATGTACCTGTAGAATAAATCCTAACCTAAGTTACAAATACACCTACACTATCAATAAATTAAATAAACTACAAATATCTAAACTAAAATACAATAAACTAAACTAAATTACAAAAAAAACCCACTAAATTACAAAAAATAAAAAAAATATTACAAGATTTTTAAGCTAATTACACCTATTCTAAGCCCCCTAATAAAATAATAAAGCCCCCCAAAATAAAAAAAATTCCCTCCCCTATTCTAAATTAAAAAAGTTCAAAGCTCTTTTACCTTACCAGCCCTTAAAAGCGCTTTTTGCGGGGCATGCCCCAAAGAAAACTGCTCTTTTGCCTGTAAAGATAAACACAATACCACCCCCCAACATTACATTAGAATAGGGCAGGGAAATTTTTTTTATTTTGGGGGGCTTTATTATTTTATTAGGGGGCTTAGAATAGGTGTAATTAGCTTAAAAATCTTGTAATATTTTTTTTTATTTTTTGTAAATTAGTGTTTTTGTAATTTATTTTAGATTATTTTATTGTATTTTAGTTTAGATATTTGTAGTTTATTTAATTTATTGATAGTGTAGGTGTATTTGTAACTTAGCTTAGGAGTTATTTTACTGGTAAATTGGTAATTATTTTAACTAGGTAGCTATTAAATAGTAATTAACTATTTAATAGCTATTGTACCTAGTTAAAATAAATACCAAGTTACCTGTAAAATAGGTAAGTATTTAGATTTAAATAGGAATATTTTCATTAATAATATTAATATTAGATTTATTTTAATAAGAGTTTAGTTAGGGATGTTAGAGTTAGATAGGGTTATTATACTTAATGTTTAGATAATATAATAACGATATTAACTATATTAACCCTAATATAATTAGGGTTAATATAGATAATATATATAATATAATAACTATATTAACCCTAATATAATTAGGGTTAATATAGTTAATATAGCTGGCGGCGGGGTAGGGGGATTCAATTAGGGGTTAATAATTTTAAAATAGATGGCGGCGGGGTAGGAGCTCACATTAGGGGGTAGGTAAGGTAGATGGCAGCGGTGTAAGGGGCTCACTTTAGTGGGTAGTTTAATATTGTTGGCGACGGTGTAGGGGGATCATATTAGGGGGTAGTTAATGTAGATGGCGGCGGGGTCCGAGAGCGGCGGTTTAGGGGTTAAATACTTTATTAGGGATTGCGGCGGGGGATCGCGGTTGACAGGTAGATAGACATTGCGCATGCGTTAGGTGTTAGGTTTATTTTGTAGCTAGTTTAGGGAGTTACGAGGCTCCAATAGACAGCGTAAGGCTTACTACGGCTGCTTTTTTGTGGCGAGGTGAAAATGGAGTAAGATTTCTCCATTTTCGCCACGTAAGTCCTTACGCTGTATATTGGATACCAAACTGCGCTGGTTTGGTATACCTGCCTATGGCCCAAAAAACTACGGGCGACGGCAGAAACATACGAGCGTAACTTCTAGGTTACACTCGTATATAGGATACCAAACCAGCGCAAATTTCAGCGTCGCCGGCATTGAATACTATCATTGATAGCTAGTCATTGAATACAATGTTGCAACGATTGACGCCTGCGCTTTAGGCATAACAGTTTTTGGGTCATGCAGGCGCAAATCGATTGTATGGGGAATGGTGCGCATGCGCAATTGTTCCGGCAATCGGGAACGCGCATTTGAAGTAATAAAGGCATTATCCGGAAATACATGGAGGGCGGAGCTAGGAACGGCCGGGAATGTAAATATAAAGTGTATTTATAACTATGATATATATAAAAAAAAAAAAAAAAGTTGCGATCATACTATATATTAGATGAGGAATAGAATACAGGCTGCAAAAACCAAAAACTTTACATTCACTTTAATAACACTGAGTAACAGTTTTTCACCTTGTCAATGAGAGTAACACTGACCTATAAGATATCCCCGAAGAATTCAGCCACATTTCGTTATACAGGTGCTGTGATATAACGGAATGTGGCTGAATTCTTCGGGGATATCTTATAGGTCAGTGTTACTCTCATTGACAAGGTGAAAAACTGTTACTCAGTGTCATTAAGGATCAAAACCAGTTATTGGAGTTTTGGTGCTAATTCACGTGTGACCAACAAGACAACTGAGAAGAACCAAACCTCTGAGGTCTACTGTACATCCTGACTGGGGAGGAGTTTGATCTCATCTTTATCCTTTCTACACTTGCACCAATACCGAGGAACCGGAGTTTGTCCCGGCGCTTTTGCTATCTGCTTTCTCCCCAGTGAAGTGTGCAGAGCCCTGGAAGCACTGAGAGGAAGGTGTGTCACCACATTGGGATTCTGATTGGCTGTGGCAAGTGTGTTCCTGTCTGGAGATTGGATACTGCCTGTGTTGGTCTTCCGGGCGACGCTGGGGTCCCGGTCTGCTTGTTGAGGCACGATTCAGTGCCTCTCCGTTTGTGAGTATTACTCTCAACTACCCTGTTTTCTGTTTGGTCTGTAGCGATATCACCCTATTGGCGCCTTCTTTTTTCTGCTACAGAAGTTTCCAAAGCCCCAATGACACTGACTCGCAGTTAAGTCCAAAAGCCAAACCAGAGACCGCAAATGGACACAACTGAGCCAACAGTCCTCCAGGAGACACCGTCGCCCAACAAACAGTCCCCCACCGCTCATCTCCACAAATGAAGGAGATACCAGCTGAAACCCCTAAGGGAACAAGGCAAAGGAGAACCAAGGAAACTGAAAAGAACACCTCCACGAGTGAGCCCAGCTTACAGAGACCCAAAGGGGCCCAAACAGAGAAAGGAGGCCACACCTATACCAGGCGAAACCCAGGATAATACCGGGCACAGAGACCGAACAGAAATCTCTCCAACAACCTGCAAGCACGGAATGCAACTGAAGAGGCAAGGTCCTCCCAGTGTCTGACCACAGAATACAAAAGTATTCGACCATGAAAAAGTGTGTGATACACCCAGGCGAAAAATTGCAAGTTTGAGAACCATAACAAAACGACACAGAGGGTACTTGCGAGGAAGAAGAAGCAGTCAAGCAAGAAACCGACCGCAAAGGCAACTCCCAGACAGAGGGCACATTCCAGGCAACCTAAGTCGCCGGACCTACACACCCTAAAAAAGGGGAACACAAAACCTCCATCGAGGCCCCCCTGGAAGGAGAGTATACACTCAGATCCCGAAGGAAGAGTAAGCCCTCTTCTAATCAATAGAGCAAGTAAAAGGAAAATCTATATTCTAGCAGACTAAGCTAACAGGATAGACACAACAAGCTCACACATCCAGAGGAGACTGCAACGAACGCAGCTTTGTAGACTGCTCGGCCATACTGACCTGCAGACCCACACCCAGCTGGACCAACCCAGCCTCAGGGATCCAAGACAGGGGAACAAAAGAATCCTGAACAGATACAGGAACTAGTGTAAGGATACCACAGCCATCCCCACAGAGTACAAGTACAACCCGACTCTGAAAACAGACAACAAGATCATAGACCTAAGGCTCTATCAAATAAAGGACCAACAAGTCTGCTTGGAGCCAGCAAGAACCCAGGGGGAACCAATCCCACCTTTCCACCTCCCCACCAGGAGAAGCCCCAAACAAGGACTCTATCTCCATAGGGAGGAGAATATCCCTAAAGAAAAGGGATGATGCCAGAAGGGCAACAACTGTCCACAATGCCCAAAATCCCCGGCTTATGGGAAGAGAAATTCCCAACACAGACGTCCTAGGACCCCTCTGCAAGTAGCTTGCCAAGCAGAGGCAAAGCCCACCCATTCGCCTGCAGAGCAGGGAATCCACAGGAACACTGGTAAGCTGACCAGGAGAATGTAACTTGAAGGCACACCAGAAATTAGACATCCAACGCCAGTAGCTGGGTATGAACCAGCCACCCTTGAGGCTCAAGCCACACAGCCAACCTCCAGAAGAGAGGGCTACTCTGTGACAAAGAGTAAAAAATACTCAGAGAACCTGGCCAACCATGACCAGGTCAGGAAGATGTAGCAAGGACATAGCCCAAGTTCCCACTACCGTGGAACACCCCGACCAGCCCTGAGATCCAAGATTCCAAAACCACCCAAGACTCGGTCAGAAAAAGGCCAAGTGAAGCTTCAACAACCGGAAGTCTAGAAAATCCAGATAGCGAGAGAACTCAAAAGCCCAGACCAAAGGAAGGAACCACCCCTAACTAAAGTCCAATGCTCCAAGGAGCAAGGCTAGAAGTCGTATGAAAATCCATCTCAGAGCCTCAGGACGACCAAGGTATACCTTGAGGTCAAAAAAATCCTACTAAAAGGACTAGTCTCCCTAACACCTCCGCACAAGCAGAGGACACAAGGAAGAGAAGGCACTAAGACTACCCAGCTCCGGAAAACCCCAAGCTAATCAAAGTCCCCGCAGGGAACAACCATCACCCGGAAACACAGATCCCTAAAAGGAGATCCACTCACCCGGAGACAATGGAAGAAGACCAAAAGGCCTCTTATAACTCAGTCAAGAGTAAGAACTGCATCTAGATACACTAGAAACAGCTTACGCGTATACCTGCAAGGTGTCAGGGGCTTCAACAGGTTTCCAACTGCAAAGCCTCCGCCTGCTAGAAGCTATCCTGTACAAGCTGTTAGATCAAGCCCAAAAGGACAAATCCAGAGGCCAAAAAGATGAAGGCCAGACCGCTCAATAGCGGCAAGGGGCATTAAGCCCTCCCACCCTCCACCACATGGGGGAGGAAACTCTAAGTTCTGATGAAATCAGATGTCAGATAGATTGACGCAGCGGAAAAACTCCCCTGCCCGGTCATCTATGACTGAAGGCTATAAGGACTGAAACAATCCTTTCCACCTCATGGACCCACAGGTCCTCTCGAATGCTTAGTTAAACATTAAAAAACAATGATAACCTGAGCACTCGGTGCTTCTACCGATCCGGACGAGCAGAACAGCGCCACGTGTCTGAACAGCCGCAAGACCGAACGAACCCGACAGGGCCAGCCTGCATTCAGGGTCCCAACCAGCAAGCTGTGTTTTAACAGAGGACTAACATGTCCAACAACTTCCGAAGAAGAAATAAAGAGTATCAATCCAAGAAGGTTCCGAAGGTAACAAAAACAAAAAAAAAACATCCCATCGGATATAAATAAAATATAAGGCAACCCAGAGATTAACACCCAAAAAGACACAGGCCTACCCGCAGGACCAGCCAAATGGAGCCCTATCTCACAAAACTATGAAAGATCTCAAACAAATGACAATCAGGAGTTTACTTCATCCCCACATGTCTAATGAGGTGCACCATTCAAATTATTAGACTGAAATTCCCCATATCTGTTAATGATAGGGTCATTCAATAACTGAAAAACATGTCTGAGCAACACGCAAAGGCAATCAATCCTGTAACGGAAGGCACAACACTCAGGGACAGATACCCCCTGCGGGGAACTGTAGAGGCCCTCCCCAAGGAGGAAGGCCTGGGACAATAGGGCACGAGCACATTCTCAAATAAACGTCTGGATTCAGCAGACGAACAATCGCCAACATTACGTGGAAGTGAAAACGTGCTGCAACCTCCGGGGGAAACACGCCACCCCGCATGGAGGAACCATAAAGTGGGTTACCCGCATGTGCAGAAGTATGATTTGGTAGGAAAATCGCCTCTTGGAGGACAGGACCCCCAGAGGCAGATGGCTCAGCAGTCCCTTGATTCCCTGAGCCCGAGGGACCAGGAGCTCTGAAATGGCATACGGAACAAAACTGGTTGACAGGTGTCAACGAGGCCACTCAGGATTCATCACCGGACACAGAAAGAGATTTACTGAGACCCGCAAGGTGGTAGCCTCTTGGGAAACATTCACATTACAGTACATTGCGAATAAAGTAAAATTGAACGATCTTACCGGAATCTACGCTGTGGAACATAAACACGGCCCTTCAAGTGTGACCATGGACTTGAGAGAAGAAAGCAGGCAGCGAAGCAAAGTTCGACAATGCCAATTGCTTGAGGAGCTGAAATATGAGTCGGGATGGTTTCGCAGAAAGAAACTCCCTGCATCTCCGGACTGTAACTTTCATCCAAGCCCTCAATGAGAGACTGACAGGACTACTTAAAACTCCTGTCCCATGCCGAAGTGTACTACCCTCCATAAGAGACAAAAAAAAAATGAAAAATTCTGACACTTCTCTGCCATCCTCCTGGGATGAAAGGCAAAGAATGACTGGGGGATGAGGGGAGTGGGAGGAGTATTTAAGCCTTTGGCTGGATTGTCTTTGCCTCCTCCTGGTGGCCAGGTTCTTATTTTCCAAAAGTAATGAATGCAGCTGTGGACTCTTTCCATTTAAGAAGAAAATTGCATGCACTAACTTTATGAATCATGAAACGTTAATTTTTACTTTACCAGTCTTTTTAAGAAAAGGTCCCTCACAATGGGAGTGGTCTCCTTGATATCAGTGATGGTAAACTTTAGCTAATCAAATGCCATATATGTAATCTTTGTCATTAAAAAAGTATATGTGTACCTTTTTAAAAAAAATCTATCTGTGAAAAGGGATAATTCCGTATCTTTAGTAATGCTTCTATTACAATGGTATGCCGGCCCATTGAGATGACAATTCCAATGAACATCCAATTAGTGTGTGTGTCATATGACACTCTTGAAGCCCAGTCCTTTGAAAGGCCATAGGAAGCCTATGAAGAGAGTGGGTGGGGCTGCTCTCTATGTCACAGTCCAGCCAAAAGAGGAAATGAAGGGGGCGGAGGAACAGAAGATGCCAAGTATACACTATTAAAAAACAAAATTATGTGATTTTGCTTGTACAGCAACATATTTCCCTATGTGAGCCTATCTTCACCTTTATTTATATATATATATATATATATATATATATATATATATATATATATATATATATATATATATATATATATATATATAAAAAACATTGAGTGGACTGGTAATATTTCCCTATGGGCTAGTAGCTTTTTTCCCCTGACTAGTAAACTAGTGATATGTTTTCACATCTATCTATCTATCTATCTATCTATCTGTCTGTCTGTCTGTCTACACACACAAATATATATATACAGTATATATATATATATATATATATATATACACACATACACATGCTCATACAATGGTTTAACTAGAATGTTTATGTTGTTTATGCTTTTTAATGTTTCATAGGGAATTTAAACTTTGCCATTTACTTATGTTTTTTACTCTGATTTTCCCGCATTGTTCATTTTGTGTGTGTGTGGTGTGTAAGTGTGGTTAATCTGTGGGTAGTTTGGCAGTGTAGCTTATGTGAAGGTGCCCACAAAAAAACTAAATTTCAAAGAATTGAATTAGCGCATACAGTGTATGTGTATTCTGTGTGTGTAAGTGTACTTTGTGTTTGTAGTCTGGCTTCCACACATACTACTCGTAACAGGCAACCACAGCAGGTCTGGGACTACATTTCCCACAATCCTTTGACAAATGCTGCTATTGAGCAAGTCTGAACTTATATAAATTTAAATATTTATATCTCAGCAATCACCAAACAAAAACAAAAAAAGCACCTACTACCCAATAAAGGGCTAGATTACAAGTGACGCCTTTGTTTGAGTGCTAATACCACTGAAAGTAAACTTGTTACACACTTGCGTATTACAAATTGAAATTAAAATATCACGCAAGCGAAGCCTGATGCATGCTAACCGCTGGACAGCGTTAACCTCTTCTCCCCATAGACTTCAATGAAGTGGTGAAGTTAAAAGTGTAACACCTATCGCTCACACACTAACCTGACTGTTTAACCAAGTGTGTTATATTTGCATTCCTATGTTCTTCACATAGAAGAAAATTTTGGTTTGGATTTCGGAATAGTTTTGATTTTGGAATATTTGCATAAGTAAAATGGGGCAGTTTGGAGATGGGGTGGAACCAAGTGTAAACAACAATATCTTATGTCATGTAGCCACTATTTACATGTCACAATACAGCTTGCTCATGCAACCTGAAGGCAATTATATATCATTTTTAATACTTTTGTGTACATATAATCCTGAGAAAGATAGTACAGCACTGTAATCAGAAAGGTAAGATTTGTTTTAAATAAATATAATCTAGCATTTGCATTATAGGACAGAAAAACAAAAACAAAGACACCGGCAAAGAAAATTGTGGCTTACAGGCAGGAAAAATAATAATTTTTGATAAAAAATAAATAAAAATAAAAATATTAATTAAAAAGTTTAAATTTCATAATGCTTTGATTTGGGAATTTGTACCAATTTATATAGGAATATCTATTTAAAAATACATAGAAAATTTTCCCCTTTATGAACTACAGTATCTCACAAAAGTGAGTACACCCCTCACATTTTTGTAAATATTTTATTATATCTTTCCATGTAACAAAACTGAAGAAATGACATTTTGCTACAATGTAAAGTAGTGAGTGTACAGCCTGTATAACAGTGTACATTTGCTGTCCCCTCAAAATAACTCACCACACAGCCATTAATGTCTAAACCGTTGGCAACAAAAGTGAGTACACCCCTAAGTGGAAATGTCCAAATTGGGCCCAAACTGTCAATATTTTGTGTGGCCACCATTATTTTCCAGCATTGTCTTAACCCTCTTGGGCATGGAGTTCACCAGAGCTTCACAGGTTGCCACTGGAGTCCTCTTCCACTCCTCCATGACAACATCATGGAGCTGGTGGATGTTAGAGACCTTACGATCCCCCACCTTCCGTTTGAGGATGCCCCACAGATGCTCAATAGGTTTAGGTCTGGAGACATGCTTGACCAGTCCATCACTTTTACCCTTTAGCAAGGCGGTGGTCATCTTGGAGGTGTGTTTAGGGTCGTTATCATGTTGGAATACTGCCCTGCAGCCCAGTCTCCGAAGGGAGGGGATCATGCTCTGCTTCAGTATGTCACAGTACAGGTTGGCATTCATGGTTCCCTCAATGAACTGTAGCTCCCCAGTGCCAGCAGCACTCATGCAGGCCCAGACCATGACACTCCCACCACCATGCTTGACTGTAGGCAAGACACACTTGTCTTTGTACTCCTCACCTGGTTGTGGCCACACACGCTTGACCCCATCTGAACCAAATAAGTTTATCTTGGTCTCATTGGACCACAGGACATGGTTCTAGTAATCCATGTCCTTAGTCTGCTTGTCTTCAGCAAACTGCAGGCTTTCTTATGCATCATCTTTAGAAGAGGCTTCCTTCTGGGATGACAGCCATGCAGACCAATTTGATGCAGTGTGGGGCGTATGGTCTGAGCACTGACAGGCTGACTCCCCCACCCCTTCAACCTCTGCAGCAATGCTAGCAGCACTCATACGTCTATTTCCCAAAGACAATCTCTGGATATGAAGCTGAGCACGTGCACTCAACTTTTTTGGTCGACCATGGCGAGGCCTGTTCTGAGTGGAACCTGTCCTGTTAAAAGGCTGTATGGTCTTGCCCACCATGCTGCAGCTCAGTTTCAGGGTCTTGGCAATTTTATTATAGCCTAGGCCATCTTTATGTAGAGCAACAATTCTTTTTTTCAGATCCTCAGAGAGTTATTTGCCATGAGGTGCCATGTTGAACTGCCATGTTGAACTTTCAGTGACCAGTATGAGAGAGTGTGAGAGCGATAACACCAAATTTAACACACCTGCTCCCCATTCACACCTGAGACCTTGTAACACTAACGAGTCCCATGACACCGGGGAAGGAAAATGGCTAATTGGGCCCAATTTGGACATTTCCACTTAGGGGTGGACTCACTTTTGTTTCCAATGGTTTAGACATTAATGGCTGTGTGTTGAGTTATTTTGAGGGGACAGCAAATTTACACTGTTATACAGGCGGTACACTCACTACTTTACATTGTAGCAAAGTGTCATTTCTTCAGTGTTGTCACATGAAAAGATATAAAAAAATATTTACAAAAATGTGAGGGGTGTACTCACTTTTGTGAGATACTGTACATTGGAAATACACAGTTAAAAAAACACATTATTAAATATCATTAATGAATAAAATTATATTTCCTGTTTTAGGTATTTGAGTGGAAAGGGCTGCAAAGTGTATATTTTAATGAATTTATGTTGTGTTCGATGCAACTTTTTTTTACGCCTTATCCTTTACGCGAAGGTCTTCAGTCACGCTAACCAGACAACTGTAAAATGCGATTGCGTTTGCATTTACTTTTATATTTTTTTTACTTTTTGTTATATGAGTGCTAGTTAACACGGGATCGATATTTCAATATTGCGCACAAACTTTAGCGCACCACTTTTAATCTAGGCCAAAATCTAGCTGCATGCCACATTTTTAAAAAAAAAAATCAGATAGTGTGACAATCGCTTCTAGTTTCTGTAAAAAAGACAACAATATTACCATCACCTATTAGAATAAAAATATTATTATATTAAATCAGAATAGCATTAAATTGCCCTAAAATAAGTGCATTTGACACAATTTCCACTACTTAGAACTTAAAGGGACACTGAACCCAAATTTTTTCTTTTGTGATTCAGATAGAGCATGCAATTTTAAGCAACTTTCTAATTTACTCCTATTATCAAATGTTCTTCTTTCTCTTGGTATCTTTATTTGAAATGCAAGAATGTAAGTTTAGATGCCGGCCCATATTTGGTTAATAACCTGGGTTATTCTTGCTGATTGGTGGATAAATTCATCCACCAATAAAAAAGTGCTGTCCAGAGTTCTGAACCAAAAAAGAATCTTAGATGCCTTCTTTTTCAAATAAAGATATCAAGTGAATGAAGAAAAAATGATAATAGGAGTAAATTAGAAAGTTGCTTAAAATGGCATGCTCTATCTGAATCACAAAAGAAAACATTTGGGTTCAGTGTCCCCTTAATAAAGGTGAAATAAAAAGTATTTTATTCCATATGAACAAGTGACGTTTCGGGGTGTTCACCCCTTTAGACTAACAATTGTGTAAAGTGAACCAAACATTTATACCCATTGAGATCCCACCTACTGTGCACAAAAAACTGCCAACCGTTGCCATAGCAACCATTGACCAAAACAAATACATTATTGTTAATAACATTAAGCTAATCATATGCTTATATTTTACAGTGAATTGACACAATACAGTGTTTTCATAAGGGGACAAGTAACAGATCGTCTCTATATATAACCAATCCTTCACAGTGATAAAACATAATACCTATTTCTTTCTAATGACACAGTGAGTCCACGGATCATCATCAATTACTGTTGGGAATATTACTCCTGGTCAGCAGGAGGAGGCAAAAGCACCACAGCAAAGCTGTTAAATATCACTCCCCTACCCATAATCCCCCAGTCATTCTCTTTGCCTGTAGTGCAAGGAGGAGGTGAAGATTAGGTGTCTGATGAGAAGTTTTCTTCAAGATTTTATTATTTTTTAGCAGAGTAAGCTTACTCTCGCCTAGATTACGAGTTGTGCGTTAGGGTAAAAAAGCAGCGTTAAGAGGTCCTAACGCTGCTTTTTTACTACCGCTGGTATTACGAGTCTTGAAGGTTTAGGGTCACTGCACACTTCTTTGGCCTTACCGTCACTTAAAGGTACCTTCATTCAGCTTTAGTTGTCGGATGAAGAGGATGCTCCGCGTCGGATGTCTTGAAGATGGACCCGCTCCGCGCCGGATGGATGAAGATAGAAGATGCCATCTGGATGAAGACTTCTGCCCGTCTGGAGGACCACTTCGCCCGGCTTGGATGAAGACTTCTCCCGGTAAGTCGATCTTCAGGGGGTTAGTGTTAGGTTTTTTTAAGGGTGTATTGGGCGGGTTTTATTTTTAGGTTAGGGACTTTGGGCCTGCAAAAGAGCTAACTGCCCTTTTAAGGGCAATGCCCATCCAAATGCCCTTTTCAGGGCTTGGGGAGCTTAGGTTTTTTTAGATAGTATTTTATTTGGGGGGTTGGTTGTGTGGGTGGTGGGTTTTACTGTTGGGGGGGTTGATTGTATTTTTTTTTACAGGTAAAAGAGCTGATTACTTTGGGGCAATGTCCCGCAAAAGTCCCTTTTAAGGACCATTGGTAGTTTAGTTTAGGCTAGGGTTTTTTTTTATTTTAGGGGGGCTTTTTTTATTTTAATAGGGCTATTAGATTAGGTGTAATTAGTTTAAATATCTGTAATTTGTTTATTATATTCTGTAATTTAGTGTTTGTTTGTTTTTTGTAGTTCAGCTAATTTTATTTAATTTAGGTAATTGTATTTAATTTAGTTAATTTATTTAATTATAGTGTAGTATTAGGTGTTATTGTAACTTAGGTTAAGTTTTATTTTACAGGTAAATTTGTATTTATTTTAGCTAGGTAGTTATTAAATAGTTAATAACTATTTAATAACTATTCTACCTAGTTAAAATAAATGCAAACTTGCCTGTAAAATAAAACTTAACTAGCTTAGGGTTTATTTTATAGGTAAGTATTTCGTTTTAAATAGGAATAATTTAGTTAATGATAGTAATTTTATTTAGATTTATTGTAATTATATTTAAGTTTTTAAAAATTTAGTGTGTGTGAGGCGCTAGGCTGTGCCCACCTTGCCTTTCTACGGTTACTGTCTCCTTCCTAGACAGTTTTAGAGTAGGGAATAAATTAGAATATGTTGTAGAGGCGCTTACAGCTGTGGGTAATTAGTCCTAAAAACTAGATAATTTATCGCATAGATCTCTACAAAAACTTCAAGTTTGATCCCAGACTTTATAGCAAAAATATAGTGTTCAAAATTAATAAACTCTTTACCAACAGGGACAAAATACTGCATAAAAATTATGTATTACAATTTTATAATACACATAACTAGTAATACATTTCACATCACATTCATACTCTCATCCATAAAAAACCTTTTAAAACACATAAATCTCCTAACTGGTCTTCCAAATTGTAATATTATCTTAAAAACAATGTAGCTATATGTACAAATCAAGTACAAGGAAAGTCTTAGTATTAACTCCAATTCTAGCGGAGTACGTTTGGCAATGGCTAATAATTGACTTTTCTGACCATGGTTTTAAACTTGAGTCTTTTGCATTCAGAATGACTGTTTTAAATATTCAGGTACAGTCCTTTATCAGATCCCCAAGCCTTAGGGCACCCGGAGTAATATTCCGTAATGTTGTAGAAAATAGTAGTAAATGTTACCTTCAAATTTAATTTTTGTCAGTCCACAAAGGCACTCTTACCGCCTCGGTTCGAAATCTGCTCGCTGCTCGCTTTTGCAGGTCTCGGCAGATACAGCTTCACACTCACCGGGATTCTTCACGCTGCTAGCTTAGCGTCTGACGTCACCGGTTACCCTCAGCTGTAGAATGTATTGGATTCCGATGTACTTGCGCAAGTAATCTTTCTGGCGGTCTTCCGACTTTTCACTCTGCTCTTAGTACTCTGTACGCAGAGGTTCTTCGTACTCAAAAACCTTTTTTTCTTTCTGTTGTGCAAATATAAATCCCTGCAAATTATACCAAGTGTCCAGTATTCAGTATTTCTACGCGTTTCACCCACTTGAGAAAGCCCAGGTTTAAGTGGGTGAAACGCATAGAAATACATATACTGGATATGTTGCACTATCACACATTTCTATTTAAAGAGACAGTATACATTTATTTTTTATTTTTAAATAAAGAATTTTTACACTTTATCTTTATTTATTACATAAGATGGATCAAGAGGCTTTTCAAACCATTATCCCAGGCGAAGTTGCTGCTTGTCAGTTATGCTTTGATGCTCAGGTAGAACCCCCACTTCCTTTTTGCTCCTCATGCATTGAGAGAACTTTAAGTAATAGAGATAAAATATTTGACCATGAGCCAGCATCCCAGACAAATGCTGTTCAGGTGTCTCCTGTTGCAGATATGCCGCAGCTTTCTCCTCAAGAGTCCCAACTTTTTCAGTCTCCACATACAGTGCCCTATGTTTCCTCCTGCAATCCTGTAGGATTTTCTCTACAAGACATTGCTTCCCAGGTATCCCTTGCGGTATCTGAGGCCTTGTCAGCTTTCCCCATGTTGCAGGGAAGGCGTAAAAGGAAATTTAAGGAAACAGTTAGTAAGGTTTCTGATCAAGTTCTGGCTATCCATAGTGTCCCTTCCCATAAGCCTGAGGAAGAAGACATGTCGGTAGCATCTGAGGGGGAAATCTCAGACTCAGACAGTGTAATTCCTTCTTCTGATGCTGAAGTGGTATCCTTCAGATTTAAGCTAGAACACCTTCGCTTATTACCTAAGGAGGTTTTGGCTACTTTGGACGACTCCGACACAACTATCGTAGTCAATCCTAAAAAGTCAAGTAAACTGAACAAATACTTTGATGTTCCCTCTGCGGTGGAGGTTTTTCCGGTTCCTGATCGTGCTGCGGAGATTATTGCTCAAGAATGGGAAAAACCTGGTATTCCTTTTTCTCCGTCTCCTATTTTTAAGAAGATGTTTCTTATAGTGGATTCTATTAAGGAGTCGTGGCAGGCGGTTCCTAAGGTAGAAGGAGCAATCTCCACTTTGGCCAAGAGGACTACTATTCCGATAGAGGATAGTTGTTCTTTTAAAGATCCAATAGATAAAAAATTGGAGGCTTTACTAAAAAAGATTTATGTCCACCAGGGTCTACAATGGCAACCTGCGGTGTGTATCACCAATGTTACCAGCGCTGCGGCTTACTGGTTTTATGCGTTGTCTGAATCTCTTCAGACGGATACCCCTTTTCATGAGATCCAGGACAGGATTAAGGCTCTCAAGTTAGCCAATTACTTCATTACAGATGTTTCCTTACAGGTTATTAAACTGGGAGTCAAAATTTATGGTTTTGTGGTCCTAGCTCGCAGGGTCTTGTGGTTGAAGTCCTGGTCTGCGGATGTTTCATCTAAATCTAAGCTCATGGCTATTCCTTACAAGGGTAAGACCTTGTTTGGCAGAAATTATCTCAGATATTACTGGAGGGAAGGGTTATTTTCTTCCTCAAGATAAAAAGAATAAGCAGAAGGGACGTCAGAGTAATTTTTGTTCCTTTCGTAACTTTAAAGGCAAGTCTTCCTCCCCTTCCTCCAAGCAAGATCAAGCCAAGCCTTCCTGGAAGCCCAACCATTCCTGGAATAAGGGAAATCAATCTAAAAAGCCTTCAGCTGATTCCAAGTCAACATGAAGGGTTGGCCCCCTGATCCGGGAGCGGATCTTGTACGGGGCAGACTTTCTCTTTTTTCCCAGGCTTGGATAAGAGATGTACCGGATCCCTTGGCAGTGGACATTGACTCCCAGGGATACAAAATAGACTTCAAATCTTTTCCTCCCAGACACAGGTTTCTCCTCTCCAGATTATCTGTAGACCAGATAAAAAGAGAGGCGTTCTTACATTGTGTCAAGGACCTTGCCGCCCTGGGGGTTATAGTTCTAGTTCCTTTTCAGGAAAGGGGTCTGGGATTTTACTCAAATCTGTTCATAGTTTCCAAAAAGGAGGGAACTTTTTGACCAATCCTAGATCTAAAATGTTTAAACAAGTTTCTCAAGTGCCATCCTTCAAGATGGAGACTATACGCTCCATTCTTCCCTTGGTACAAGAGGGTCAGTTCATGACAACCATAGACCTAAAGGATGCATACCTTCATGTTCCCATTCACAGGGACCATCACAAGTTTCTGAGATTCGCCTTTTTGGACAAAATCATTTCCAGTTTTGGCCCTTCCATTCGGCCTTGCACAGCTCCCAGAATTTATTCAAAGGTTCTGGGGGCTCTTTTAGCTGTGCTTCGATCTCGGGGCATTGCAGTGGCACTTTATCTGGAAGACATTCTGGTTCAGGCACCATCTTTTCAACAAGCAGAATCTCATAAGGAGATCTTGTTGTCTTTTCTTCGATCCCACGGATGGAAGGTGAATTGGGAAAAAAAGTTCTCTGGTTCCAGCTACAAGGGTCGTATTTTTGGGGACCATAATAGACTCCCTGTTAATGAAGATTTTTCTGACGTTAGTCAGAAAAAGAAAGATTTTCAACTCTTGTTTTGCCCTTCAGTCCTCTCCACGGCCGTCAGTGGCTCAATGTATGGAGGTAATCGGTCTGATGGTGGCCTCCATGGACATCATTCCGTTTGCTCGGTTCCATCTCAGACCTCTGCAGTTATGCATGCTCAGACAATGGAACGGGGACTCTACGGACCTGTCTCCGTGTGTATATCTAGATCAGGCATCAATATACTCTTCCATGGTGGCTTTCTCAGCATCATCTCTTCCAGGGTACTTGCTTCTGCAGACCCTCCTGGGTGATTGTGACCACGGATGCCAGCCTTCTAAGTTGGGGAGCAGTATGGGGCTCGTTGAAGGCTCAGGGCTTATGGACCCAGGAGGAGTCAGTCCTGCCCATAAACATCTTGGAGCTGAGAGCAATCTTCAATGCTCTTCTGGCCTGGCCTCAGTTAGCCTTAGCCCAGTTTATTAGATTCCAGTCGGACAACATAACCTCGGTGGCCTACATCAACCACCAGCGGGGAACTCAGAGTTCCTTGGCCATGACAGAGGTGGCCCGAATTATTCAGTGGGCGGAGACCCACAACTGCTGTCTTTCTGCGATCCACATCCCAGGAGTGGACAATTGGGAAGCGGATTTTCTGAGCAGACAGACTTTTCATCCCGGGGAGTGGGAACTTCATTCGGATGTGTTTTCCAGCTTGATCCTCAAGTGAGGGCAGCCGGAGTTGGATCTTATGGCTTCTCGTCAGGATGCCAAACTTTCGAGATACGGCTCGAGGTCAAGAAATCCACAGGCATTTCTGATCGTTGCTCTGGCAGTTCCTTGGAACTTCAGTCTACCATACCTGTTTCCTCCGTTCGCTCTCCTTTCAAGAGTCATTGTTCGAATCAAGCAGGAGAGGGCATCTGTAATTCTCATAGGCGTGGCCTTGCAGGATTTGGTATGCAGACCTAGTGGAAATGTCATCCTTTCCAGCCTCTGATGAAGGACTTTCTACCTCAGGGTCCCTTCCTTCATCCAAATCTTGTTTCTCTGAAGCTGACTGCTTGAAGATCGAACGCTTAGTTTTATCTAAGCGTGAATTTTCAGAGTCAGCCATTGAGACCTTGATTCAGGCTCGTAAGCCTGTGTCTCGCAGGATTTACCATAAGATCTGGCGTAAATACTTGTATTGGTGTGAATCCAAAGGATACTCTTCGAGTAGAGTAAGGATTCCTAGGATTTTGTCCTTTCTCCAGGATGGTCTAGAGAAGGGTTTATCGGCAAGTACTCTAAAGGGTCAGATTTCGGCATTGTCTATTTTGTTACATAAGCGCTTGGCAGATGTGCCAGACGTGCAATCGTTTTGTCAGGCCTTGGTTTGAATTTGGCCTGTGTTTAAACCTGTTACTCCTCCATGGAGTCTTAACCTTGTTCTTAAAGTTTTACAACAGGCTCCGTTTGAGCCTATGCATTCTTTAGATATTAAGATGTAATCTTGGAAAGTTTTGTTTCTTGTTGCTATTTCCTCTGCTCTGAGAGTTTTTGAACTCTGCTTTACAGTGTGATTCCCCTTATCCTATATTTCACTCTGATAAGGTGGTTCTGCGTACTAAGTTTGGTTTCCTGTCCAAGGTTGTTTCGGTCAAGAATATTAATCAGGAAATTGTTGTACCTTCTTTGTGTCCTAATCCTTATTTTTACAAAGAACGCTTGTTACATAATCTGGATGTTGTGCGAGCACTAAAATTTTATTTGCTGGCAACTAAGGACTTTCGTCAGTCTTCTGCATTGTTTGTTTGCTTTTCTGGGAAAAGCAAGGGTCAGAAAACTACGGCTACTTCACTTTCCCTTTACCTAAAGAGTGTTATTCGCTTGGCATATGAGACAGCTGGACAGCAACCTCTGGAGAAAATCACAGCTCATTCCACAAGGGCTGTTTCTTCTTCCTGGGCCTTCAAAAATGAAACTTCTGTGGAACAGATTTGCAATGCTGCAACTTGGTCATCTTTGCACACTTTTTCCAAATTCTATAAATTCAATACTTTTGCCTCGGCTAAGGCTTCTTTTGGGAAAAATGTTCTAAAAGCAGTGGTGCCTTCTGTTTAGGTTCCTGTCTTGTCCCTCCCTTATCATCTGTGTCCTCTGGCTTGGGTATTGTTTCCCAACAGTTATTGATGATGATCCGTGGACTCACCATGTCATTAGAAAGAAAACAAAATTTATGCTTACCTGATAAATTTATTTATTTCTTGACATGGTGCGTCCAAGGCCCGCCCTGTATTTATTTATTTTTATATAAACCTCAGGTACCTCTGCACCTTGTTTTACTTCCTTTCTCTCCTTTCCCTTTGGTCAAATGACTGGGGGATTGTGTGTAGAAGAGTGATATTTAACAGCTTTGCTGTGGTGCTCTTTGCCTCCTCCTGCTGGCCAGGAGTGATATTCCCAATAGTAATTGATGAGGTCGGTATTTAAACTAGTGCTGTATATGATCCCTGATGTAAAATCTAACTATGTGTTTATTTTTTTTATTTTTTTATTTATTCCCACTATTTCTTCTACTCTATTGTTAGATTATTTGTTGGTGGATATAAGGATACATTAGGAGTTATATGTGAGAAATAGGCTGTTTTATATATGTGGTTAGTATACTATACCAATGAATAGGACAACAGATCCGCTAATAGGAATAATATTAAAGAGACACTAAACCCAAACATTCTATTTCATGATTAAAGTAGAGAATACAATTTTAAACAACATTCCAATGTACTTCTATGATCTAATTTGCTTCATTTTTAAGATATCCTTTGTTGAAGAACTAGCAATCCACATGGGTGAGCCAATCACATGAGGCATCTATGTGCAGCAACCAATCAGCAGCTGTTGAGCATATCTAGATATGCTTTTCTGGAAAGTATATCAAGATTGTGAAGCAAATTAGATAATAGAAGTTTATTAGAAAGTTGTTTAAAATTGCATAATCTTTCTAAATCATGAAAGAAAAAAATTGGGTTTCATGTCCCTTTAACAGTACTAGGTCTTTGGATCTTTGTATATGCTTCCTATAACCCTCATTGAGTTTCTTACACCTCTCTACTGGAATTTTGGACCACTCTTCTTTCGCCAACTGCAGGTCTCTCAGATTGGAAGGGTTCCTTTTACCAACTGCTGTTTTGAGATCTCACCACAGGTGCTCTATGGGATTGAGATCTGGACTCATTGCTGGCCAGTTCAGTACTTTACAGCGCTTTGTCTTAAACCATTTCTGTGTGCTTTTCGACATGTGCTTTGGGTCATTGTCCTGCTGTAAGACCCATGACCTCTGATGGAGACCCAACTTTCTGACACTGGGCCCTACATTGAACCACAGAATTCTTTGGTAGTCTTCAGATTTCATACTGCATTGCATACAGTCAAGACATCCCGTGCCTGAAGCAGCAAAGCTACCCCAAAACATCAGTGAACCTAAACCATGTTTGACTGTAGGGACTTAATTATTTTCTTTAAAAGCTACATTTCTTTTTCTGAAAACAGTAGAATGATGGGCTTTACCAAAAAGCAGTAATTTTGTTTCATCTGTCCACAGTATATTCTCCCAAAAGGATTTTGGCTTCCTCATGTATGTTTTGGCAAACTCCAATCTAGATTTTTTATGTTTCTGTATCAGCAGTGGGCTCCTCCTGGGTCTCCTACCATAGCGTCCCTTTTCATTCAGATGGTGACTTATAGTGCAAGCTGACAAATTTGTACCCTGTACCTGAAGGTCAGTTTGAATTTGTCTGGAAGTTGAGCAAGGTTCTTTATCCACCATTCAAACAATCCTTTATCAATTGTTCTCTTTCGTCCACTTCCAGGGAGATTAGCTACAGTGTCATGGGCTGTAAACTTCTTGACAATCTTATGCACAGTGGACACAGGAACATTAAGATCTCTGGAGATGGACTTGTAACCTTGAGATTGTCCATGCTTTTCCACAATTTTTGTTCTCAAATCCTCAGACAATTCTTTGCTGCTCTTTCTCTTCTCCATGCTCATTGTGGCACACAGAGACACACGACAGAAAGGTTAAGTAAATTTTCACCATTTTAACTGGTTGCCGGTGTGATTTCTATATTGTCAGCACCTGTTCATTGATACAGGTGAGTTTAATTACAAATTACAGGAGCATCACAAACTTGGAATGCAATTATTTCTTACATTTTTGAGAACGTGCCAATAATTTTGTCCAGTCCATTTTTGGAGTTTTGCATGGAATGTGTCAGATTTGGCTTTTTTTTCCTCCACTTTTTTTGTGTCATACCAACACAAACAAAATAAATAAACATGAGAATGCTTAAACATTTGTAATTGCAACAAATTTCTGGGCGAAGTGGTGCTTTATCTGACAAAAATGCAGGAGTGCCAATATTTTTGGCAATGACTGTATATATGTATACACATACATACACACACGCACATTGGAGTTCTTTTCAGTCAAACACTTTGCCATATACCATATCCCATTTTAACCCTTTAAAAAAAAACAAAACGCTATCAATGTTTAAAAGTTATTTTATTAAAAAGTATATATATGGGGGGGTGGAGCCGGCCAGAGACCAGCATGGCCGCATCTTGGTGAGCTCCGTATCACTGTATCCTTGGGCACACTTTACATCCCTGTAAAAGAGCAAACAACATACCTTATGGGGGACACCTGAGCCTCCTAGTTCCCTACATACCCATTACTGAGCTGTTGCATGAGTTGGGGACGCCAGTGACCGCTGATAAGCAGGAGATGCGGTAACTATAATTGCGCCACTGCGCCTAAGGCCTAATCGCGGTGGTAACGCCGTCTGACACAGACACAATCTGAGACTCGGAAGAGAACACAGCATCACTTACGGGTCGCACTGAACAGCTTAATCAGTGCCTAACCCTGGAAACGATTGCTGCAGGGACGCCACTGAAGAACGATATCGAAGAGTAAGCACTTACTGAACCGGATAGGATACAGACATCACACAGTGAGTACCTGAGACAAAGCAAACACTGCAGCTCTGCAATTAGTTACGACTGGGAGGCAATCTATCAAATCATAAGGTCACAGGAAATTGGTTGCCACTTTAATTAATCAAGTTAGGACTGTTTTTGCACCAAAGAGACAACCACCCCTTATATTAAAAGAGCAGAGCTATTCTACCACACCTTTTATGCCCTAAGCCTGCCAAGCAAAGGCATACATACAACAGCTGGACTATACATAAGAAAGCATAGGGTTGCTTCTAAAACACTTCAGAACTGCTCCTCTAATCAATAAACAAAATTCCTGAGACCTGCAATAAGTCAATTGCGCACCAGCCGCCACATCAGCTTCATAAATGGCGTCCAGGCGCCAATTAAAACCTGACAAAAACGTCAAATCTACTGCTAACACGAGTTCTAAAATGAGCTCTTATTTCAAGTCCATGGAACCCACTACATTGCCATCGCCCACTTCTCCAAACTCTGACCTGAATGAGGACAGGGAAGATCAAGGTCTTTCACAATTAGAGGACGACCAACCACTAACCAGAGCAGACTTAAGGTCCCTGCCATCTAAGGCAGATTTCTCATCCTTCATGTAACAAGTCAACCAGTTTATTAAAGATGGTTTGGCTGAGGTCGAGAAAGACGTCTCAGACCTAGGTAATAGGGTCTTACAACTTGAGGAATGCGCAGAGGAAACATTGGAAACGTACAACCTAACCACAATGCAATTACAGCAACAAACCAAAGAGATTATTCAACTGCAGGTAGAAGACCTGGATAATAGAGGTTGTCGCCAAAATGTAAGAATCAGAGGCATACCTGTAATACCAGGACTCTATTAAGAATTGGGAATTACGTTCAAGTTCCACTCAGTCTCACAAAATAGCGGAATTAATAAAATAATCCCTGTTCTGCTCATAGACTGAGGGCCCAAAAGGGAATAGCAGCAATGTGTTGCAGAGATTGCAAACTGTCTCTTTAAATATTGGTGCTTTGAGCTGTAACCACTCCAAATAGCAAGGTATAACAAACACTCCCAGTGTAGCAAAGTTATCAACAGACAGGATAAAATAAATCAATCACACTCAATATTGCAGATTATTTGTATTCCAGTTAATATGGATATCAGAAACAATGGTGCAGTCTCTTTATAAACAGATGCAGCAAGTTCAGGATTAATTACAGGAATGTCTAGAGAATGCAGGCAATATATAAATCAAGTCTTGCAAGGCAAATGTGCAGAGTTTTAGAAAATAAGTTTAAAGTAATCTCACCCCAGGAGTTGCAGTTCGTTTGGCAGCTACAGTGTGATGAGAGACAGAGAGAGGTGCTGTGAAATCCGTTTCTGTGTAACAGCTTGCAGACTGAGTCAGGAAGTGCTGGAGAGCAGGAGGAGGTGCCAGTAAGGAAGGTAAGACTTACAATTCCAGCAGGATATCCAGGAATTTGCCTGTGAAAGGAGAGGTAAAGTTTACCTTAACAGAAGCTCTTACTTCAGACTGCCAGGGCAGAGAGAGCTTAATGCTGCAGCAGTAGTTGTTTTCCAGGTTACAGCTGACAAAGGAGAGATGGTAAATTAAGTGGAGGCTTAGCTGAACTACTTAGACAGTAGTTAATGTGATCCAGGTATCAGAAGACAATACTAAGCAAAGAGAGGTTGGGGGAGGAGACTTTTATAGGGTTCAGATACAGGATTTAAAGGGATATACATGACAGAACCCCCCCTGCAAGGAGCCACTCTGGGGCTCAGGGTCTGGGACGATCGGGGTTCCTGCGGTGAAATAAAGAAACCATTCGAGGAGCAGAGAGGTTGGAAGATGGCTCCCAGGAATCCTCCTCATGAGAATAACCCTTCCAATGAATAAGATACTGCAGAGTGTCACCATGATATCTGGAATCCAAAATGGAATGAATTTCATACTCAGGTTCAATGGTATAAGTAGGTGTGAAAGCTGAACCAGTAACTGGAGGCTTGTCAGAAGTATAAGGTTTGAGAAGGGATACATGGAATGAAGGATGTATCGGTAGAGTTTCAGGCAAATCCAAAATTACAGAATTAGGATTAATAATTTTAACAATGGAAAAAGGACCAATATAGAGGGCTCCGAGTTTTCTTGAAGGATACTTGAGTCTTAAATGTTTAGTGGAAAGCCAAACAAAATCACCCACCTGATAAGATGGAGAGACACGCCTTCGTAGATCATAATAAACCTTTTGGTGGGCTTGAGCGGTCTTAAGATTGTCTTGAATCACAGTAAAATGTTGAGCTAGTTCATTCAACATGTCATTAACCAATGGGGAAGTACTCTCTTCTCTGGGATATAGATGAAATCGGGGATGAAAACCATAATTAGCGTAGAATGGGGACATCTTAGTTGATGAATTTAATGTATTGTTGAAAGCGAATTCAGCCGTGGGTAAAAGAGAAAACCAATTATCTTGTAGTTGAGTGCAATAGCACCTTAAATACTGTTCGAGAGTCTGATTTGTTCTCTCGGTCTGGCCGTTTGTCTGGGGATGATAGGAAGTGCTGAGCCGAGGTTGAATTTTTAGAATGTGGCAAAGCTGGGTCCAGAACTTGGAGGTAAATTGCGAACCCCTATCTGAAGTGATGGTATCCGGAAGACCATGTAATCTGACAATATGTGTGAGAAAAAGTTGAGCAGTTTCTGAAGCAGTGGGTAGCGAATGTGATGGGAGAAAATGTGCCATCTTTGTAAATAAGTCCACTACAACCATTATACAACTATGGTTGTTTGACGGAGGTAATTCTACAATGAAATCCATTGCAATGTCCTTCCATGGTTTATTTGGTATGGGTAGAGGCATGAGGAAACCATAAGGATGTGCTCTGTCGTTTTTGACTTTGGCACAGGTATCACAGGACTTAATGAAGTTAGTAACATCAGAATTCATAGCAGGCCACCAGAAGTCTCGTCTAAGTAACTCAATTGTTTTATGTATACCAGGATGTCCAGATACAATTGAGTTATGTGTTGAATTGAGTATTTCAGTACGAAGTTGTAAAGGTACATATACCTTTCCTTGGTGATAATATAGGTCATCTTTACCTTTCTCAAGGATGCTAGTAGGCAGATCTTGATCTTGTTGTTGGGCTAGTCTTAACTGAGTTGAAGAATCGATACTTAAAGCGATGAACCTCTCTTGAGGTATTACGGTTGACTCGGGAACAGCAAAGGTGGGTCTTGGATCTTTCCTCGACAGAGAATCGGCCTTTCCGTTTTTACTTCCAGGACGGAATGTGATATTATAATCAAACCTGGAGAAGAACAAATTCCATCTAATCTGGCGTGCAGACAAGGTCTTATTAGTTTTTAGATACTCTAGGTTTTTGTGGTCCATGTAAATTAGTATAGGATATTTGGTGCCCTCAAGTAGGTGTCTCCAAAATTCTAGTGAGCTCTTAATTGCCAAGAGCTCTTTCTCACCAATCGGATAGTTGACTTCAGAACTGGTCATAATTCTTGAGAAAAATCCAACTGGGTGAAGAGGATCTTTAGGAGACATGCGTTGGGACAAAATAGCTCCCAAGGCATAATCTGACGCGTCCACTTCTAAGACATATTGTAATTGGGGATCAGGAAATTTAAGGATAGGTGCTGTAGTAAAAGCTTTCTTTAATTTATTAAATGCTGTATTAGCCTGTGATGTCCATAAAAATGGAGTATGGGAACCTGTGAGAGCAGTTAAGGGTTTAGCTATTAGAGAGAAATTTTTTATGAATTTTCTATAAAAGTTCGAAAATCCAATAAAACACTGTACATCTTTCTTAGTTTTGGGAATGGGCCATGATGCTATAGCCTCTACCTTTTTATTCTCCATCTGTATGCCCTGAGGAGATATATGGTATCCCAAGAAAGAGATAGTATCAGTATTAAAGATACATTTTTCTGGTTTGGCAAACAATGAGTTTTGTCTCAGTCGCTGTAACACAGTTCTAACATGTGATATGTGTTGGTCTAATGTTTTAGAGTAAATGAGTATGTCATTAAGGTACACAATCATATACACATCCAAGAGGTCACGAAACAAGTCATTGATGAAACTCTGAAATGTCGCTGGGGCATTACATAGCCCAAACGGCATGACCGTATACTCAAACAATCCATATCTTGTTCTAAACGCGGTCAGCCATTCATGTCCAGCTTTTACTCTTATTAAATTGTATGCCCCTCTTAGGTCAAGTTTTGTAAATATCGTAGCTGCCTGAAGTCGTTCTATTATTTCAGGTATGAGGGGTAGCGGGTATCTGTTTTTCTTGGTTCGTTTGTTCAGTTCCCTATAGTCAATTATAGGTCTTAAGGTGTCGTCTTTATTACGAACAAAAAACATACCTGCCCCAGCGGGTGACGTAGAGGGCCTAATAAAGCCCTTTCTTAGGTTATCATCAAGGTATTGTTTTAAATGTACTAGCTCTGGTTCTGACAGTGGATATATATGCCCATAAGGAATATCAGAACCTGGTAGGAGCTCTATTGGGCAGTCATATGTTCTATGAGGTGGTAACCTCTCTGCTTCTACTTTATCAAATACATCTGAGTAGTCAGAATAACAGTCAGGAATAAGATGTTGTTCTGACGTGGTCTGAAGAATATGTGTGGATGTAAAACAAGTGTTAGTGCAATACTCAGAAATAAAGTTTACCTCTGAAGTATTCCACACAATATGTGGTTTGTGTGTTTGTAACCACCGTAAGCCTAGTACAATAGGAAAAAGAGGAGAGGCTATAACATCAAAGGTAACATGTTCCCTATGACCTGAAGTAGTGGTCATTAGAAGAGGTGTGGTATGGTGAGTGATTGGCCCAGATGAAATAAAAGAACCATCTATAACACGGATGGCAAGTGAATCACCTCTTTTTATTAATGGAATATCATACAACTCTGTGAAAGACTTATCTATTAAATTACCAAAAGTTCCAGAGTCAATAATTGCTTGGGTCTGTATTCTTTGGGTTTCCCACTGTAGAGTAACAGAGAGATTACAATGAGTATTAGAAAATGTGCTATTTGTACAGATAATATTACTCGAATTTCTCTTACCCTTCTGTTTAAGAAGACTTGGGCATTCTTTGACAGAATGTGTCTTTGCTGCACAATATAAACATAAATTGTTTATCCTTCTTCTATTTTTCTCTTCAGCAGAAAGTGGTCCTTTAGTAAAGGCCACTTCCATTGGTTCATCCAAACGTAGAGTGGGGTTTGGATAAGCAGATGTGGGAGGCCTTTTCCAAGTATGTTCTGTGGGAGCTTTTTCATGTCTGCGCTCTCTTAGACGGCGATCAATAGTAACCACTTGGGTCATAAGGGCATCCAGAGTGGTTGGCATAGAACCCCGGGCTAGTTCATCCTTTATTAGATCTGATAACCCTTGGCGAAACTGGAAAAATAGAGCTGCCTCATTCCAGAGGGTGTCAGGTGCCCATCTTTTAAAATCTGAAATGTAATCTTCAGCAGGGCGTTTGTTCTGTTTTAGAGCTTTAAGGGCTATCTCAGCGGTGCTCTGTTTGTTCTTGTATTCATAGAGAAAAGACATTTTATCAAAGAACAACTGAAGTGAATCCAACACTGGATCGTTGGTTTCGAAAAAATTAGTAGCCCAAGTTTTAGGTTCCCCTTTAAGATATGATATCACGGTAAGAACCTTGATACGATCAGTGGGATATGTTTTAGGTTTGAGTGAAAAATATAACAAACAGGAGTTTTTAAACTCCCTGAAAGAGTTCCTATCACCTGTTAACCTTTCAGGGGGACAAACCTGAGGTTCAGGCTGAGTCTCAGATACTGAAGGTCTTTTATCAATATGATCTCTGATTACAGTACGTAAATATTGATTCTCAGATTGGATCTCTCTTATCCCCTGTATTAAGAGATCCATATTCTGAGTGAGAGCATTCACCTTATTTGTAAGGTCTGCTATTTCCATTATAATTCCTTTTATGGCTTAGTATTTTGTAATACCAGGACTCTATTAAGAATTGGGAATTAGGTTCAAGTTCCACTCAGTCTCACAAAATAGCGGAATTAATAAAATAATCCCTGTTCTGCTCATAGACTGAGGGCCCAAAAGGGAATAGCAGCAATGTGTTGCAGAGATTGCAAACTGTCTCTTTAAATATTGGTGCTTTGAGCTGTAACCACTCCAAATAGCAAGGTATAACAAACACTCCCAGTGTAGCAAAGTTATCAACAGACAGGATAAAATAAATCAATCACACTCAATATTGCAGATTATTTGTATTCCAGTTAATATGGATATCAGAAACAATGGTGCAGTCTCTTTATAAACAGATGCAGCAAGTTCAGGATTAATTACAGGAATGTCTAGAGAATGCAGGCAATATATAAATCAAGTCTTGCAAGGCAAATGTGCAGAGTTTTAGAAAACAAGTTTAAAGTAATCTCACCCCAGGAGTTGCAGTTCGTTTGGCAGCTACAGTGTGATGAGAGACAGAGAGAGGTGCTGTGAAATCCGTTTCTGTGTAACAGCTTGCAGACTGAGTCAGGAAGTGCTGGAGAGCAGGAGGAGGTGCCAGTAAGGAAGGTAAGACTTACAATTCCAGCAGGATATCCAGGAATTTGCCTGTGAAAGGAGAGGTAAAGTTTACCTTAACAGAAGCTCTTACTTCAGACTGCCAGGGCAGAGAGAGCTTAATGCTGCAGCAGTAGTTGTTTTCCAGGTTACAGCTGACAAAGGAGAGATGGTAAATTAAGTGGAGGCTTAGCTGAACTACTTAGACAGTAGTTAATGTGATCCAGGTATCAGAAGACAATACTAAGCAAAGAGAGGTTGGGGGAGGAGACTTTTATAGGGTTCAGATACAGGATTTAAAGGGATATACATGACAATACCTGAATCTATACCTACTACAGAACTACCCCAGTACATTCAAACCCTGTTCTGTTTTTTACTGGACAGAGGAGTTGGCTCCAGTGTGAACTTGGATAGGGTACATAGAGCCCTGAGGCCCAAACCGACTGCATCAGCACCTCCAAGAGATGTAATTTTAAGATGCCACTATTATCAAGATAAAGAGAACATCCTAGCGGCGGCCAGGAAGAAATCACCAGTCCAGAAAGATGGCCACACTATACAGATTTATGCTGATTTCAGTCCTCTCACGCCCTCTAAGCGTAAGGAAGTGAGTTTCCTCACATCACACCTCAGAAGTCTGAACATCCCATATCGCTGGGGGTTCCCCTTCTCTCTTAAATTGTCAAAAGACAACAAATTAAGCCATATATAAAGACCTGGAAGATTTAGACAAATTTTGCTCACATCTCAACATCCCGCGTCCAAATCTACCTCAACAGGACGAGAAGATTCCTGATACCCAGAACCACCATACAGCACAACCAAAATCACAACGCCAAGGCTGGACTATGGCCTCAAAGAAACGCAAGCCCGCTGCGCAGGTTCAGCAACCACTGGTTGCTCATAGCAGAACCCCGCTATGATCTCACTTATTCTCGACGCAGATAGCTAACTAAATCTATAGACTCAGATGTTCATATACTGCTTTAACCAAAACCTGGCCCACTCCACGTAATCTTCAGGTTCATGACCTAATTCAGATCTCTGTAAGACTATAACCACATTTAATTTTATAGACATCTAATACAGAGATATTGATTGATCTACCCTTTAAATTTATTTAACACTGCTAGAAGTAGTTTCATAATAAAAATAAAAATTTATAAAAAAAAAAAAAAAAGCATTATACCCTGATACGATGTCTCAGGCTCACCCATCCCCCTACCCCTTACATTTAGTATTCAGTATATAATCCCACGCCCAAGGAACAGTAGCAACTTAGACTGCCACAATCCCCTCACATCTTACTCTTATGACCCCCAATGGGTCATACTTTTTGTTTCAGTTTTATTGTTGGAAAGTTGTTGTTGTAGTTACATTTATATGGTTTAATTTTTGCTCATGTCTAATGCCTTCTCTTTATAGGGCAATCTCCATGATACCTTTAAGGAATATCTTATTCTGTATTTGCTTAAGCACATTGTGTCTCTCATCAAGTATTCCGGTGGCTAAGGCGGAGGGTTCCAAATGGACACGCATAACCTCATATCAAGGTAACAACTTAACAACTCCCCCGCAACATAGGCGTCAAATTCTCTCTCAAGCATCATGACAAAAAGATCCATACACATAATTTCACAAAACACACAGGGGCTTAATTCTCCTACCAAGAGATCCATAGCTCTGAAATGGTTCGCAAAACAAAAAAGCTTGGTAGTTTTAGTCCAAGAAACACATTTCCCTAGAGCTAATGAACCAAAATTTTCCTCTAAAGATTTTCCCATAAATTATTTCAATTCAAATAAAAAAAAAAGAATGGGGTCAGCGTCCTTGTCCACCGCTCCATGCTCTTCCAATTACTGAACACTGTATCAGATACTGAGGGAAGAATATTGATAGTCGTCGGGTTATTATTTAATAGACCTATTACCATAGTTAATGTATATGTCCCCAACTCAAACAGAACCTCCTTTTTTAGACGCCTACTACCCCTGTATTGTATTGTATTGGGTACTTGTAAAGCGCGGCTAATCACCCGTAAGGGTCTCAAGGCGCTGCCCATTTTATCGACCTCGGAAGGATGAAAGGCTGAGTGGACCTCGCCGGGGATCGAACCTGCAACCCTTGGGTTGATACAGAGCTCAGCCACAGTGCCTTAGCATGCTGAGCTATCTGTCCAGCTAGGTGGTGCTAGAACACCGGAAAGGTACCTTAATTTTAGGTGGAGACCTTAACGTCACCATGGACCCTGAGCTAGATTCTTCATCTCTAAACCCGCGCTCTTCATCCCGACCCCCTAACTCGGTATACAACTGCCTCAGACACTTGGGCCTGATAGACGTCTGGAGGGTCCAACACCCCAGACAGCGAAATTACACATTCTTTTTACAACCCTGGTCCATTTATTCCAGAATAGATTACCTCTATATAGACCAATCTAGCCTATCCCTCATCTCTGACTCAGACATTAAGCCAACCGTTTGGGCCGACCACTCCATGACCACCATTAATCTAAATTGGCCCAAAACCCCAGTGCACCCTTTCATTTGGAAGTTAGATGGCTACCCACCCTCCCACTTAACATACCCTGACAAACACCATAACTGAATACTTTCAATTCAATAAAACCCCAGATTCTTCACTTTTAACAGTGTGGGAAGCCCACAAAGCTGTGCTCCGAGGTGAATGCATAAAACAGAAAGCTTATCTAAACAAAGCATATAACGCTAGAGTCAGTGATCTGACCACTCAATTGTACCACATAGAATTAGGTCATAAAAATTCACCAAACGACACTGGATTACTAACTAAACTCTCATCGGTTCGGAAAGAGCTTAACTCTATCCTCCTTAAAGAGGCGCAGAAGAAAGCCTTAAAACTTAGGAAGACCATTTTCTATGAAGGTAACAGAACAGGCCCTCTCTTAGCAAGAGCTCTCAAGGAAAATCCACCCGATCACATATTCATAGACTTAAAAAGCAGGACGGAACCTACATATATGACAGTAATGGCATTGTCAACCAATTTAGTGACTTTTACAAACAATTATACAACCTAAAACCCCAAAGAAGCCTAGATGACACTAGAGACCTGCAACAATATCTAAAAGCAGCAAGCCTAAATAAATTAACATCAACGCAGGCTTCTACACTAGACAAACCGATATCCTTAACAGAAATCCTAGCAGCTATATCATGTTTACCATCAGGTAAAAGCCATGACCCTGATAGTTTCACTAATACATACTATAAAACGTTCAAAGACCTCTTGGCCCCCCACCTTTTAAATTTATACCAATCGAAAGACAATTCCAAATTCTCAGCAGACATGCTCTCAGCGCACATTTCTGTGATACTTAAACCTAACAAACCACCAGACAACCCCAGTAGTTATAGACCCATTTCTCTGTTGAACACACATATAAAAAATGTTGGTAAAATATTGTCGAATCACATTAACACAGTACTAACACAGTATCCCCTATCCTATTTATATTGACCATGGAGGTCTTAACCTCCCACACCCGCATTAATAAAGAGATTAAAGGCATAACGCTTGGACCCAAAGACTTTAAAATAGCTATGTACGCAGATGACGTTTTGTTTTCGGTATCCCCCCCCCCCCCACAACATCTATCCCAGCAATTATGACAGAGTTAGACGCCTTTGGTCAATTCTCTAACTTTGCAGTAAATAAATCAAAATCGGAAATCTTGAACATTTCTTTACCACAAGCCGAGTTTCTTAGTTTATTCTCAATATCCCCATTGTGTTTACAAACTAAACATATCAAATATCTGGGAATATATATCTCCCCTAACCCATCTACTCTTGTTGAGAGAAATTATACTACATTATTACATAATACATACAAAGACCTAACAAACTGGGGTAATAAACCCCTCTCCTGGTGGGGCCGTATTCAGTCAGTAAAGATGACCACCCTCCCCAGAATTCTATATGTACTCCAAGCACTACCCATTCATCTTCCCAATTGGTTTCTTAAACGTCTACAAGGCCATATAAACTCCTTTGTGTGGGGTAGATGTAAACCCAGAATAAACAGAAACACCCTGTATAGACCTCTGACCCAAGAAGGGTTGGGACTACCTAACATAACAGAATATTACAACGCAGTGACTCTCCAGAGAGTGTTGGATTGGCATGGGGCAGGTGCACAATAAGCTTGGGTTTCCATAGATACCCATATTCTCAGGGTCCCGCAGGTACAGGCGATGTGCTGGGTACCCGTAGAGCTGAGAACTCCTCAATGTCAACACCTAGAGATACATAAGCACCTTTTTAAAAATTAACACAAAATCCCGCATAACATCCAGTATATCACCTCTATTCCCATTAGTGCTCAACACAGAAATGATTGGTGGTTTAGATAAGGGTTTTAAAAGGATGGCTGAATGGTATTATACTATACCTCTTTGTAGGTTTACGGAAGGAGGGAAATTGCTAGATAGAAACAAACTTGACAACTTAGCAGATGGAAGATACACTGGTTGGCTAAAATATGCGCAATTACATAATTTCATACACACATCCCCACATAAGCCAAATCTACTAAGACCCCTAACACCTTTTGAAAGCCTATGTGATAAGGGTATCAAACTCAAAAACTCACTATCACTATCCCGGAAAATGCTCATAGAGCATCAAAAAACACAATTACCGCCCTTTACAGACAGATGGTCTAGGGCAGTGGTTCTCAACCAAAGTGACCTCAAGGCCCGGTAAATTTTACCTAGACATGTCCGGGGCCCAGTAGTTTATATATATACATATTTATATATACATATATATATACACATATATAGTGAGCAGCAGGGGCGGGTTGATCAGCCAGGCAAATAGGACCTGGGCAGAGGGACCAGCAAGTAGGGGGGCCCACAAATGGTATCTCCATGGATCTTGGTGCATTCCTTAAGCTGGAGTTTTCAGTTGCCCTATCAGTAACTAAGCAAATAAGTGTGGGTTTAGTGGGGGCCCTGGCAGGGGTCTGTCGCTGTGAGGGCCATGGAGTGTGGGGTCTGGCCATGGAGTGTGGGGTGCCCTTTCTCTGGCCCTTAATGTTGGGGGTCCTGGCTCTGTAGGATGAGGGGCCTGTTGGGGGCAGGGCAGGAAGGCTACCATGTACATTTGCATACCATTTAATACATTTTGGTCAGTGTGAGACAGTGTTCCTGGGGCCTTGATTGGTCTCAGTCTGCACCTGGTTTGCAGTGGGGTAAGAGTGTGCAGTGGGGGCATGACAGGTCAGGGCCCACCAGCAGGGCTATCACGGCCCGGTACTGGGCCACGGCCCGGCTGTTGAGAAACCAGGGTCTAGGGACCTCGGTGCCCAGTGGGAACAATCAGATTGGGATAGATTGTTCCATTCTACCAGAGGATCCTCGTCCTCCCCGCAGGTTCTTGTGATGAACTATAAAATATTACTCAGTTGGTACCTAACTCCAACTAGACTAAAGACGATCTACCCTGATTCGTCTCGGGCTGCTGGAGGGGATGTGGAGAACAAGGTACCTTTTTACACATGTGGTGGCACTGTACTAAAATAAAGCCCCTGTGGGAAGTGGTAGAACTTCATTTTAGATCAATCCTGGGAGAGCACTTTAAACTCAACCCGAGTACAGCACTATTAAATGATTTGCCCAAACTCCCATGCAAGATTAAAACCACCCTCCTACAGACTGGACTTAATGGTTCTAGATCACTGATTGAACGATCCTGGAAGACCCAAAATACCCCTACAAGGGATATGTGGCTAGATAGAGTGGCAGAGCTCTTAGACTTAGAGGAATATGGCAATCTCAGACGAAACAAACTAGCATTCATTCTAGATGTTAAGTTAGTATGGGAAGTATCCCTCCACTCATTTACTAATAATACCCATAGGCATATACGCCCACCCCATAACATTAGCACATCTTGGGAGTTGTAGGAAGCCCCTCCACCTCAGGAAAGGATGCTACCTCTTTTGTCTCCCCAGCCCTTCCCCTTGCCTGGACCTGTTGGACTCTTGCTTTGCCAGTCCTACCCACAACCCTGGAATATCCTCTATTATCGCTATTGTCAGGTTGAGACAGAAATGTCAGTGCATCCTGGCCCCAGTGAGACAGTTGTAATATACAGAAAGTCTTTAAGCAGAAAGAGAACCTAAAGACGTATAGCTTTATATAGCAACATACACGGATATGAGCATATGTTGAATGTAATACGTTTTGTTTAATGTTACTTGTTAATGTTCTTAAATACCACTGGACTGATACCTTGTAATACCACTGTTGATATAATACTGATATGTCCAATGTACAAAAATAATAAATAAAAAAATAAAAAAAGTATATATATGAATTTAATAGTTTATATTAATATGTATTTGATGGGTTTTGTGCCAGTTTTTTTTTTTTACACTGTACTTCAGGTCTCAAGTCGCGCTAAATATTCTAGCTATCAGATGTTGGTAGTCGAAGCTCAAGAGCAGGGAATACCCATCCGCGATTAGGCGTTAACTGCCTAAAAAGGTTATAGTAAGACAAAAGTCTCTTAAATAATCAAGGCAGGTGAGGTCCAAAGCACAATATCCAACAAACAAAATCAAATCCGTAGTCAAGCCAAAAGGTCAGGGCAGGCAGTGTAGATGTATAGTATAGGATAGATCTATTGACACATATCAACACATGACAGTAAAGTAATGTTTGATTCATAATACTTTAAAAATACATTTGAAAAAACACTTTTTTTTTTTTTTAAGAAAAAGAATATACGAACTGTTGCATACCTTTATTAAAGGGACAGGAAACCCCAGAATTTTTTATTCATGATTCTGATAGAACATACAATTTTAAACATCGTTCAAATATGCTTCATTCTCTTGTTATCCTTTGCTAAATAAACAGCATTGCACTACTGTCAGCTAGCTGAATACATCTAGTTAGCCAATTGCAAGAGAAAAAATGTTTACAGGCACCAATCACCAGCTAGCTCCCACTAGTCTAGGATATGTGTGTGTTCAATTTTAACAATAGATACCAAGAAAACAAAGCACATTTGAAAATAGAATTGATTTTTAAAGTGTATTAAAATGACATGATCTATCTGATTCTTGCAAGTTTAATTTGGACTTTCCCATCCCTTTAAAATCTTAAATATATATATATATATACACATATATATATATATACACACACAATTGTCATTTTGACACACTTCCTATTTAAACTTCTGGGTACTTACCTCCTAAATATCCACTCACCTTGCAAAGTCCTTTTGAGTCTGGTCTTTTCGCCACAAAGCATCCTCTTCTGAAGCTACATAGAGATATATATCATCTTTTGTACAGGTTTCAGGAAGGGTTGGGTGTGTTTGCATTTTAATTAATACTAATATTCCTTTCACTAATGTCTTTGAATCCTGTAATAGAGGGGGAAAAATCTAATATGTAACAAAAAAAAAAAAATAAAGTTACAAAACTAAAGAGAAATTGTATAATTGAAATGGTCAAAAAAAGGTTTTTTTACTGATAAACGGCAAAAAAAAACATTTTAAAGTACAATTCTATGTAATATTATAGTATATTTTATTTATTACATATGCTGCATGCATTTCCAAGATCATTCAATTATTAATGCACCATTGTATCCATTTTGTATATGTACTGTACATTCATACCAATCTGTGTGTTATCAAAAAATACAGTATTTTTTCATGAACAGCCAAAGGCTAGTTCATATGAGAGTCTCTAAATTGGAAATGCAATGAAAACATTTTGCAATACTAGATTTGTTATATCACATCCATTTTAGTAACTGGATCCTACTCGAAGCAATGTTATTTTGTGACAGAGCACTATGCAAGGAAGTTACTAAATAATAGTGCCATTAGATTTCTAATTCCAATGGCTATAACACTTGTATAACACAGGTACCAGTGTTATAGATAATTAAATCTAACTGGGATCTCTGAAGCACACATTAAAAGTTCTGGAATCTCGGGTGCTTTTTTTATCCATTTATTCTGTTCCCACAGCTTTTGTTAGAATTATTGGGGATCAGTCTAGATCAACCCAAATACAAAATTTATCAAGGCAGGGGGGCCCTCTACCTCCACTATTATTTGCTTTATGCATTAAAGGGATATGAAACCCAAAACCTTTTGTTCATGATTTAGAGAATACATTTTAAAAAAAATTTCAGTTTACTTATTTTGTTTAATTTGCTTCATTCTTCAGATATCCTTTGTTGAAGAAATAGTAATGCACATGAGTGAGCCAATCACATGAGGCATCTATGTGCAGTCACCAATCAGCAGAGACTGAGCCTATTTAGATACGCTTTTTAACAAATATATTGAGAGAATGAAGCCAATTAGATGATAGAAGTAAATTGGAAAGTTGTTTAAAATTGCATGCTCTTTCTAAATTATGGCAGAAAAAAAATATGGGTTTCATGTCCCTTTAAGTCAGAATTGTGATATATTTGGTATATCAGTGGTAATCATGAGAATGAGATTGCTCTATTTGCAGATGACATTAATCAATTAGGTACTAAACCCTGATCATCATTACAGTTAATTTATTGTACTATTAGTAGATTTAACAACATTTCTGTTTAAAAATGTATAATGACAAATGTGAAGTGATTAAATATATATATTTTAACTGAACTTTTATTTTAATTGGACTAAGAAAGCCATTTGTTATTTAGGTGTTAACATACCACATAACCTTCAAGATCTATAACAGCTTAATTATAAGCCCCTCTTTTCTCAACTCAGAAAGGATATATCCAAATGGTCAAAATGTAATTTTCTAATATTTCTTACTATGGTTTTATAGTGGTAACCAAGATATCTATTTTACCTAAATATTTTATATGTTTGTTTTATTGTCTATATCAATCAAGGTTCAAGAAAATACATTAATTCCAGACTGTTATATCGACTTTCATATGGGTCATAGATGACCAACAATTAATAGAAAAAACATGCTCTTACACAGATCTGGAGGAGGGGTTAGTGTACCAAATTTGATCTAATATTATTATTCAACAAAAAATAGCACAGACAGTTGTGTGGCATAATTCTATAGATAATATTTGATGGTTTGATTTGGAAAGTAAGATGATTAATAGTAAATCAATATATAAAGTATTAAGGTCAGCAAGGGATATTAGCCCTCTACTGGAATTTTTTTTAGCAATTACTCATACAATACGGGACCACCTCACAACTAATTGCAGGTTTTGGGAAGTTAAACAAAGGTTACTTTTATGGGCTCGATTTTTCAAGCCATTCGCCCCCCTACTACTGCAGGTTCTCACAAAAGAACCTGCAGTCAGTATTTATCAAGCAGCGGTCATCAGCCCGCTGCTTCCTACCCTCTTCTCCACCTCTTAGGTGGAGAATTTTAATCTTCCCGGTCTCGTCCAACCGGGGAGATTGGCAGCTCCTGCCGGCGTGTGATTGGCTATGCGCAGGCATGGGGCGGTGTTGCACGCAAGCACAAAATAGCAGAAGAGCTGGGTCAGACAGGGGCAAATATGTCCACCCCTGTCCGCTCCTAGCTTGATAAATCGTATATATATATATATACATATATATGTCAAATTCACAGGTTACAGTTGGCCTATATGGTAGGTTAAATTTATAGTATCACAAAACAATATTGAGGTTTATGTTTCAATGAAAAAAGTTAACTATAAAATGTACAGTTTTTTTGGGGGGGGGCTGTTATCTATGTGCAATATCTCATTACAAAGCCCCAGATTTTAGGATCTAAAAAACCCCTCAAATTTGCTTTTATCAAAGTGTTTTAGGATTTTATAGGTTTTAAAAATTGTCAATTGTCATGTAGCAATTTCTAATTTGTTTGTTTTCTAGGGAAATCACCATTATTTTTAAAACACTTTTTATTTATTACACCTTTAAACCAATCCTTTCACACTCTTTGTATGGAACTGAACTTGCAAACACATTTTATGTTTAAATACTGGTAGCTATATTAAACCTTCAAACCAATAATTTCACATGATTTTAGGAAACTGAAAATTTAAGTTAAAATATACTTTGAGGTGGAAAAATTGTGCTCCATGACTCACAAGATAAGGGGTGTGAACTTCATGTGGGCAATTTCGTCAGGATTCAAGGGCAGTCTTTCTTGGACCTCAACCCTTTCTGCACTTACTCTAAACGCAACAGGATAGCACTCTCACACCTAAGAGCTCCAACTATGCGCACCACTGGAACTATATCATTAGAATCTTGAAGGTTTAAAACACAAGACTTAGATTTTTAGGTCCTAAACTCAAAATTAGGTCATTTTAGGACCCACCAAATACAAATATTTATTCCCCTGGGCCTTGAAACATAAAACAAATAGGAACAAATAGGTTTAAACCTAAAAAATAAAAAGGGCCCTACTCGCTTTGGAATGTATGACAGAACTTAAAGAAGAATATAGATACCCGCTTTCACATTGGCTATCATACTTGCAGATTAGGGACTACAAAAGGCTAATATATTTTTGCCCCTAGCTCCATATAAACATATTTGTAAAATGGGTAAGCAAGTGTGGCATTTATTATCTAATTATCTAATTTCTATAAACGACTGATGGATATAGATTCTAGATCTGATCCTCCATACCTTGTCAAGTGGGAAGATGAATTTTAAATTTACCTCAAAATAGAGACAACAGATTTTATCTGCTACTACCAAGAGATCTTTGTCAGTCCTAACTTTAGAAACAAATATTAAATTGCTAACTCATTGGTATCTCACACCCCATAGAATACACCAAATATACCCAAGTGTATCAGATAAGTGTTGGAGAAGCTATAGATCTATAGGTACCTTTCTACACATATGGTGGGGCTGTCAGGTCATTAGTTCCTACTGGGATGCTATTTACTGTGCAATAGTACACCTGCTCAATTGTAAAATCCTTAAATTCCTGTGATATTTTTGCTTAATAGCAAATTTAAATTGCCATGTAAATTTCTCACCACTCTTTTTAAGATTTTCTTCAACTCTGGCACGGGACTAATTCTCTGATATTGGAAAAAAACCTCCATCTCCTACGTTCATAGAATGAGATAACTTAGTTAGTTTTGCTTTGAAATTAGAAAAAATTGCATATATTTACCAAGGCAGGAGGGACTTCTTTGTAACTATGGAGTCTTTTTGGGATGAGAAGCAGGCTCTCACATTACGTCCTTAATTATTCTGATAATTCCATATCTAGAAATTTCTTTCAGGACAGGGAATGCTTGTGTCTCATAATGTACTTTCTTCAGACTATAGTTTCATTTCTTCCCTGGATTTAGGTGGGGATATTAATAAATACTATTAAATCCCACAACTGTAGAGCAAGGGTAATTCAATTGTGGTTGGGGCTCCATCTACCAAACATTATTAAGTTGAACCCCTTTATGTTCATACTTCCGTTGCTTTCTAGATTTCTGATTTACATACATCCTATAGGCTTCTTTATGCTTAATTATATACATTCAGTTAAATGTGTTTTTAAATGCTAAATAATGTGAGACAGACTAATCTTAGTTTTGATTTTATTGTATTTATTTGGTTTTCTTACATTTCTTTTACTTTTGAAAATGCAATAAAAATAATAAACTTCATAAAAAAAAGGACCCTACTCATTCCATTTTTATCGTACTGTTTATGTTATGTCCTGATTGCTTTATTTGGTAAAACATTGTTAAAGTCTTATAAAAAACTATTACATGCTTATCCTTAAAAAAACATTAATATAGTAGAATCACATTTTCAACAATGCACTAACATTTTTCTGATGAGTTTCAAAGTATTATTTAATTTCCCTATCTCTTGTATCATGTGACAGGTGTCCTAGGTAACAAGATGCAGATTTTTTTTAGGATGAGCATATATGCTGCATCTGAGGCATCTGGAGCAGCAAGTTTCTATTAGATTGAGTATTGAAACAAAGAGATTCTGTTTTATAATTGCAAACATTAGAAATGGAATAAGGAAAAAAAAAATACTAACCTTACTGACACTTAGCTGTGAGGATCCGTCCTGAAAAACCATTGTTAAGACTATGGCTTTGGCATTCTTCATCTCTTCAAACACTTTACACTGCTGATCTTTATTGAGTAATCTAACATTGCGAATTTGGGATTGATAACATTTAACTTCCTTGAATGTATCTAATTGTTTTGTTTTATTGTCACTTTCTGTGAACCAGTGCTCTTGTTTGCCTGAAGAGTTGAGTTTTAAGGATTCTGGTGCACTCTGTATCTTTTTTTCTTCATTGAATGAGTAATTATTATGTACTAGAACTTTTTGTTCTTTGTTTTCTAAATCCAATTTGTCACAGACTGGAATATTATAAACTAAAGGCTGTGACTGCTTTTGATGGCTCTTACTAGCAATTAAACTCAAAATAGATTTATGGATGTTTTTAGAAACTACTTTATTTTTTCCATTTATTGTAGGTATATTTTCCTGCATGAAAAACAGAAATGAATGAAAACATGACACACCATTTTGTAATTATTCTTGAAGAAAAACTAATATTTTTTTTTACTATATACTGTATATGTGAGACACTGTCAGACATACTTAATGACTGCATGAATAAACAATGTCTGTACATCTAGTTCTGATTATAACAGACTAAAATTATACCACCTGCATTGATTTAAAGGAAATAGCTTGTAATCATTTCATACTTTGAAAAAAATGCTGATTAATGAAATTAAAAACAAAATTTATGCTTACCTGATAAATTCTTTTAGTTCATAACATATGGAATATATTTCCCACCACTAGGAGGAGGTCAAGAACCCATATCATAACTTAAAATCCATCCCACCTCCCATCTCTCTCTTAGTTTAAAGTATAGCCAAGTAGAGAATAGGAAACATATAGGTAGGAAAGACAAAGCAGGGTCTGTAGAGGTGTCATAAGAACTGTTGCCCCCAAAAACGTAAACGGCGAGACCTGTGGACCATCATCATTCCGAAAGAAAATGATTAATCAGGTAAGCATAATTTTGTTTTCTTTGGTAAAATGATGATGCTCCACAGTCCTCCATAACATATGGGAAAATAGCCAAGCATATTGTCTATATTACGGAAGGGGTGAGACAATTTTTCTGGCAGTTCCTATTTAGCCAATACTGTGGCCTAAAGGACTTTCCTGCCAAAAGCTGCTTGCGAAGAAGCACAAACCTCAAAGCGATAACATTTGGAAAAAGTATGCAGAGAAGACTATATTGCAAAATTGCAAATCTGCTCCAAAGATGCCTAATTTTTAAAAACCCACAAAGTTGCAACAGTCCTTGTAGAATGAGCTGGGATATACTTAGGAGGTGACTTTCCGCCACCAAGTAAGCTGTGTAAATCTCTTGTTTAAGCTAAGAGGTCCACACTACCAAAGTAGCCTTCTGCCCCTTACAAGTCCTGGAGTAGTGAACAACCAAACTAGAAGATTGTCTGAAGACTTTAGTAGCTTGAAGATTGAACCTTCAATGCCCTGAATACATCAAGATTATGTAATAGCTGCTCTTTAGTGTTAGCAAGATCTAGAAACAAGGAAATATTTTTTTCCTGATTGATGTTCACCACAGAAAGAATCTTAGGAAGAAAATCATATTTAGTACAAGGTACAACCTTATCCTTGTGAATAATTAAAAACAGAGAATCACAGGACAAGGTTGAGAACTCAGAAACTCTCCTAGCTAAGGAAATTGCCAATATCAAAAGTACTTTCCAAGATAGAAGTTTCATATCAATGGAATGCATCGGTTCAAATGGTGGTCCTTGTAATTTCGAAAGCACTAAATTCAAATTCCAGGGTGGAGAAATAGGTCTCAAAACTGGCTTAAATCTAACCACGCATGAACAAAAACCTAAACATCAGGAAGTTTGGCTAACTTCCTTTGAAAAAGAACAGACAAAGCAGAAATTTTACCTTTTTGGGAGCTCGGATACAAACCCTTGTCAAGGCCATCCTGTAAAAACTAAAGAATTCTGGGAATCCTAAAGGAATACCCTCTGGAAGAGCACCATTCAAAATATGCCTTCCAAATTTGTGATACATTTTCTGTGTCACATGCTTTTTTTCCTGTATTAAAATATCAATGACCGAATCTGAGAAACTTCTATGTCTCAAAACAAGGCGTTCAATCACCACACTGTTAAATATTAGATATTTGAGATTCTTAATGAAAAAAGGCCCTTGAGACAACAAGTCTTCTCTCAGAAGGAGCCATGGAGGAGATGAGGACATCTGCACTAGATCTACATACCACATTCTCTGGGGCCAGGCTGGAGCAAGCAATATTACTGAAGCTTACTCCAGTTAGATCTGAGCATGACTCTTGGAAGAAGAACAAACAGAGGAAACAGGTATGCTAGATGAAATTCCCATGGACATACCAAGTTGTCTATCATGTGAGCCTTTGGATCTCTTGATCTCACACAATACTTTGGAAGTTTATGATTTAAGTGGCAGGCCACCCCACTTAATCACTAAAAGATTTAAAATGTCCTGCTGGGGAGACCCCTCTCCTAGAAGAACCAATTGACAGCTGAGGTAATCCACCTCCCTGAATGGCCGATAGGGAGCAATGATTTCTCTGTGCTCAAGACAGAATCTGAGACACTTTCTGCATGGCCAGTGGACTGCAGGTACCCTTTGATGATTTATGTAGGCTACCGCCGTGACATTGTCCAACGGAAAACGTATAAACTTTTCCTCCTTCAAAAAAGGGCCAGGACTGAATAGCCCGAAGAATCGCTCAAAGTTGCAGATGTTTATTGGTAGCCTCACCTCTAGAGGAAGCCAAACTCCTTACACTCTTCGAGGATTCCAGAGCGCCCCAGCCTAAGAGATTGGTGCCTGTCATCACAATAGCCCATGAATGATGAAGGAAGGATGCCCCAAGGGTCAAATAAAGACTTTGGGCTACATTACACAAAATATCACTTCCACGAAATGAGGACTCTGCTTCAAAAAGAACAAAACTCCTTATCTCTTGAAGGACAAAAGGAATCAGTCCGGATATCAGAAATATTTTTCCTGAGAAAACCTAAAATATTTAGTCTGTCATGTGGCCTTACTGACTAGATAAGAACCACATATAGACCTACAGGTACACAGTAACATAGTAACATACATAGTAACATAGTAGATGTAGTTGAAAAAAGACCGAAGTCCATCGAGTTTAACCTATACAAATCTAATTTACTTACAAAAAAAGCTCCAGTTGAGCTTAAATTAATCACACTAAAAGGTGACCCATTTAATACAAGCAATCATATCCATGAATTTTGTTTCTAGCCAGAAATGTATCCAAACAATGTTTAAATGTATCTAGGGTATTGACATTCACTACCTCCTTTGGTAATGAGTTCCACAATTGTATTGCTCTTACAGTGAAAAAATGTTTCAGTTGCAGGAGATTAAATCTCCTTTCCTCCAACCTTAAATTGTGCCCTCCAAACAATTTTCTTGGTATAATCAGAGCTTCTGCCATCTCTGTATATGGGCCTTGAATATATTTATATAAAGTAATCATGTCACCTCTCAAGTGCCTTCTTTCTAGAGAAAACAGACCCAGTTTGACTAGCCTCTCCTCATAGCTTAAATTCTTCATTCCCCTTATTAGCTTTGAGGCCCTTCTCTGAACTTTTTCTAGATCAGCAATATCTTTTTTTGCAATCGGTCCCCAGAACTGCACTCCATGCTCAAGGTGAGGTCTTACCAGGCATTTATATAGTGACAGAATTATACTTTCCTCCCTTGAATCAATGCCTCTTTTAATACATGCTAGTATCTTATTAGCCTTTGAAGCCGCTGCCCTGCATTGTGCACCCATCTTTAACTTGTTATCTATTACTACTCCAAAATTCCTTTCCTCCTCTGTTTGGCTAAGTCTTGTCCCATTCAAATAATATAAATAAAAATGGTGTCAAGAGCGCCAGAAGAATGTGTTAAAAGGATGGTATTTTAATAAAGAAAGTTAACGTGTAGTAACTAAAAAACCCTAATAAAGGTTTACAGTAAAAACAGTAAGTATGTACAATGTACAATAAAACAAACACAGATTGAATTAAAAGTCCACAAAATGTAAGCAAGACTCTAAGGTGCACCTTAAGAGCAGAATGATTGTCTATAGTCCCAATAAAACGATAGGCAAAGTCACATGTATAAAGTGTCCCAATGTTGACGTATTCCAATAGTGACGTGTTCCAGTGTGTGATGGTAATAAAAATGAAGAAAAAACTTCCAAAGCAATCGAAAAACAGAAAAATTGTGAAAAATTAAAAATATGTAAAAAATATGATAAAAAAATCCCAAAAAGTATCAAACAAGTAATAAATAAAAAAATAAAATAAAAATAAAAACAAAAATAAAAATGGCAAAAAGTGAATCAAATATAAAGTTGGACGATGTCAAAAATAAAGTCTATCGGCTAGATTTAGAGTTCTGCGGCCAAAGGGGTGCGTCAGCTACGCATGCTTTTTTCCCCCGCACCTTTTAAATACCGCTGGTATTTAAAGTTCACAGAATGGCTGCGTTAGGCTCCAAAAAGGGAGCGTAGAGCATAATTTAACGCCACTGCAACTCTAAATTCCAGCGGTGCTTACGGACGCGGCCAGCTTAAAAAAACGTGCTCATGCACGATTCCCCCATAGAAAACAATGGGGCCATTTGAGCTGAAAAAAAACCTAACACCTGCAAAAAAGCAGCGTTCAGCTCCTAACGCAGCCCCATTGTTTTCTATGGGGAAACACTTCCTACGTCTGCACCTAACACTCTAACATGTACCCCGAGTCTAAACACCCCTAACCTTACACTTATTAACCCCTATTCTGCCGCCCCCGCTATAGCTGACACCTGCATATTTTTTTTAACCCCTAATCTGCCGCTCCGTAAACCGCCGCTACCTACATTATCCCTATGTACCCCTAATCTGCTGCCCCTAACACCGCCGAGCCCTATATTATATTTATTAACCCCTAATCTGCCCCCCACAACGTCGCCGACAGCTACCTACAATAATTAACCCCTAATCTGCCGACCGCACCTCACCGCTACTATAATAAAGTTATTAACCCCTAATCCGCCTCAATAACCCTATAATAAATAGTATTAACCCCTAATCTGCCCTCCCTAACATCGCCAACACCTAACTTCAATTATTAACCCCTAATCTGCCGACCGAATCTCGCCGCTACTGTAATAAATGGAGTAACCCCTAAAGCTAAGTCTAACCCTAACACTAACACCCCCCTAAGTTAAATGTAAGTTAAATGTAATTGGAATCAGCCAATCAGATTCAAGTTCAATCCGATTGGCTGATCCAATCAGCCAATCAGATTGAGCTTGCATTCTATTGGCTGTTCCGATCAGCCAATAGAATGCGAGCTCAATCTGATTGGCTGATTGGATCAGCCAATCGGATTGAACTTGAATCTGATTGGCTGATTCCATCAGCCAATCAGAATATTCCTACCTTAATTCCGATTGGCTGATAGAATCCTATCAGCCAATCGGAATTCGAGGGACGCCATATTGGATGATGTCATTTAAAGGAACCGTCATTCCGCGAGTAGGCGTCGTTAGAAGAGGATGGATCCGCGTCGGCTGGGAAGAAGATGGCTCTGCTCCGCTCCGGAAGAAAGAAGATTGAAGATGCTGCTTGATAGTAGACTTCATCCCGATGATGGACTTCCGACTTCAGCCCGATGATGGATTTCTTCAGCCCCCGCTTGGATCCAGACTTCAGCCCGAGGATGGACGTCACTCTTCAGCCCCCCGCTTGGGCTTGGATCAAGACATCGGAGGCTCTTCTGGACAGATCGGGACCCGGTGAGGTGAAGACAAGGTAGGGAGATCTTCAGGGGCTTAGTGTTAGGTTTATTTAAGGGGGGTTTGGGTTAGATTAGGGGTATGTGGGTGGTGGGTTGTAATGTTGGGGGGGTATTGTATGTGTTTTTTTACAGGCAAAAGAGCTGAATTCTTTGGGGCATGCCCCGCAAAGGGCCCTTTTTAGGGCTGGTAAGGTAAAAGAGCTTTGAACTTTTTTAATTTAGAATAAGGTAGGGCATTTTTTTATTTTGGGGGGCTTTGTTATTTTATTAGGGGGCTTAGAGTAGGTGTAATTAGTTTAAAATTGTTGTAATATTTTTCTAATGTTTGTAAATATTTTTTTATTTTTTGTAACTTAGTTCTTTTTTATTTTTTGTACTTTAGTTAGTTTATTTAATTGTATTTATTTGTAGGTATTTTATTTAATTAATTTATTGATAGTGTAGTGTTAGGTTTAATTGTAGATAATTGTAGGTATTTTATTTAATTAATTTATTGATAGTGTAGTGTTACGTTTAATTGTAACTTAGGTTAGGATTTATTTTACAGGTAATTTTGTAATTATTTTAACTAGGTAAATATTAAATAGTTATTAACTATTGTACCTGGTTAAAATAAATACAAAGTTGCCTGTAAAATAAATATTAATCCTAAAATAGCTACAATATAATTATAATTTATATTGTAGCTATATTAGGGTTTATTTTACAGGTAAGTATTTAGATTTAAATAGGAATAATTTATTTAATAAGAGTTAATTTATTTCGTTAGATTTAAATTATATTTAACTTAGGGGGGTGTTAGGGTTAGGGTTAGAATTAGCTTTAGGGGTTAAAAAATGTATTAGAGTAGCGGTGAGCTCCGATCGGCAGATAAGGGGTTAATACTTGAAGTTAGGTGTCGGCGATGTTAGGGAGGGCAGATTAGGGGTTAATACTATTTATTATAGGGTTATTGAGGCGGGAGTGAGGCGGATTAGGGGTTAATAACTTTATTATAATAGCGGCGCGGTCCGGTCGGCAGATTAGGGGTTAATAAGTGTAGGTAGGTAGCGGCGACGTTGGGGGCGGCATATTAGGGGTTAATAAATATAATATAGGGGTCGGCGGTGTTAGGGGCAGCAGATTAGGGGTTCATAGGGATAACGTAGGTGGCAGCGATGTGCGGTCGGCAGATTAGGGGTTAAAAAATTTTAATAGAGTGGCGGCGATGTGGGGGGACCTCGGTTTAGGGGTACATAGGTAGTTTATGGGTGTTAGTGTACTTTAGAGCACAGTAGTTAAGAGCTTTGTAAACCGGTGTTAGCCCAGAAAGCTCTTAACTCCTGTTTTTTTTATGCGGCTGGAGTTTTGTCGTTAGATTTCTAACGCTCACTTCAGCCAAGACTCTAAATACCGGCGTTAGAAAGATCCCATTGAAAAGATAGGATACGCAATTGACGTAAGGGGATCTGCGGTATGGAAAAGTCGCGGCTGGAAAGTGAGCGTTAGACCCTTTCCTGACTGACTCCAAATACCAGAGGGCGGTAAAAACCAGCGTTAGGAGCCTCTAACGCTGGTTTTGACGGCTACCGCCCAACTCTAAATCTAGCCGTATGTGAATAGTGTTATCCTTAGATAAATCCCTCTGTAAGATAGTGAAATCTTCTTAGGTGATGATTCGTGTTACCTTGCTAGTGACCTGTAAAACATATAACACAATAGTGCAATATAGCTAAAACCAATATACAGCAAATAAAATAAGGCTTACCAAAACTGTCGACGCGTTTTGGCCCTTAATATTGGGCCTTTATCAAGACTAGAGTTTTGGTAATGCCTTAAAGCCTTATATAGTGTGTGTAGTGGTGTATTGAATCTTAACTTCCTGTGGTTTTTAGGCACCAAAACATTCACATTGCTGTGTACCATTAATTAGGTCCCCCTCCTATGGAGTTATGTTGACTACCGGAAGTGACGTCGTATGTCGGCATCACTTCCGTATTTACGTGACAAATATACAAACCGTTTGACTTAACTACAACTGGTAGATGTGTGGCTTCTATTAAGTGTATTGGAGAGTCATTTTCAAAGATTTATTTCTTCTTTAGCTCCGTTTTGTTAGTACGAAATGTATAATCTAAGTTTACGTTGTTATTGGAGCAGACTGGAAGTGATGTATATTTCAGCGTCACTTCCGTGTGAATATATCCAATCACGTTTTGTCATAGATAGAACTGTTTGTATGTCCTGTTAGTAAGTCTAAATATTAATAGAGTGTCAATAAAGTGTCAATAGGGTATCGATAAAATATTATTGAATGTCATGCTTTTTTGTATACCAAATAAACTCTACGATTTTCACATCAAATGGACTTTTCCATTTTTCGCCCATTTCATTAGTTATTATTGTGTTGCTATAGAGACACACAGTTGCCACAAAGACATGGCACCGGAAGTGACGTTATTCTGTGGGACAGCAATGGGGACCAGGTTCGCGCCGAGCTATGCCAATTTATATATGGGCAAATGGGAACATATTTTCTGGGAATCCTGCCCAGCTAGCGCGGACCTGGTCCTTTATCAAAGGTACATAGATAACATCATCATTATATGGAAAAGAACACTTGAAGACATTTAATATACCATCACAATAATGAACCAAAATGAAGCTAACTTAAAATTTACTTACGAATACAGCCAGAAGGAAATCAACTTCTTAGATTTGAAAATAGAGATTATAAATGGGAAACTATTTTCCCATTTTCCTGGAAAAGATCGACATTTTTCAAAAAAGTTGATAGTAACAACTATAAACATAAACTGAGCTGCCACCACGATAAGTGGAAGTCTAACATCCCAAAGGGGCAATTACAATTACAATTAAACGGAATTGCTCTAACTCAGAAAAATGGGAAGAGCAAGCTATCACTCTAAAAAAGAGGTTCATTGAAAGAGGATACGATGAGGAGACTCTCGATATGAGGATAAATGAAGAGATATAGACAGAAGAACACTTCTAAGATATAAAGATAAAACTACTAAAGGATTAGAGACAAATATCATCAATGTCCCAATGATCACTGAATACAGTGAAAACAGACATATAATAGAGAAAATATTTAAAAAACATTGGTTACTTCTCAAAAATGACGATATAATTGGGGAACAATTAACTAAGCAACCCAGATTTATATACCAGAAAACAAGTAACCTGAGGAACTCTATAGCTCCAAGCATTCCAAAAATAAATAGAAAAACTGAGAGGGATTACTCAGGCAAAAAGATAAGAGGGTTTATTCCATGCCCAAGCTGTAAAGATTGCAAGTGCAGGACAAAAGCTAGTCACTTTATTTCCAGTAGTATGAAGGTTAAATATGCAATTAAAGATCTTATTAGGTGTCAAGATAAGGGAGTGATATACCTCATACAATGCCCATGTGGGCTACAATACATTGGGCAAACATCGAGGCCACTCAAAGATAGAATTAGGGAACACCTACTTCTAATTGAGAAAAACAATGTAGAAACACCACTTCACAAACATTTCACACTTAAACACCAAGGCAATGTGAAAAGTCTTAAATATCTAGGAATACAGAAAATAAACAGAAATTGGAGAGGAGGTGACCACGAAAAAAGACTCCTAGTTGCCGAATCCAAATGGATATTCAATTTAGACTGTTTATATCCTAAAGGTCTAAATCATAAGGAAGATTTAGCACATCTCATAAATATCAACATCTGATTAAGACCATTGACGGCACATTATTATTATTATTATTATTATCATTTATTTGTATAGCGCCGCCAAATTCCGTAGCGCTGGGTACAATGATAGGGGTATACAATGAAAAGATTTGTGATAAAATACAAGACATAACAAAACTAAACAAATCTAGCACAGGAGGAAGAGGGCCCTGCTGTAATGTTATAAGTGTATATCATTTCATACACATAGATTAACATGCCTGTTGGTGTATTTACTTTTAGATCTTTTTGCAATGCACTTCCCTAATAGTGCAATCATGACTCTGACATCAATATATATACACAGAATCTGTTCACTAGAGAGTGACTGACATAACAACATATGAGGCTGGATACACATCTCCGTTAAGATCATATGCAATGTAAGATATAAAGTCTATTTCTCCCCATATATCTCTCATTTTGCTCCTCATAGGTCTATTTTAGACAATAAATGCAGCAAATTAAATAAAAGTTTTAGAACTAACCACATAATTTTAATGATGTGGGATGGTTCGATCAAACTAATAGCCCTTTTAAGCTGTATGACTAGGTAAATAATATACACATATGGAATAAAATTCCTTGAGGCTCCATCAACACATATACATAACTTAAAATCCATTTACCCAATAATGTACTCTCTAAGTAATCTTAGTAAGGTGATCCACTTACTTTAGATACATACATGTCAATGAAATAATAAATGCTAAATTAGGTGTCACTACTGACACACTATGACTTATATAATATAAGTGATTTTAATGCCCTTACTTTTATCTACATATACACATCCATTTTTTATATGGTTACACCTATATGACATCTGGTTCTATATGTGTGTTCACACTAATTCTACCAGATTCTATATATTCTACCAGGTGTGTTCTTCATAGGATGCAGTTACTAAATTCACCAGTGCAGATAACAGTATAAGAGGTGGATTGATTCATATATGGTTATCTTTAATTCATATATGGTCATCTTGAATTCACATATGGTTATTTTGATCTCTGACTATGCCTTATGTATGGTATTATTCATACCCTAGATGTTATACAAAGTTAAAGAAATATATGTCAGAATGATTAAATATATAAAACGATAACAACAAGCCAAATATGCCGTTTCCTATCAACCTTTATATTTGTTCATTTCACTTTATGTGACAATAAGCTATCAGTTATAATCAAATATTTATATGTTCTTTTTATATTATTTTTATATCCATTATTTTGATATCCTTATTTCCCTTTTTTGAGTCTAATATGGTAACATTGTCATTTTATCAGCGATACATATTGAATGAATAACTGTGTGTCATGTCTCTATGGCAACACAATAACAAATGAAATGGGCGTAAAAATAAGAATTCTATTTGGTGATAAAATGGGAATGTCCATCCAGTATATAAAACAGCAGGATATTTAATGTATACAATGTCTCCATTTGATTTACCAACACAATGTAAAAGTAGATCTATTTAAGACACAGCGATATTAGGTCTTGGGAAGTGACGTTGAGAATAACGTCACTTCCGGTGCCATGTCTTTGTGGCAACTGTGTGTCTCTATGGCAACACAATAATAACTAATGAAATGGGCGAAAAATGGAAACGTCCATTTGATGTGAAAATCGTAGAGTTTATTTGGTATACAAAAAAGCATGAGATTCAATAATATTTTATCGATACCCTATTGACACTTTATTGACACGCTATTAATATTTAGACTTACTAACACGACATACAAACAGTTCTATCTATGACAAAGCATGATTGGATATATTCACACGGAAGTGACGCTGAAATATACGTCATTTCCGGTCTGCTCCAATAACAACGTGAACTTAGATTATACATTTCGTACTAACAAAACAGAGCTAAAGAAGAAATAAATCTTTGAAAATGACTCTCCAATACACTTAATAGAAGCCACACATCTACCAGTTGTAGTTAAGTCAAACGGTTTGTATATTTGTCACGTAAATACGGAAGTGATGGCGAAATACGACCTCACTTCCGGTAGTCAACATAACTCCATAAGAAACCAAAATGGTTTGGTTAAAAGACATACATATAAAATCCGCACCGATATCACAAATCAATATAATAAATTCTGTGGATCACACAGTAAATAAATTTGGCCTCTGTATGTGGTGCAACTAATGTGATCTAGATAATGCAATAAGTGTTAGAGGTAGCCACCCTTGTAGCAATTAATAAAGGTTCACCACTTACATTAAGCTGATCTGTTATATTAGTGTGTTGAACAAAAATTATAAATATGGTTCTAATGCGACCAAATGAGTCCTAATATTGGACACATAATATTGATGTATACTAATATACACTGAATGAGATGAAATGCTCATGTTGTGTTGTTAGTGTTAGTTTCCAGTATACACTCAGATCAACCTGGTCTTAATATAGATATGATAGAATTAGGTACCAATATTGACTGTAGAGGTAACCAGTATCAGACACTTTATTAGTTCTGATATGGGTATGTAACATCTACCCTGTTACTTGATTCATTTGTTAAGGATATTCCACAGATTGATATCTCAAGTGGTTAATACTGAACTGGCAATCTGTGATCAAGGATATGTAGATATTTTAGATATTTTGGAGCACAAAAGGCTAGTTTTAATAATCTATCAAATTCGTGATATCAGTAACTAGCCAACCTTGGACCTAGTTTATATATTTCCATCACACATTCACTCAGCCCTCAATGGGTTCAAGTATTGAGTTCACTTATAAAGAAAAAATATCCTTATGATAGGGTTCTTTATTATGCATATGGTACCAAGATTAGTTTTACCTCATTGACAATCAATATCTGTTATAAAATAATAACAGGTGTACAGAATATAATAAACAGAATTCTAACTTTGTGTGATGCAGGCATTTACATCAGTCCTAGTGAATCCCAGTACATAGACCCCTGTTACATATAAAGGGTGATGGTAGTGAAGTTATGGACGTAGTAATGAAACTATAGACAATTGGTCACAGCTTTATTGGAACAAAAAATTGCGTTCAGGGGCAACAGAAAAAAACGCAATTTTTAACTTTGAAGTTTGTTCCAATAAAGCTGTTTTTATTATATACCTCTACGTGGGATCCTCTGTTTTTCCTTTTCTTCTAACACTATTCACATACGCCTAGATTTAGAGTTTGGCGTTAGCCGTTAAAGCAGCGCTAAGGGGTCCTAACGCTGATTTTTACAGCCTGCTGGTATTTAGAGTCAGGCAGGAAAGGGTCTACCGCTCACTTTCTTTCCGCGGCTTGAGGCTACCGCAGATCCCCTTACGTCAATTGCGTATCCTATATTTTCAATCGGATTTGCCTAATGCTGGTATTTCGAGTCTTGGAAGAAGTGAGCGGTAGACCCTCTACCGACAAAACTCCTACCGTCAAAAAAAGTCAGTAGTTAAGAGCTTTATGGGCTAACGCGGGAACGTAAAGCTCTTAACTACTGTGCTATAAAGTACACTAACACCCATTAACTACCTATGAACCCCTAAACCGAGGCCCCCCCCCACATCGCAAACCCTATAATCATTTTTTTAACCCCTAATCTGCCGCTCCGGACACCGCCGCAACCTACATTATAGCTATGAACCTCTAATCTACTGCCCCTAACATCGCCGACACCCATATTATATTTATTAACCCCTAATCTGCCCCCCCCCAACGTCGCCACCACCTACCTACACTTATTAACCCCTAATCTGCTGACTGGACCTCGCCGACACTATAATAAATGTATTAACTCCTAAACCGCCGCACTCCCGCCTCGCAAACACTATAATAAATTTTATTAACCCCTAATCTGCCCTCCCTAACATCGCCGCCACCTACCTACAATTATTAACCCCTAATCTCCCGCCCCCAACGTCGCCGCTACTATAATAAAGTTATTAACCCCTAAACCTATGTCTAACCCTAACCCTAACACCCCCCTAACTTAAATATAATTTAAATTAATCTAAATAAATTTACTATAATGAAATAAAGTATTCCTATTTAAAACTAAATACTTACCTATAAATAGTTACATTGTAGCTATTTTAGGATTTATATTTATTTTACAGGCAACTTTGTATTTATTTTAACTAGGTACAATAGCTATTAAATAGTTAATAATTATTTAATAGCTACCTAGTTAAAATAATTACAAAATTACCTGTAAAATAAATCCTAACCTAAGTTACAAATACAACTAACACTACACTATCAATAAATTAATTAAATAAATTACCTACAATTAGTTAAACTAAAATATAATTAAATAAACTAATCTATAATACAAAAAAACACTAAATTACAGAAAATAAAAAAAAATTACAAGAAGTTTAAACTAATTACACCTAATCTAAGCCCCCTAATAAAATAAAAAAGCCCCCCAAAATAATAAAATGCCCTACCCTATTCTAAATTACAAAGTAATCAGCTCTTTTACCAGCCCTTAAAAGGGCTTTTTGCGGGGCATTGCCCCAAAGTAATCAGCTATTTTACCTGTAAATAAAAATACAACCCCCCCAACATTAAAACCCACCACCCACATACCCCTATTCTAACCCACCCAAACCCCCTTAAACACTACCCCCCTGAAGATCTCCCTACCTTGAGTCGTCTTTACCCAGCCGAGCCGAATTCTTCATCCAAGCGGAGCAACAAGAGGTCCTCCATCCGGTAGAAGTCTTCATCCAAGCGGGGCAAGAAGATGTCCTCCATCCAGTAGAAGTCTTCATCCAAGCGGGGCAAGAAGATGTCCTCCATCCGGTAGAAGTCTTCATCCAAGCGGGGTCTTCTATCTTCATCCATCCGGAGCAATGACTCTTGGAAGGAGAGCGAACGGCGGAAACAAGTATGCTAGTGTCAGGGTGCCAGGAATCAGACTGAGATGAGAAGTGCAAAAATAATCACACCTTTAATAATAGCAAAAAATAATAAAAAGTCCACAAGTCAAATAAGCTAGGAATTAAACCAGAGCTGGTAGTCAGATGAGTCGAGTCAGGAGCCAAAGCGAGTAGTTAGACGAGCCGAAATCAGGAACAAGGAGAACAGCAGAATCAGGAACAAGCCAGGGATCAGGTACTAGGAGGGATGTCAGACAGCCAGGTAATACACAGGAGCTCTCACAAACAGGTCTGAGACAACGCAAGGGCAAAGCATACTGAACAGAGGCCCTTTAAATAATAAGTGATGACATCACAATTCTTAGACTGCATCCTGTCTCACATGGATGATGTACACCAGTCTGGCCATAAAAGGAAGTGCAGGAAATGAGCAGCATCACACAGTATGCACCAGAGGTGAGTAAAATGGCTGCCAGCAGCACATGGCAAACAAAACAGGGAAAAAACCCTGACAGCTAGATTGAAATTCCAAGGAACCACCAGAACATCTATCAGGACGGCCTGAGGATCCCTTGACCTTCAACCGTACCTCAGAAGCTTGGCGTTCTGCCGAGAGGCCATGAGATCTAGTTCTGGCTGCCCCCATTTGAGGATCAAACTGGAGAACACCTCTGGATGGAGTTCCCACTCCCTGGGATGAAAAGTCTGTCTGCTCAGAAAATCCGCTTCCCAATTGTCTACTCCTGGAATGCCATGGCCAAGGAACTCCGAGTTCCCCACTGGTGGTTGATGTATGCCACCGATGTTATATTGTCCGAATAAAACCTGATTAACCAGGCTAAAGCCTGCTGAGGCCAGGCGAGCAGAGCATTGAAGATCGCTCTTAACTCTAAGATGTTTATGGGGAGTTTTGACTCCTCCCGAGTCCATAGACCCTGAGCCTTCAACAAGCCCCACACTGTTACCCAACCCAGAAGGCTGGCATCCATGGTCACAATCACTCAGGAGGGTCTGCGGAAGCAAGTCTTCTGGGAGAGGTGTTCCTGAGAATACCACCACAGAAAAGAGTCCTTTGTCGCCTGATCCAGATCTATTCGCGGTGACAGATCCGCATAATCCCCGTTCCATTGTTTGAGCATGCATAACTGCAGAGGTCTGAGATGGAACTGAGCAAATGGAATGATGTCCATAAAAGCCACCATCAGGCCAATTACCTCTATACATTGGGTCACCGACGGCCGAGGAGAGGCCTGAAGTGCAAGGCAAGAGTCGAAAATCTTTAATTTCTGACCTCTGTCAGAAATGTCCTCATTAGTAGGGAGACTATTATGGTCCCCAAGAACACTACTCTTGTTGCTGGAATCAAAGAACTTTTTTCCCAGATTCACCTTCCATCCGTGGGAGCGTAGAAAAGACAACAAGATCTCTGTATGAGAGTTTGCTTGTTGAAAAGACGACGCCTGAACCAGAATGTCGTCCAGATAGGGAACCACTGCAATGCCCTGTGATCGGATAACTGCCAAAAGAGCCCCCAGAACTTTTGAGAAAATTCTGGGGGCTGTGGCAAGGCCAAATGGAAGAGCCACAAACTGATGTGATTGTCCAAGAAGACGAATCTCAGACACTTGTGATGATTCTTGTGAATAGGAACATGAATGTACGCATCCCTTAGGTCTATGGTTCTCATGAAAATCGAAAGAGAGAGAACAGCACTCCATGAGATAGAACAGAAGCTGGAATAACTTCCATGCATGTTCATTTTTATTGAATTCCTCAGGGTGCCAGTTCTTTTTGCACACTATGCCCCTTCAAAGAGAAAAAATATCCTAAAGCATATTAGTCTGACCCTGCCCAATGACAGTCCAGCGCCAAAATACCAGGCAATTCTTCTCTGAACAAGGGAAGCAACAACCCCAGACGATCTTTTCGGCCTCTTATGGGCCTCGTCAGTGAGGTGCAGTTGTATCTCTCTAAGGGCAAGTGTGCATGGAGTCCACGTCTGGTTTCCCCATTACTCTTAGGGTGGGGTTGTTGCTTCCCTTGTTCAGAGAAGAATTGCCTGGTATTTCGGCGCTGGACTGTCATTGGGCAGGGTCAGACTGGCACCCTGAGGAATTCAATAAAAATGAACATGCATGGAAGTTATTCCAGCTTCTGTTCTATCTCATGGAGTGCTGTTCTCTCTCTTTGACTTTTTATGCAAATTATTCTTGGGTCACCCTAAGAGTAATGGGGAAACCAGACGTGGACTCCATGCACACTTGCCCTTAGAGAGATACAACTGCACCTCACTGACGAGGCCCATAGGAGGCCGAAACGATCGTCTGGGGTTGTTGCTTCCCTTGTTCAGAGAAGAATTGCCTGGTATTTCGGCGCTGGACTGTCATTGGGCAGGGTCAGACTGATATGCTTCAGGATATTTTTTCTCTGTGAAGGGGCGTAGTGTGCAAAAAGAACTGGCACCCTGAGGAATTCAATAAAAATGAACATGCATGGAAGTTATTCCAGCTTCTGTTCTATCTCATGGAGTGCTGTTCTCTCTCTTTGACTTTTTATGCAAATTATTCTTGGGTCACCCTAAGAGTAATGGGGAAACCAGACGTGGACTCCATGCACACTTGTCCTTAGAGAGATACAACTGCACCTCACTGACGAGGCCCATAGGAGGCCGAAACGATCGTCTGGGGTTGTTGCTTCCCTTGTTCAGAGAAGAATTGCCTGGTATTTCGGCGCTGGACTGTCATTGGGCAGGGTCAGACTGATATGTTTCAGGATATTTTTTCTCTGGGAAGGGGCGTAGTGTGCAAAAAGAACTGGCACCCTGAGGAATTCAATAAAAATGAACATGCATGGAAGTTATTCCAGCTTCTGTTCTATCTCATGGAGTGCTGTTCTCTCTCTTTGACTTTTTATGCAAATTATTCTTGGGTCACCCTAAGAGTAATGGGGAAACCAGACGTGGACTCCATGCACACTTGCCCTTAGAGAGATACAACTGCACCTCACTGACGAGGCCCATAGGAGGCCGAAACGATCGTCTGGGGTTGTTGCTTCCCTTGTTCAGAGAAGAATTGCCTGGTATTTCGGCGCTGGACTGTCATTGGGCAGGGTCAGACTGATATGCTTCAGGATATTTTTTCTCTGTGAAGGGGCGTAGTGTGCAAAAAGAACTGGCACCCTGAGAAATTCAATAAAAATGAACATGCATGGAAGTTATTCCAGCTTCTGTTCTATCTCATGGAGTGCTGTTCTCTCTCTTTGACTTTCTATGGTTGTCATGAACTGACCATCTTGAACCAAGGGAAGAATGGAGCGTATAGTCTCCATCTTGAAGGATGGTACTCTGAGGAACTTGTTTAGACACTTCAGATCTTAGATTGGCCTGAAAGTTCCCTCCTTTTTGGGAATTATGAACAGGTTTGAGTAAGATCCCATACCCTGTTCCTGCAGAGGAACAGGAACTATTACTCCCAGAGCGGCAAGGTCCTTGACACAATGTAAGAACGCCTCTCTATTTATCTGGTCTACAGATAATCTGGAGAGGAGAAACCTTCCTCTGGGAGGAAAGGTTTTTAACTATTTGTACCCCTGGGATACGATGTCCACCGCCCAGGGATCAGGAACATCTCATATCCAGGCTTGAGCGAAAAGAGAAAGTCTGCCCCCTACTGGATCCGCTCCCGGATCGGGGGCCGACCCCTTATGCTGACTTGGAGTCAGCTGCGGGTTTCTTTGACTGCTTCCCCTTGTTCCAAGACTGACTAGGCTTCCAGGAGAACTTGGCTTGATCTTGCTTGGAGGAGGGAGAGGAGGGTTTACCTCTAAAGTTACGAAAGGAACAAAAATTACTCTGCCGTCCTTTCTGCTTATTCTTTTTCTCTTGAGGAAGAAAGGATCCCTTCCCTCCTGTAATATCTGAGATAATTTCAGCCAAACGAGGCCCAAATAAGGTCTTACCCTTGTAAAGGATCGCCAAGAGTTTGGATTTAGATGAAACATCCGCAGACCAGGACTTCAACCACAAGGCTCTGCGCGCTAGAACTGCAAAACCAGATATTTTTGATCCCAGCTTAATGACTTGTAAGGAAGCATCCGTAATAAAGGAATTGGCTAACTTAAGGGCCTTAATCCTGTCCTGGATCTCCTCAAGAGGAGTATCTGTCTCAATAGAATCAGACAACGCATCAAACCAGTAAGCTGCAGCGCTGATGACAGTGGCAATACACATCGCAGGCTGCCATTGGAGACCCTGGTGAACATACATTTTCTTTAGTAATGCCTCCAACTTCTTTTACATCGGATCCTTGAAAGAACAACTACCCTCTATGGGGATAGTAGTCCTCTTAGCCAAAATGGAGATTGCTCCTTCTACCTTAGGAACCATCTGCCACAACTCCTTATTGGAATCAGCTATAGGAAACATCTTCTTGAAAATAGGAGATGGAGAAAATGGAATACCAGGTCTCTCCCACTCCCATGCAATAATCTCTGAAGCACGGTCTGGTGCAGGGAAAACCTCCAACGCGGAGAGAACATCAAAGTACTTGTTCACCTTACTAGACTTTTTAGGATTGACTATGACCGTCATATCGGTGTCGTCCAAGGTAGCCAAAACCTCCTTAGGTAACATGCAAAGGTGTTCTAGCGTAAATCTGAAGGATAGAACTTCAGCATCAGAAGAAGGAATTATACTGTCTGAGTCTGAGATTTCACCCTCAGACGCTACCAAAGTATCTTCATCCTCAGACTTCTGAGAAGAAACACCTTGAGTAGCCACAACTTGATCAGAAACCTTACTTACTGATTCCTCGTTTCCTTTTACGCTTTTTCTACAGCATGGGAAAAGCGGACAATCCCTCAGATACCGCAGAGGATACCTTGGTATGTAATAGCCGCTCTTGGGTAAAACAAAGCTGACATGCAACAATTTGTAAGGCCTCTTGATCCATCTCAATAAAAATGTCAAGAGAGAAAAATAAACTGTATTTCTTTTAAAGTAAAGAAAAAGTACTGCGCTTTTAAATTATATTTATTCAGAGCCCTGTACAATAAACCCCAGGCAACCCAAACACCTCAGCAGCCTTACTAAGGTGCCTACCTATCCTGCAGCCTGAGTTTAATTTCTCCAACGATCCGTTCCAGACCTGCGACGGCAGTGCTATTATACTCTAACAATGGAACAGCCGACAACTGCATCACAACTCCGCAGCCGACAGAGCAACTGAAAGCGCGCCAACGAAACTAACCACATTCTTACAAGGACCCACCCCTTTTTGCATAGAGCGGTCCCGGCGGATGTAAGCTTACTCAGGCTTTCTGAATAGGGCAGCAAAACCTTGAGAAAGTGCAGTGAGGATTGTACCTCACAAGTTCCCAAGTGCTCAGAAGCCACCACTGCCCTACTGAAGAGACTGACGTGGACTAAGGCTAGACCCCAGAAAAGATCAGAGCAAACCTACTCTGCTTTAAAATAAAAAAATATTGATTGAAGAAAGACTTCTTATCAGACACTTAAACATCACCTCTTTCTTTCACTGCAGGCAAAAAGAATGACTGGGAATTGTGGGTAGGGAAGTGATACTTAACAGCTTTGCTGTGGTGCTCTTATTTCCAACAGTAATTGATGATGATCCGTGGACTCACCGTGTCATTAGAAAGAAATACTCACAGCCTCAGTTTTACTAAGCCCCTTAATATTCAGCTTAAAGGGACATAATACTCATATGCTAAATCACTTGAAACTGATGCAGTATAACTGTAAAAAGCTGACAGGAAAATATCACCTGAGCATCTCTATGTAAAAAAGGAAGATATTTTACCTCACAATTTCCTCAGCTCAGCAGAGTAAGTTCTGTGTAAAAAGTTATACTGAGCTGCTCCCAGCTGCAGGTAAAAAAAATTTAAAAAATGAAGAAATGAACAGCAGCCAATCAGCATCAGCAGTGCTGAGGTCATGAACTATTACTGTGATCTCATGAGATTTGACTTGACTCTCATGAGATTTCATTGTAAACTTCCTTTACCTGATTGGTGAAATAAGATGAGAGTGCACAATGCTAGTCCCTTCAGATGTCCCAGGACAAACACACTAAAATGCTGCTTAGAAATCCTTTACAATGGGAGGTGGCTACTGAGGAACTTTTGAGGTAAAATATCTTTCTTTTTTACATAGAGATGTTCAGGTGATATTTTCTAGTCAGCTTTTTACAGCTATGCTGCATCACTTTCAAGTGTTTAAACATTTGGGTATTATGGCCCTTTAATAGAGGAACACCTATTCCAAATGCACCAAATGCATGTTTCAGTCAGTTCTAGCTACTTGATAGTATAGAATTAAATACATGCCTTATTTTCTTCATAATCCAATATGACAATAGTATCTTGTGTGGTCATGCATGAACTGTTGCCTAAAAAAGGGGAAAAATTATGATTTGAAATCATATTGCATCTTATGTAACTAACAAGTATTTCATTTTTTCTTTAAATGAGAGAATACATTTTAACTGTGTGATTTAGCTTAAAGTGACATTCCAGACAAAGTTAAAATGCATATTAGTTCAATTTTGAATAAATGCGTTTTTGCAATATGCATTAGCAAAAATGCTTTAGGTAAAAATTAGAACTGTTTTCAATATGAGCTTATATGGTGCACATGCTCCATTCACCAACATTTTGAACAGCATGTCTGTTCAAGTAGCCAGCTGTGTCTTGTATCATGTACATTGAGTAACCACCAACTCAAGACACTGCTGCTGGCACTCTGAGCTGACACAAGGCTAGACTACAAGTGGTGCGCTAATGTTAGGGTGCATACGCTATTGAAATAGCATGGCCGTGATAAAGTCTGTGAAAAAGGGTTAGGGCTAAACAAAATGTTGCAAACACAACATATATACATTAAAATAAAGTGTTACGGTTATATATGCACTAATTAATAAACATTATTAAAAAAAGTTAGATAGTATGTGACAAGGTATTTAAATGGAAAGGGCTATATTGTATGCATACATACGTATGTCTAAATATGAGTATGTATATATATATACATATAGTATGTATATATACGTGTATACATGTATATTTATGTTTATATTAGCGCTGCGGAATCTGTTGGCGCTCTACAAATAACCGATAATAATAATAATATATGTTTATATACATACATATACACATATAAACACATATATACACATGTATACACATATATACATATGTATATATACTTTGGAGCCCTTTCCACTCAAATACCTGAAAAAAGAAAAATATTTTTTAGTATATTTTATTATTTAAAGGGACAGTCTACTCCAAAATTTCTATTGTTCAAAAAGATAGATAACGCCTTTCCTACCTATTCCCCATCTTTCAATAACCAACATTGTTATATTATAATAATTTATAACCTTTGATCTCTTTTGTCTATTTCTAAGCCCATGCAGGCAGCCTTTATTTTAGAGCATTTTTATAGCTTTTCACAGGAAGACACTGCTTGTTCGTGTGTGCAACAAAGATAACTTTGTGCTCACTCTCGTAGAGTTATTTATGGGTCAGCACTAATTAGCTAAAATGCAAGTCTGTAAATAACATTGAGATAAGGGGGCTGTCTGCAGAGGCTTAGATACAAGGTAATCACAGAGGTGAAACATCTATTAATATAACAGTGTTGGTTATGCAAAACTGGGGAATAGTTAGTAAAAAGAAAATTTATGCTTACCTGATAAATTTATTTCTTTTTTGACGCGATGAGTCTACAGATCATCTTAATTACTAATGGGATATTCACCTCCTGGTCAGCAGGAGGCGACAAAGAGCACCACAGCAAAGCTGTTAAATAGCTCCTCCCTTCCCTCCCACTCCAGTCATTCGACCGAAGTTAAGGAAAGAAAGGAAAGGTGTAGAGGTGTCTGAAGTTTATAATAACCAACAACATGTCTTACAAAAATAGGGCGGCCGTGGACTCATTGTGTCAAAAAAGAAATAAATTTATCAGGAAAGTATAAATTTTCTTCTTTTTTTTATGACACGATGAGTCCACGGATCATATTAATTACTAATGGGATTCAATACCGAAGTTAGAGTACACTGATGATAAGGGAGGGACAAGACAGGGAACCTAAACGGAAGGCACCACTGCTTGAAGAACCCGTTCTCCCAAAAGCAGCCTCAGCCGAGGTAAAAATGTCAAATTTGTAGAACTTTGAAAAATTGTGAAGAGAGGACCAAGTTGCAGCCTTGCAAATTTGTTCCACAGAAGCTTCATTTTTGAATGCCCATGAGGAGGCAACAGCCCTCGTAGAATGAGCCATAACTCTCTGTGGAGGCTGCTGTCCAGCGGTCTCTTATGCAAAACGTATGATACTCTTCAGCCTAAAAGAAAGAGAAGTAGCCGTAGCCTTCTGTCCCTTACGTTTTCCTGAGAAAATCACAAACAAAGAAGAACACTGACGAAAGTCCTTAGTCGCCTGCAGGTAAAACTTTAAAGCACGGACCACGTCCAAATTGTGCAGAAGTTGTTCTTTCTGAAAAGAAGGATTAGGACACAAAAAAGGAACAACAATCTCCTGATTAATGTTCCAATCAGAAACAACCTTAGCAAGAAATCCTAATTTAGTACATAAAACTACCTTATCTGAAAGGAAAATAAGGTAAGTAGACTCATACTGCAATGCTGATAGTTCTGACACTCTACAAGCAGAAGAAATAGCAACAAGAAATAAAACCTTCCAAGATAACAACTTAATATCTAAGGAATGCATAGGCTCAAACAGAGCCCCCTAAAGAACTTTGAGAACTAAATTAAGACTCCATGGAGGAGTAACTGCTTAGAACACAGGCCTGATCCTGACCAAGGCCTGACAAAATGATTGTACATCTGGGACATCTGCTAGACGTTTGTGTAACAAAATAGATAAGGCCGAGATTTGACCCTTTAGGGAACTCGTCGATAAACCTTTCTCCAAACCCTCTTGGAGAAATGACAAAATTCTAGGAATCCTAACTCTACTCCATGAGTAGCCCTTGGATTCACACCAATAGAGATATTTACACCAAATCTTATGGTAAATCTTTCTAGTTATAGGCTTGCGAGCCTGAATCATGGTCTCTATGACCGAGTCAGAAAACCCCCGCTTGAATAAAATTAAGCGTTCAATCTCCAAGCAGTGAGCTTCAGAGAAACTAGACTTGGGTGAAGTCTCCAGGGTGGCAGAGATGACATGTCCACCATATCTGCATACCAAAACCTGCGAGGCCAAGCCGATGCAATGAGGATCACCGATGCCCTCTCCTGTTTGATTTGAGCAATAACCCAAGGAAGAAGAGCAAACAGAGGAAATAGGTATGCTAGACTGAAGGTCCAAGGAACCGCCAGTGCATCTATCAATTCCGCCTGAGGGTCCCTGAACCTCGATCCGAATCTCAGGAGCTTGGCATTCTGTCGAGATGCCATGAGATCCAATTCCGGCTGACCCCACTTGAGAATCAGGTTGGAGAACGCTTCCGGATGGAGTTCCCACTTCCCTGGATGAAAGGTCTGCCTGCTCAGGAAATCCGCCTCCCAGTTGTCCACCCCTGGGATGTGTATCGCCGACAGACAGCAAGAGTGGGCTTCCGCCCACTGGATTATTTTAGCTACCTCGGTCATCGCTAAGGAACTCCTCGTTGCTCCCTGATGATTGATGTAACCCACTGAAGATATGTTGTCCGACTGGAACCTGATAAACCAGACCGAGGCTAACTGGGGCCAGGTCAGAAGAGCATTGAAGATCGCTCTCAGTTACAGAATGTTTATAGGAAGAACAGACTCTGACAGAGTCTAAACTCCCTGAGCCTTTAGGGAGCCCCAGACTGCCCCCACCCTAAAAAGGCTGGCGTCTGTTGTCACAATCACCCAAGATGGTCTGCGAAAGCAGGTTCCCTGGGAGAGATGATCCAGAGACAACCACCATTGAAGAGAATCCCTTGTCTCCTATTCGATGAGTCCAAACCGCATAATCTCTGTTCCATTGCTTGAGCATGCTTAACTGCAGAGGTGTGAGGTTAAACCGAGCAAACGGGATGATGTCCATTGCCACCACCATCAGCCCGATTACCTCCATGCACTGAGCCACTGACTGCCAAGGAGTGGACTGGGGGACAAGACAAGTATCGATAATCTTTGATTTCCTGACTTCGGTCAGAAAAAACTTCATAGACAGGAAATCTATTATGATTCCTAAGAAAGTTACCCTTGTATTATGGACTAAGGAACTCTCTTCCAAATTTACCTTCCACCCGTGAGATCGCAGGAAGGCTAATACAGGCTAATACCATGTCAGTGTGGGATCTTGTTTGTTGTAAGGATGGCGCCTGGACTAGGATGTCATCCAGATAGGACGCAACTGCAATCCCCCGTACCAGAAGCACTGCCAACAGTGATCCCAGAACCTTTATGAAAATTCTGGGAGCTGTGGCAAGACCGAAAGGAAGACCCATGAACTGGAAGTGTTTGTCCCGAAAGGCAAACCTTAGAAACTTGTGATGATCCCTGTGAATGGGAACATGCAGATACGCGTCCTTTAAATCCACTGTTGTCTTAAATTGACCCTCTTGGATCAAAGGAAGAATGGAACGAATAGTTTCCATCTTGAAGGACGGTATTCTGAGAAATTTGTTTAGACTCTTGAGATCTAAAATTGGCCTGAAAGTTCCCTCCTTTTTTGGGAACCCCGAACAGATTGGAATAAAATCCCAGACCCTGTTCCTGAATCGGAACAGGAACCATCACTCCCAGGTCGGAGAGTTCTCTGATACCGTGTAAGAACGTCTCTCTTTTTGTCTAGTATACAGATAATCTTGAAAGCAGAAACCTGCCTCTGGGAGGAAAACTTTTGAACTCTAGTTTGTATCCCTGAGACACTATTTCTATTGCCCAGGGATCCTGATCATCTCGAACCCAAGCCTAAACGAAGAAGGAAAGTCTGTTCTTGCTTGGAGGAGGAAGAATTTCCTTTGAAATTTCGAAAGGATTGAAATCACTCTGTTGTCCCTTTTGTTTGTTTCTCTTGTCCTAAGGGAGAAGGTGACCCTTACCTCCTGTAATGTCAGAGATTATTTCCGTCAAGCCAGGCCCAAACAAGGTCTTCCCCTTGTAAGGAATCGCTAAAAGCTTAGACTTAGAGGACACATCAGCAGTTTTAACCATAAGGCTCTGCGAGTTAGAACAGAGAATCCTGAAATCTTTGCTCCCAGATCGATAACTTGAAGGGAAGCATCCGTAATAAAGGAATTAGCCAATTTAAGCGCTTTTATTCTATCCTGTATTTCATCCAGAGGAGTTTCTGTCCTAAGAGACAATGCATCAAACCAATATGCCGCCGCACTAGTGATGGTAGCAATGCACACAGCTGGCTGCCATTGTAAGCCCTGGTGTACATCTATCTTTTTGAGTAACCCCTCTATTTTTTTCCATAGGATCTTTGAAAGCACAACCATCCTCTATGGAAATAGTAGTTCTCTTAGTTAGGGTGGAAACAGCTCCTTCCACCTTGGGGACTGTTTGCCAAGCCTCCTAACCGAGTCGGCTACGGGAAACATCTTTTTAAATATAGGAGATGGAGAAAAAGGTATACCCAGTCTCTCCCACTCCTTAGAAATGATCTCAGAAGCTCGGTCTGGTACCGGAAAAACTTCTATCGAGGAAGATACCTCAAAATATTTGTTCAGCTTACTGGATATGTTGGGAGCAACAACGACAGTGGAATCGTTGTCGTCCAGAGTAGCTAAAACCTCCTAAAGTAGCAGGCGGAGGTGTTCTAGCTTAAACCTGAAGGAACACCTGTATTTATCACAGAGTCTCTCAAGTGTAACTACTCATGAATATATTGTCTGTACATACATCCGTGACACACAACTCACTCTGAGTTCCACACTTCGCGGTCGTCACAGTGTTTGAAGTATTATAACCCACAAAGTAATTATAAACATCGTAAGTTGCAACATAGGCTTACCCCTCCTCTGTCAAGACTTATCTGTCCTGTGGCGGTTTCGTAAGGATTCAACAACCGTAATGTAGTCCTCTGTGCAATCACAAACACATCAGTCCTGGTTGGCGCTTAGCGCTTGTACTTACAGAGGGGGCGTGTAGCCTCGATGCAATGCCGACTCCGTATACCCGGCACAGGCTGCGATGCAGGAATCACTGGGGTTATCCACTCCGTCCCTACATAAAAATAAAATCCAATATAGAAACAGCAAAATTGCGAATTCCAAAGCATCAAACTGGAGATAACTTGAAGTTTAAAACGTCCACTTTATTGTGCAAAGTTAAAAAGACTGTGCCCCATTGTTCTTTTTAGCTTTGCACAATAAAGTGGACGTTTTAAACTTCAAGTTATCTCCAGTTTGATTCTTTGGAATTTGCAATTTTGCTGTTTCTATATTAAACCTGAAGGATACAACTTCAGAATCAGTAAGAGGAATTACACCGTCAGAGTCTGAAATTTCACCCTCAGATGCTACTACGGTATCCCCCTCCTCAGGCTTCTGGGAGGTGGCATCCGCAATAGCAACAACAGTGTCAGAAACCTTGCTTACTGAATGTCTAATTTTCCTCTTGCGCTTTCCTTGCAACATAGGAACAGCAGACAACGCATCTGAGACTGCAGAAGACATGAGAGAAGTGATGTCCTTTAAAGTAACCCCAACTGGAGCTAAAGAGGATATGCAGGGCACTGCATGTGAGGGCGGTAAAATTTGGGACGTTTGAGGAGAAAGCTGCAGCATAAATTGAACATTGTCAATGGATTCCTGACCAGCATCATCCTTAGAAAATGTTGGCTCAGGAAAAATGTTATCTCTGTAAATTAAAGTCCTCTCAATACAAGCGGAACAAAAAGGAATTGGTGGTTCCACATTGGCATCAAAAACACAACGAACAGGTGACATTTTGCAAAGCTTCTTGGTCACTTCTTACTCTAAATGGATCAGTTTAGTAATCAAAATTGCAATTTTAAAACTAAAATCAATTTTGACAAAAAACGTTACTGTCTCTTTAAAACTTAAAACGTAACTATTTTACTGTGAACTGCAGAATGCTGAAAACGAGTACTTAGAAAATATTTAATAAACACTTCTACACCGCAGCGCTATACTGAGGTGTCTACCTGCCCTGGGACATTTAGAAGATAATTCCCTTAGCAACTAGAACGATCCGCAGTCCAGCAGGAAAACGATCGCAGTTGAGATCTGCTCATAGAAACGGGTATTCTCCAGAACTACGTGCTCTTAGACAGCCTGTTATGGCACTTCCGTAAGTCAGAAATAGAAATGGCGCGTAATGACTACATTTACCGCCACAGCTTAGCCGCCCATCGTGGGCATCTAACAATCTCCCGGTCGGTATATTATAAGTTTAACCCCCGGGAGAATGGAACCGCCAGAGATAAATAGTCAGCAGCAATCTCAGCCCCAGTGCCTACATTACTGTCAAAAACTTCCTCCAGAAAGGAGAAAATATGTCCCCAGAGAATTAAGAGCTATTGTTTTAACTTGTGCCCTTTCATTTCTGCATAATGAAGTGCCCACTTTTTCTAAGTAATGTTTCCCCCAGAAATAATAAAAGTTAGCACTCATCTGACAAATGCCCGACAGCAAGGCATCTCACCTGGCTTGCGAGGTCCTCTCCCTCACATTGGCCTGTGGAAATAAAAAGTACTGAGTATTCCTGTTACGGTTACCCTTAGTCTCGCTGAGAGATGGACCGCTTAGTAGCCTGGATCCCTATTGCTAAAGAGGGGAGAAGCTGCTTTCCATAGTATTCTATATGAGTCTCGCAAATATAGAATAATCTCCCTTAGCTGTAGTACAGCTAGGATACCCTTCTGCCCACAAAAACGAGTCAACGCTGCGATTGAGGGTCAAACAAGAACTCAGGACTGGGATGCCCAGCCTGCTTTTTATTAAGGTTACATGCACACAGGGCACTCCCAGGGGGAGAGGGGGGGGAAGCACAAAATCCCCCATCACACATTTAGATAGAGAGCACTGTCCTTTGACAGGCCACAATAGGATTACAGTACTTAAGATAACAAGTTTACAAGTTCATCTTATCAATTAGCAGTCTGGCTCCAGAGGTGATTAGACAATGGGATTGGTTATCCCTAAACTTAGAGCTGAGGCTAGCAAAAATGTGTATTTAGGCAATAGTTTCTAAAAGCTGAAAAAAAAGAGTTAACTCTTTATGAAATGATACTTGTTACGGTTTTCTTGGAGCCCTTCTTAGGCGCTGGCTTGCTGGTTCAGGCATTGCTGCTGGGAAATAAGCTCTTCACAACAAAATAACTAATGCTTCTGTAACAGTGCTCCCTTTCTGTGGAACACTCTGGCAGACACGGTCTGACCCCTTTTCGGGGCAGACTAAGGCTGTCCAGACCGCTGGTTATGCGGGGCTGAGGTCTGTTTGTCTGGACAACCCGTCGGCGTTGCCATTCTGTTTCCCAGGTCTGTAAGTAATGGTGAAATTGAAGGGTTGCAACGATAAGCTCCAACGTAATAGCCTGCCGTTATCTCCAGAGACCCGGTTCAGCCACACCAACGGGTTATGGTCGGTGACCAGAGTGAACTCCTGACCATATAAATAGGGAGTCAATTTCTTTAATGCCCACACCAAAGCCAAACACTCCTTTTCGACCGCTGCATAGCTGACTTCGCGGGGCAGGAGCTTCCGGCTGATGTAGGCAACTGGATGCTCCCCTCCATCTTCGCCTACTTGGCTGAGGACAGCTCCCAGCCCGAACATGGAAGCGTCTGTATGGACGATAAAACGTTTGTTAAGGGCTGGGGCCGCCAAGACAGGAGCGTTAATTAGAGCATTTTTGAGAGCCTGGAAAGCCGTTTCACAGTGGGGAGACCACAGGACCTGTCGAGGTAAGTTCTTCTTGGTCAAGTCAGTCAGGGGTTTGGCAAGTCTGGTACGAACCGTCTATAGTACCCTGCCGTGCCCAGGAAGGCTAGGACCTGAGTCTTAGTGATGGGGGTGGGCCAATTGGCGACAGCTTCTATTTTGGCCGGCTCTGGTCGCTGCTTTCCACACCCCACCCGGTGACCCAGGTACTGTACCTCGGCCATCCCAAAGTGGCATTTTTCTGGCTTCAGAGTCAGGCCAGCAGCCCGGATCTGATCCAGAACCATTCCCACATGAGCTAAGTGGTCCTCCCAGGACTCACTGTGGATCGCTATGTCGTCCAGGTAGGCGCAAGCAAAACTCTGGAAGCCATCCAGGAGCCTATCCACCAAGCGCTGGAATGTAGCTGGGGCATTCTTCATCCCAAACGGCATTACCCTAAACTGATATAAGCCGAATGGGGTGACGAATGCCGACTTGGGGATAGCCTCCGGGGCCAGGGGAATCTGCCAGTAACCTTTGCAGAGGTCAATAGTGGTCAGGTAATTTCCCCTGGCTATACGATCGAGTAGCTCGTCTACCCTGGGCATAGGGTAAGCGTCCGTCACGGTATTTTCATTGAGCCTCCGATAGTCTACACAGAACCGGGTGGTCCCATCTTTCTTGGGCACCAAGACAACTGGGGAGGCCCATGGACTATCGGAGGGCTCAATTACCCTGAGCTGGAGCATCTCATCGATCTCCTTCTTCATTCCTGTCCTAACTGCTTCAGGGATTCGGTACGGAGCCTGGCGCAAGGGAGCTTGTCCCGGAGTATCTACCTGGTGGGTGGTTAAAGTAGTGTACCCTGGCTTCGGGGAGAAGGTGAGGTGTTTGGACTGGAGGAGTTGGTTGAGCTGCTCCCTTTCAGTGGGGCTAAGTCGGTCCCCTATCTGAACCTGCGCCACTATACCTGTGGGGAGACTCTTTTCTAATAGGTCTGGAATGGGTAAACTGTCTGGGTCTTCCTGAGGGGAACAACATACGGCCGTCACGTTCTCTGGTCGCTCAAAATATTCCTTGAGCATGTTTACATGGAATGTCTTTCTAAGATTGTTGTCATGGCAGCTAGCTATCACATAAGTGGTGTCTCCCCTTTTCTCTACGATCTGGTAGGGACCCTGCCAGGACGCCTGCAATTTGTCTGTCTTCACCGGCTTAAGTACTAACACCTTTTGTCCTATGGTGAAGATTCTCTTTCGGGCCCCCCGATCGTACCATACTTTCTGTCTTCTCTGGGCCAACTGGAGATTAGCCCGCACGGATTTGGCTAATTGCTCCATTCGGTCCCTGAGTTCCAGCACGTATGGCACAATGGGGACACCGTCAGCCTCCATCTCTCCCTCCCAGTGCTCCCGGATCAGGTTTAGGGGTCCCCGTACCTTTCTTCCGTAGAGCAACTCGAAGGGAGAGAACCCTGTCGTTTCCTGGGGCACCTCCCGATAAGCAAATAGGAGGTGCGGCAGGAAGCGTTCCCAGTCTCGGTATTCCTGAGTGAACGTCTTGAGCATTTGCTTGAGGGTCCCATTGAACCTCTCACACAGCCCGTTCGTCTGGGGGTGGTATGGGGAGCTCAGGAGGGACTTAATTTTGCAAACCTGCCAGAGTTGTTGGGTTAATTCAGCCGTAAATTGGGTGCCTCGGTCGGATAGGATTTCTTTTGGAAATCCTACCCGGGAGAACACCTGTACTAGTGCATTCGCTACCGTATCCGCTTGTATGTTGGATAGGGCGACAGCCTCTGGGTACCTGGTAGCGTAGTCCACTACGGTAAGAATGTAGCGCTTACCGGAGGGACTAGGGGTAGCCAGTGGTCCCACTAGGTCAATAGCAACCCGGCTGAAGGGTTCCTCTACAATGGGCATATTTACTAGCTGGGCTTTAGGGTGATCGCCTCGCCTTCCTACTCGTTGACACACATCGCAGGTGTTACAGTAAGTTCTAACGTCAGCGTGCACCCCTGGCCAAAAGAACGTGTGAGTAATGCGGTGTAGGGTACGGGTTACGGCTAGGTGGCCTGCTAAGGGGATGTCGTGGCCTATTTTGAGGATTTCTTGACGGTATTTGTGGGGCACTACCAGCTGTCGCCTACGCTGTCCCCTTTTCTCTGTCCAGCGGTATAGTTTCCCTTTTTCCCATAAGAATGTTTCGTTATCTGCCCCGCCCCCTCCGGTCTCTGCTCGTTCCCGGTACTTTTGTAAGGTCGGGTCAGTCTTAGACTCTGCCTCGAAAGCATCTGGGGTGTCCCAGGGTATGGGGCCTAACCTGTCAGGCAAGGTCGGGGTAGGTCTTACCTGTGTCTCCCGCACTGGTGAGAGCTCTCGCTCTGTCCGGGCTTGGGCCCGTGTAGTCACTGGGTCCGCCTCGTTGTTGCATACTGGAGCATAGGCAGAAGTCATGGGGCCCAAATCGTTGCCCAGTAGTACTTCGGCAGGTAAATTATCCATTAGGCCCACGTTCACAGCCCCCTTTCCCGCTCCCCAATCAAGATGCACTTTAGCTGTTGGAATTTTGTACACATCCCCCCCCGCCACTCTAACGGCCACAGTCTGTCCGGATCGCTTGTGCTCTGGCACCAAATGACTCTGTACCAGCGTGATAGTAGCCCCTGTGTCTCGCAATCCCTCGGTAGATCGCCCCTCGAGCCATACCCTCTGCCGATGGTGCTGGCGGTTATCTGAGGCAGCATATACAGGGTCTGCCTCGTGAAGCGGCCCCACATATCCCTCCATAGGGGCCTCTTGGTTAACACAGAGGGCCCGGGCCGGACGATAGGACCCAGAGGGGTAATTGTAATTCCTGGGTGTCTGGTGCGTATTAAGGGGGCAGCTAGCCATGAAATGCCCTGGTTGCTTGCATCGGTGGCAAGTCGGTCTGTGACGCTCAGAGCTGTTATTGGGTGGTCCTGAGTGTCGGACGGGCCCTGTGGGCACCGGGGCTCGGAATTCAGCACGAGGGGGTGCACGGTAAACCTCTCTGAGTTCGACCCGTGCTGGAGCTCGGTAGTTCATGGGTTTGTGAAGACGGGAGTCATAATGTTCATCGGCCAATTTGGCTGCTTCTTCTAAGGTAGAAGGCCGCCTGTCTCGCAGCCATTCCTTCCCTTGCTGTTCCATGCCATTATAAAAATGTTCTAAGAGAAACAATTGTAAAATTTCCTCCCCAGTCACCGCTTTACTTCCGCTCAGCCAGTGATTTGCCGCTCTCCGCATTCGGTGCGCCCATTCCATATGGGTATCGTTAGGCTTCTTTTCCGTGCCCCGAAACTGTCGGCGATACGTGTCCGGAGTTACAGCGTACCGTCGCAACAGTGTCTCCTTAACTAGCTCATACTGTGTCACTTCCTTAGCACCCAGAGTACGAAAGGCTTCCAGGGCTCGCCCGGATAGTTTCCCAGACAATATCGTGGGCCACTCTCTGTTGGGAATCTGGTGCAGGGCACATTGCCTTTCGAAGTCCGCCAAATATTCATCAATCCCTGTCTCGCTCTCTAGAAAGGGTCGAAATGCCGTATAGGGTATCTTGGGCCTCCCAGCATTTTCGACAGGGATGATTACCTGCGGGGCTACAGCATTGCGGTGTGCGTTCGCTAGGTTGAGTTCGTGGGCTCGAGTCTCTCGTATATCCTCGTCCGCCTCCGCCATCAACTGCTGTACCAATTCCATGGAGGGGTTCGGCCCGTATAATGAGAGCCTTTCCCGAACAATCCTGGTTTTTTCATCACTAATCGTGGTCGGTGTTTCCGCCATTGTGAAGCTCTGATCCAGTTCGTTCAATTCTGCGATCAGCTCTTTCCTCGGCCGGTTGCTGGCGTACCCCCCTCTGCTTTCAAGTAAATCCTTTAGGGTTGTACGCTTCAATTTTTCGTAAGCGCTCTCCATCCGTTCTGTACCTCTCCTAGGAAATCCAGGAAAATCCCGCCGCTGCCGCCAAATGTTACGGTTACCCTTAGTCTCGCTGAGAGATGGACCGCTTAGTAGCCTGGATCCCTATTGCTAAAGAGGGGAGAAGCTGCTTTCCATAGTATTCTATATGAGTCTCGCAAATATAGAATAATCTCCCTTAGCTGTAGTACAGCTAGGATACCCTTCTGCCCACAAAAACGAGTCAACGCTGCGATTGAGGGTCAAACAAGAACTCAGGACTGGGATGCCCAGCCTGCTTTTTATTAAGGTTACATGCACACAGGGCACTCCCAGGGGGAGAGGGGGGGGAAGCACAAAATCCCCCATCACACATTTAGATAGAGAGCACTGTCCTTTGACAGGCCACAATAGGATTACAGTACTTAAGATAACAAGTTTACAAGTTCATCTTATCAATTAGCAGTCTGGCTCCAGAGGTGATTAGACAATGGGATTGGTTATCCCTAAACTTAGAGCTGAGGCTAGCAAAAATGTGTATTTAGGCAATAGTTTCTAAAAGCTGAAAAAAAAGAGTTAACTCTTTATGAAATGATACTTGTTACGGTTTTCTTGGAGCCCTTCTTAGGCGCTGGCTTGCTGGTTCAGGCATTGCTGCTGGGAAATAAGCTCTTCACAACAAAATAACTAATGCTTCTGTAACAATTCCTCTCTCAGACTTCCATAAACAGGGCAGCATAAAAGTCATGAGAGGTGCAGTGAGAATTATGTGCCACCAGTTCTCATTGCTCTAAAGCCACCATTGCTCTACTGAAGAGACTGATTTGGACTACGGCTACACCCTAGAACAAAGTAGCACAATTTGCACCACTTTAAAAATAATAAACTCTTGATTGAAGAATCTATTCTAATACCTCACTTTACCACTTCCTATCACTAACGTAGGCAAAGAGAATGACTGGGGTGGGAGGGAAGGGAGGAGCTATTTAACAGCTTTGCTGTGGTGCTCTTTGCCGCTCTTTGCTGACCAGAAGGTGAATATCCCATTAGTAATTAAAATGATCTGTGGACTCATCTTGTCATAAAAAAGAAAGGATTATATATCTTTGTAAACAATAACATTTTTGGGGGTAGATGTCCCTTTAATAATGTATTTTACTGTGTATGTACTGTAAATATTTTACATTCCAATGTTCTTCACATATGAGTCATTTAATTTGTTTAGAGAATGGTCATTAAATTAACCAACTTTGCTGGCAGATTATAGACCAGATACAGCCCCTTAGATGTGGGGGGGGATAGAGAAAAATTGTTGAAGCAAAGATTCTGGATACATAAACTAGATACCATGACGCCAAAACGTCTTAATAGGGATTTTGATCTTTCAGTATTTCGTAATATATTTATGATGTAAAAATAGAATTTAATAAGATAGATAGAGGGTACCTTTAGGATGTGCATGCGTGTAAATTTGTCAACTTGTTTCAGTTATGTATGAGATATACATGTTTCAGCTCAGTATAGTGTTAAGTGTTAAATATTAAGTGAAAAAAGGAGGGAGTGGGGTAAGTGCGCTAAAAAAGCTAAAGGTATCAGAACAAAGTATATTTTACTTTAAGGGTCATTAGTATTACCTTAATTTTTTTATATATGTGATCTCCGAAATATATATTAAAATAGTAAATGAAACTTCATTTTTTAATGAAATAAAATAAATGTTAATAAAGGTGTTCTTTAGAAGTGAATTTAAACTTTGTGTCAGTGATATAGAAAAGTAACTAAAATTGTTGCTAACGAGGTGATGTGAAAAGTAACTAAAATTGTTGCTAATAAGACGATGTGAAAAAATGTGTCATTAACAGTGTTTGGAATTTGTTATGTTTGGAAATATCCTATATATAGGATAATACAGTACTTGAGGACTAGGTAGTAGAGGTGTAGTACCAATAGCAATATTTGAGAATAAGTATTTATTGGTCCAGGCTAGAAATTAGCAGGATCCAAGGGACCTAACAGATAGCCCTTAATAGTAAATGCACACAGATGTAAATAATTTTACAGATTTATTTTCAGTTAAAAATATTACAATATAACAATTAGATAGGGGACGTCTCCCCAATTGCACAGCCTAAAGTTTCTCTAAAACCATAAAAATCTAAAAAAACTACTATAAAACAATCTATAAAACAATCTATATGATGAACAGCAAATAGTCAGAAACTCTATATCATATAAGTACAGTAGAATATTGTGTGGTTAACTCTCGTAATAACTTTTGGTGTGATAGATTCGTTTATCCAGACTGAGTTATTTTAGTATCGCCTTCAAATTATATGTGGATAATGCTAAAAGTCTCTATGCAAGTTCCGTAATAGATTGTGATAGCACACAGAGGTATATTTTCTAGGGGTGATTGTACTCTCCCTTCAGATGTGGGTAAGACAAATTTAAAGCTTACTTTTTAAGTCCTGGAAGAGCTGCTGGAGCCTGTGTCCGCCGGCTATCTCTCAGCCGAGTCAGTGCGCCGCATGGATCTTGGCGTCTGACGTCACCGGTAAGTCTTCCGGTTGTCAAAAAAGAAGAAGAAATTCTCAGCTGGAGTGTGTATTTTATCCAGATAGGATTTGGGAAATATATTCTTTGTGAGTCAGTTGAAATTACACCCTGCACCTAGTGCCAATGCATGCAGGGATTATTTAGACTCCGGTATTGATGATTCAAGACGTAACAGAATAACCCGGGTTATCTCAGAAATTTGTTAAAAGTTCATTTGAGATTCAGATGTCCTTGTCTGTAGTAGGCACAGTCACTTAGATCGACGCGTTTCACTCACCAGGGAGCTTTATCAAGCTATAATATATTTATGATGTAAAAATAGAATTTAATAAGATAGATAGAGGGTACCTTTAGGATGTGCATGCGTGTAAATTTGTCAACTTGTTTCAGTTATGTATGAGATATACATGTTTCAGCTCAGTATAGTGTTAAGTGTTAAATATTGCTGTATGAAAATAATGTTAAGACGTTGTAAACAACTTGTCCACTAGATGGCACTATATGATGGCACTATATGATCAACGATAAGAACAAAACGTTGTGTAAATTTAAATTTAATCTACTCTAAAATTTTTACTGTTTAAAAAGATAGATATTTATTAAATATTCCCCAGTTTTGCATATTAATATACTTTTTACCTCTGTGATTTAGAAGATTAAAATGTTATAAAGTATATTAATATAACAATGTTGGTTGCGCAAAGCTAGAGCATGGGTTGTAAAAGTATTTTTTGTATAAATAAGAATACCTTTATGCATGATTAAGGGCTGAGACGCTCAAAACGTTGCATGCGTTATAAACTGTCCCAATAAAGGAGTACATTTAATAAAAACGTGCTGTGGACATTATATATTTGAATTTAAATGAAGAGGCATAGCAGAGTACTCTGTTGGCATCGGCACAACAATAAGCTTTTACTAGAAACATTTTTTCTTATACTTGTGTATTGCACAAAAGTATCTATTCAAAATTAAAAAGCATGTATATGTCTGCCCAGCATTTGTTAAATGGGGGCCTAAATGTGTAACCATAAAACATGTGTTTGAAATATTTAGGATTCAATGGGGCCTATTTATGAAAGCGTCAACACAAAATACGCTGGAATTCCGCATCGTAATTGTTGCGAGATTGATCCAACCTAGTTATCAAAGCGTCAAGATCGGGAAATGTTGAAATTTGTGACGTAACAAACGATCTTGCGATCTCAATCCGACGCAGATCGATGCTTACGTCATTACAGATGTTCCGTATACACATTCAATTCTATTTGACACTTTTCACAGTTTATCAAACATTTAACAGGTACGCTTGCGGCTATTCCAACGCATCGTACCTAGTTTTCAATCCGCCACCTTTGAGGCCGCGGATGCCATAGAAATCAAAGGGAGTCTGAAAGTAACGAAAGCTTATGTTCGATGCTGCAAGACAATGAAATATACCCCATTGATTTCTATGATTGAAAAAAAAAGTTACGTTTACACCTAACACCATAACATAAACCCTGAGTCTAAACACCCCTAATCTGTCGCCCCCAACATCGCCAACACAAATAAAATGTATTAACCCCTATCCCGTCGCTCCCCGACACTGCCGCCATTAAATAAACTTATTAACTCCTAAACCTCTGGCCTCACACATCACCACCACTAACTAAACCTATTAACCCCTAAACTGTCAGCCCCCCACATCGCCAAAAACTAAATTAAGCTATTAACCCCTAAACCTAACAACCCCTTAACTTTAAATTAAAATTACAAGATCCCTATCTTAATATAAATTAAAACTTACCTGTAGAATTAAAATAAATTTTAAACTATAAATTAACCTACCCTAACTATTATACTAGAATTAGATTAAACTACCAATTAAATAAACTAAATTACGTATTAAAAAACCTTACACTACTAAAATATGTAAATATACAATTAAACATTATTACAAAGTATTAAATTACAAAAAAAAAACACTGTTACAAAAAATAACATATAGTAAATTATGAAAAATAACAAACAAAATTATCCAAAATAAAATAGAATTACACCTAATCTAATAGCCCACCCAAAATAAAAAAAAACTAGCCTACAATAAACTACTGATGGCCCTTAAAAGGGTCTTTTGTGGCGCATTGCTTTTTTACCTGTAAAAAAAAATACAAAGACCACCCAACAGTAAAACCCACCACCCAACCAACCCCCCCAAATAAAAACCCTAACTATAAAAAAAAACCTAAGCTGAAAAGGGCATTTGGATGGGCATTGCCCTAAAAAGGGCATTTAGTTATTTTACAAGCCCAAGCCCTAATCTAAAATAAAAACCCACCCAAATTTTTTTTTTAAATCCTAACACTAACCCCCTAAGATCCACTTACAGTTCTGAAGTCCCGACATCCAGGCGGAGAAGTCTTCATCCAGGCGACAATGTCTTCATCCATCCAGGCCGCAGAAGTCTTTATCCAGGCAGCGATGTCTTCATCCATCCAGGTGGCAGAAGTCTTCATCCAGGTGGCGATGTCTTCATCCATCCAAGCAGCAAAAGTCTTCATCCAAGCGGCATCTCTATCTTCATCCCTGCGGCGCGGAGCGGGTCCATCCTGTAGCCATCCGACGCGGAGCTCTTCTTCTTACGGTCGCTGCCGGAAACTGAAGCTTCAATGCAAGGGACGCGATTCAAGATGGCGTCCCTTGCATTCCTATTGGCTGATTTGAGTGTTGGCCACGCAGGAGCTATCAAGATCACCGAGGCCCTCTCCTGCTTGATCCTGGCTACCAGCCTGGGAATGAGAGGAAACGGTGGAAACACATAAGCTAGGTCGAAGGTCCAAGGCGCTACTAATGCATCCACTAGAGTCGCCTTGGGATCCCTGGATCTGGACCCGTAGCAAGGAACCTTGAAGTTCTGACGAGACGCCATCAGATCCATGTCTGGAATGCCCCATAATTGAGTCAACTGGGCAAAGATCTCCGGGTGGAGTTCCCACTCCCCCGGATGGAATGTCTGACGACTCAGATAATCCGCCTCCCAGTTTTCCACTCCTGGGATGTGGATCGCAGATAGGTGGCAGGAGTGATCCTCCGCCCAATTTATGATTTTGGTCACTTCTCTCATCGCCAGGGAACTCCTTGTTCCCCCCTGATGACTGATGTAAGCAACAGTCGTCATGTTGTCTGATTGGAATCTTATAAATCTGGCCTTTGCTAGTTGAGGCCAAGCCCTGAGAGCATTGAATATCGCTCTCAGTTCCAGAATGTTTATCGGGAGAAGAGACTCTTCCCGAGACCATAGCCCCTGAGCTTTCAGGGAGTCCCAGACCGCGCCCCAGCCCACTAGACTGGCGTCGGTCGTGACGATGACCCACTCTGGTCTGCGGAAGCTCATTCCCTGGGACAGGTGGTCCAGGGTTAGCCACCAACGGAGTGAGTCTCTGGTCTTCTGATCTACTTGAATCACTGGAGACAAGTCTGTATAGTCCCCATTCCACTGTTTTAGCATGCACAATTGTAATGGTCTTAGATGAATTTGTGCAAAAGGAACTATGTCCATTGCTGCAACCATCAACCCTACTACTTCCATGCACTGAGCTATGGAAGGACGTGGAACAGAATGAAGAATTTGACAAGCGTTTAGAAGTTTTGACTTTCTGACTTCTGTCAGGAAAATCCTCATTTCTAAAGAATCTATTATTGTTCCCAAGAAAGGAACTCTTGTCGACGGAGACAGGGAACTTTTTTCTATGTTCACTTTCCATCCGTGAGATCTGAGAAAGGCCAGAACGATGTCTGTGTGAGCCTTTGCCTTTGAAAGAGAGGACGCTTGTATTAGAATGTCGTCCAAGTAAGGTGCTACTGCAATGCCCCTTGGTCTTAGAACCGCTAGAAGGGACCCGAGTACCTTTGTGAAAATCCTTGGAGCAGTGGCTAACCCGAATGGGAGAGCCACAAACTGGTAATGTTTGTCCAGAAAGGCGAACCTTAGGAACTGATGATGATCTTTGTGGATAGGAATATGTAGATACGCATACTTTAGATCCACGGTAGTCATAAATTGACCCTCCTGGATTGTAGGTAGAATCGTTCGAATGGTTTCCATTTTGAACGATGGCACTCTGAGAAATTTGTTTAGAATCTTTAAATCCAGAATTGGTCTGAAAGTTCCCTCTTTTTTGGGAACTACAAACAGATTTGAGTAAAACCCCATTCCTTGTTCCACGGATGGAACTGGGTGTATCACTCCCATTTTTAACAGGTCTTCTACACAATGTAAGAATGCCTGTCTCTTTATTTGGTTTGAAGATAAGTGAGACATGTGGAACCTTCCCCTTGGGGGTAGTTCCTTGAATTCCAGAAGATAACCCTGAGAAACTATTTCTAGTGCCCAGGGATCCTGAACATCTCTTGCCCAAGCCTGAGCAAAGAGAGAGAGTCTGCCCCCCACTAGATCCGGTCCCGGATCGGGGGCTACTCCTTCATGCTGTTTTGTTAGCAGCAGCAGGCTTCTTGGCCTGCTTACCCTTGTTCCAGCCTTGTATCGATTTCCAAGCTGGTTTGGTTTGCGAAGCATTACCCTCTTGTTTAGAGGATGCAGAGTTGGAGGCCGGTCCGTTCCTGAAATTGCGAAAGGAACGCAAATTAGACTTATTCTTGGCTTTGAAAGGCCTATCTTGTGGGAGGGCGTGGACCTTTCCCCCAGTGATGTCTGAGATAATCTCTTTCAATTCTGGCCCAAAGAGAGTTTTACCCTTGAAGGGGATATTAAGCAATTTGGTCTTGGAAGATACATCCGCTGACCAAGACTTTAGCCAAAGCGCTCTGCGCACCACAATTGCAAACCCTGAATTTTTCGCCGCTAATCTAGCTAATTTTAAAGCGGCATCTAAAACAAAAGAATTAGCCAACTTGAGTGCGTGAACTCTGTCCATAACCTCCTCATACGGAGTCTCTCTACCGAGCGACTTTTCTAGTTCCTCGAACCAGAACCACGCTGCTGTAGTGACAGGAACAATGCACGAAATGGGTTGCAGGAGGTAACCTTGCTGTACAAAAATCTTTTTAAGCAAACCCTCCAATTTTTTATCCATAGGATCTTTGAAAGCACAATTATCCTCTATAGGAATAGTAGTGCGCTTGTTTAGCGTAGAAACTGCCCCCTCGACCTTAGGGACTGTCTGCCATAAGTCCTTTCTGGGGTCGACCATAGGAAATAATTTCTTAAATATAGGAGGGGGAACAAAAGGTATGCCGGGCTTCTCCCATTCCTTATTCACTATGTCCGCCACCCGCTTGGGTATAGGAAAAGCGTTGGGGTGCACCGGAACCTCTAGGAACTTGTCCATCTTGCATAATTTTTCTGGAATGACCAGACTGTCACAATCATCCAGAGTAGATAACACCTCCTTAAGCAGTGCGCGGAGATGCTCTAATTTAAATTTAAATGTCACAACATCAGGTTCTGCCTGTTGAGAAATTCTACCTGAATCTGAAATTTCCCCATCTGACAAAACCTCCCTCATGGCCCCTTCAGATTGGTGCGAGGGTATGACAGAGTAATTATCATCAGCGCCCTCCTGCTCTACAGTGTTTAAAACAGAGCAATCGCGCTTTCTCTGATATGCAGGCATTTTGGATAAAATATTTGCTATGGAGTTATCCATTACTGCCGTCAATTGTTGCATAGTAATATGCATTGGCGCGCTAGAAGTACTAGGGGCCTCCTGCGTGGGCAAAACTGGCATAGACACAGAAGGAGATGATGTAGAACTATGTCTACTCCCTTCATCTGATGAATCATCTTGGGCAACTTTACTATCTGTGGCAGTACTGTCCTTACTTTGTTTGGACGCTATGGCACAATTATCACACAATTTTGAAGGGGGAGACACATTGGCTTTCATACATATAGAACATAGCTTATCTGAAGGCACAGACATGTTAAACAGGCTTAAACTTGTGAATAAAGTACAAAAAAACAAAATTTATGCTTACCTGATAAATTCCTTTCTCCTGTAGTGTGGTCAGTCCACGGGTCATCATTACTTCTGGGATATTAACTCCTCCCCAACAGGAAGTGCAAGAGGATTCACCCAGCAGAGCTGCTATATAGCTCCTCCCCTCTGTGTCACCTCCAGTCATTCGACCAAGGACCAACGAGAAAGGAGAAGCCAAAGGGTGTAGTGGTGACTGGAGTATAATTCAAAATTTTTTTACCTGCCATAAAAAACAGGGCGGGCCGTGGACTGACCACACTACAGGAGAAAGGAATTTATCAGGTAAGCATAAATTATATTTTCTCCTGTTAAGTGTGGTCAGTCCACGGGTCATCATTACTTCTGGGATACCAATACCAAAGCTAAAGTACACAGATGACGGGAGGGACAGGCAGGCTCTTTATACGGAAGGAACCACTGCCTGAAGAACCTTTCTCCCAAAAACAGCCTCCGAAGAAGCAAAAGTATCAAATTTGTAAAATTTGGAAAAAGTATGAAGAGAAGACCAAGTTGCAGCCTTGCAAATCTGTTCAACAGAAGCCTCATTCTTAAAGGCCCAAGTGGAAGCTACAGCTCTAGTAGAATGTGCTGTAATTCTTTCAGGAGGCTGCTGTCCAGCAGTCTCATAGGCTAACCGAATTATGCTACGAAGCCAAAAAGAGAGAGAGGTAGCCGAAGCTTTTTGACCTCTCCTCTGACCAGAATAAACGACAAACAGGGAAGACGTTTGTCGAAAATCCTTAGTTGCCTGTAGATAAAATTTCAGGGCACGGACTACATCTAGATTGTGTAGCAGACGTTCCTTCTTCGAAGAAGGATTAGGACACAAAGATGGAACCACAATCTCTTGATTGATATTCCTGTTAGTGACCACCTTAGGTAGGAACCCAGGTTTAGTACGCAGAACTATCTTGTCTGAATGAAAAATCAGATAAGGAGAATCACAATGTAATGCGGATAACTCAGAGACTCTTCGAGCCGAGGAAATCGCCATTAAAAATAGAACTTTCCAAGATAACAGCTTGATATCAATGGAATGAAGGGGTTCAAACGGAACACCCTGTAAAACATTAAGAACTAAGTTCAAACTCCATGGTGGAGCAACATTTTTAAACACAGGCTTGATCCTAGCTAAAGCCTGACAAAAAACTTGAACGTCCGGAACTTCTGACAGTCGTTTGTGTAAAAGAATGGACAGAGCTGAAATCTGTCCCTTTAAGGAACTAGCGGATAAACCCTTTTCTAAACCTTCTTGTAGAAAAGACAATATCCTCGGAATCCTAACCTTACTCCATGAGTAACTCTTGGATTCGCACCAATATAAGTATTTGCGCCATATCTTATGGTAAATCTTTCTGGTAACAGTCTTCCTAGCCTGTATTAAGGTATCAATAACTGACTCAGAAAAACCACGTTTTGATAAAATCAAGCGTTCAATTTCCAAGCAGTCAGCTTCAGAGAAATTAGATTTTGATGTTTGAAGGGACCCTGGATCAGAAGGTCCTGTTTCAGAGGTAGAGACCAAGGTGGACAGGATGACATGTCCACTAGATCTGCATACCAAGTCCTGCGTGGCCATGCAGGCGCTATTAGAATCACTGATGCTCTCTCCTGTTTGATTCTGGCAATCAATCGAGGAAGCATCGGGAAGGGTGGAAACACATAAGCCATCCCGAAGGTCCAAGGTGCTGTCAAAGCATCTATCAGAACCGCTCCCGGATCCCTGGATCTGGACCCGTAACGAGGCAGCTTGGCATTCTGTCGAGACGCCATGAGATCTATCTCTGGTTTGCCCCAACGTCGAAGTATTTGGGCAAAGACCTCCGGATGAAGTTCCCACTCCCCCGGATGAAAAGTCTGACGACTTAAGAAATCCGCCTCCCAGTTCTCCACTCCCGGTATGTGGATTGCTGACAGGTGGCAAGAGTGAGACTCTGCCCAGCGAATTATCTTTGATACTTCCATCATTGCTAGGGAGCTTCTTGTCCCTCCCTGATGGTTGATGTAAGCTACAGTCGTGATGTTGTCCGACTGAAACCTGATGAACCCCCGAGTTGTTAACTGGGGCCAAGCCAGAAGGGTATTGAGAACTGCTCTCAATTCCAGAATGTTTATTGGTAGGAGACTCTCCTCCTGATTCCATTGTCCCTGAGCCTTCAGAGAATTCCAGACAGCGCCCCAACCTAGTAGGCTGGCGTCTGTTGTTACAATTGTCCAGTCCGGTCTGCTGAATGGCATCCCCCTGGACAGATGTGGCCGAGAAAGCCACCATAGAAGAGAATTTCTGGTCTCTTGATCCAGATTCAGAGTAGGGGACAAGTCTGAGTAATCCCCATTCCACTGACTTAGCATGCACAATTGCAGCGGTCTGAGATGTAGGCGTGCAAAGGGTACTATGTCCATTGCCGCTACCATTAAGCCGATCACCTCCATGCATTGAGCCACTGACGGGTGTTGAATGGAATGAAGGACACGGCATGCATTTTGAAGCTTTGTTAACCTGTCTTCTGTCAGGTAAATCTTCATTTCTACAGAATCTATAAGAGTCCCCAAGAAGGGAACTCTTGTGAGTGGAAAGAGAGAACTCTTCTTTTCGTTCACCTTCCATCCGTGCGACCTTAGAAATGCCAGTACTAACTCTGTATGAGACTTGGCAGTTTGAAAGCTTGAAGCTTGTATCAGAATGTCGTCTAGGTACGGAGCTACCGAAATTCCTCGCGGTCTTAGTACCGCCAGAAGAGCACCCAGAACCTTTGTGAAGATTCTTGGAGCCGTAGCCAATCCGAATGGAAGAGCTACAAACTGGTAATGCCTGTCTAGAAAGGCAAACCTTAGATACCGGTAATGATCTTTGTGAATCGGTATGTGAAGGTAAGCATCCTTTAAATCCACTGTGGTCATGTACAGACCCTTTTGGATCATGGGTAAAATTGTCCGAATAGTTTCCATTTTGAACGATGGAACTCTTAGGAATTTGTTTAGGATCTTTAAATCCAAGATTGGCCTGAAAGTTCCCTCTTTTTTGGGAACCACAGACAGATTTGAGTAAAACCCTTGTCCTTGTTCCGACCGCGGAACCGGATGGATCACTCCCATTAATAAAAGATCTTGTACGCAGCGTTGAAACGCCTCTTTCTTTATTTGGTTTGTTGACAACCTTGACAGATGAAATCTCCCTCTTGGGGGAGAGGATTTGAAGTCCAGAAGGTATCCCTGAGATATGATCTCTAACGCCCAGGGATCCTGGACATCTCTTGCCCAAGCCTGGGCGAAGAGAGAAAGTCTGCCCCCCACTAGATCCGTTCCCGGATCGGGGGCCCTCGATTCATGCTGTCTTAGGGGCAGCAGCAGGTTTCCTGGCCTGCTTGCCCTTGTTCCAGGACTGGTTAGGTCTCCAGCCTTGTCTGTAGCGAGCAACAGCTCCTTCCTGTTTTGGTGCAGAGGAAGTTGATGCTGCTCCTGCTTTGAAATTACGAAAGGAACGAAAATTAGACTGTCTAGCCTTAGGTTTGGCTCTGTCTTGAGGCAGGGCATGGCCTTTACCTCCTGTAATGTCAGCGATAATTTCTTTCAACCCGGGCCCGAATAAGGTCTGCCCTTTGAAAGGAATATTAAGCAATTTAGATTTAGAAGTAACATCAGCTGACCAGGATTTTAGCCACAGTGCTCTGCGCGCCTGAATGGCGAATCCGGAATTCTTAGCCGTAAGTTTAGTTAAATGTACTACGGCATCCGAAATAAATGAGTTAGCTAACTTAAGGGCTTTAAGCTTGTGTGTAATCTCATCTAATGGAGCTGATTCAAGTGTCTCTTCCAGAGACTCAAACCAAAATGCTGCTGCAGCCGTGACAGGCGCAATGCATGCAAGAGGTTGCAGTATAAAACCTTGTTGAACAAACATTTTCTTAAGGTAACCCTCTAACTTTTTATCCATTGGATCTGAAAAGGCACAGCTATCCTCCACCGGGATAGTGGTACGCTTAGCTAAAGTAGAAACTGCTCCCTCCACCTTAGGGACCGTTTGCCATAAGTCCCGTGTGGTGGCGTCTATTGGAAACATCTTTCTAAATATTGGAGGGGGTGCGAACGGCACACCGGGTCTATCCCACTCCTTAGTAACAATTTCAGTAAGTCTCTTAGGTATAGGAAAAACGTCAGTACTCGACGGTACCGCAAAATATTTATCCAACCTACACAATTTCTCTGGTATTGCAACTGTGTTACAATCATTCAGAGCCGCTAACACCTCCCCTAGTAATACACGGAGGTTTTCCAGTTTAAATTTAAAATTTGAAATATCTGAATCCAGTCTGTTTGGATCAGAACCGTCACCCGCAGAATGAAGCTCTCCGTCCTCATGTTCTGCAAATTGTGACGCAGTGTCTGACATGGCCCTAATATTATCAGCGCACTCTGTTCTCACCCCAGAGTGATCACGCTTACCTCTTAGTTCTGGTAATTTAGCCAAAACTTCAGTCATAACAGTAGCCATATCCTGTAATATGATTTGTAATGGCCGCCCAGATGTACTCAGCGCTACAATATCACGCACCTCCCGAGCGGGAGATGCAGGTACTGACACGTGAGGCGAGTTAGTCGGCATAACTCTCCCCTCGTTGTTTGGTGAAATATGTTCAATTTGTACAGATTGACTTTTATTTAAAGTAGCATCAATACAGTTAGTACATAAATTTCTATTGGGCTCCACTTTGGCTTTAGCACATATAGCACAGATATCTTCCTCTGAATCAGACATGTTTAACACACTAGCAAATAAACTAGCAACTTGGAAATACTTTTCAAGTAATTTACTATAATATGAAAACGTACTGTGCCTATAAGAAGCACAGAAAAAGTTATGACAGTTGAAAATTGATAAACTGAAAAGTTATAGCATCAAATCTTTGTAAAAAACACACTTTTAGCAAAGGATTGCTCCCATTAGCAAAGAATAACTAACCCTGATAGCAGAAAAAAAATACAGAAATAAACGTTTTTTATCACAGTCAACTACAATCTCACAGCTCTGCTGTGAGTGATTACCTCCCTCAAAACAAGTTTTGAAGACCCCTGAGTTCTGTAGAGATGAACCGGATCATGCAGGGAAGACAATAAACTTCTGACTGAATTTTTTGATGCGTAGCAAAAGCGCCAAAAAAGGCCCCTCCCCCTCATACACAACAGTGAGAGAGATCAGTAAACTGTCATAAATTAAATAAAAACGACTGCCAAGTGGAAAAATAGTGCCCAAAACATTTTATCACCCAGTACCTCAGAAAATTAAACGATTTTACATGCCAGCAAAAAACGTTTAACATAAATAAATTAAGTGTTATTAAAAAGCCTGTTGCTAGTCCCTGCAAAATAGGCTAAAGTCTTATGCATACAGTATAATTCCAGTGAAGTGCCATTCCCCATAATACTGAAGTGTAAAATATACATACATGACAGCCTGATACCAGTTGCTGCTACTGCATTTAAGGCTGAGTTTACATTATATAGGTATGGCAGAATTTTCTCATCAATTCCATTGTCAGAAAATAATAAGCTGCTACATACCTCTTGCAGATTAATCTGCCCGCTGTCCCCTGATCTGAAGTTTACCTCTCCTCAGATGGCCGAGAAACAGCAATATGATCTTAACTACGCCGGCTAAAATCATAGAAAAAAACTCAGGTAGATTCTTCTTCAAATTCTACCAGAGAAGGAATAACACACTCCGGTGCTATTATAAAATAACAAACTTTTGATTGAAGGTATAAAACTAAGTATAATCACCACAGTCCTCTCACACATCCTATCTATTCGTTGGGTGCAAGAGAATGACTGGAGGTGACGTAGAGGGGAGGAGCTATATAGCAGCTCTGCTGGGTGAATCCTCTTGCACTTCCTGTTGGGGAGGAGTTAATATCCCAGAAGTAATGATGACCCGTGGACTGACCACACTTAACAGGAGAAAAACGTTTTAAAACAAAAACGTTACTGTCTCTTTAAATTTTAAACAGGGCACACTTTATTACTGAATATGTGAAAAACTATGAAGGAATTGTTCAAAATTTACCAAATTTTCACCACAGTGTCTTAAAGCATTCAAAGTATTGCACCCCAAATTTCAGAGCTTTAACCCTTAAAATGAAGAAACCGGAGCCGGTTACAGATTTAACCCCTCTACAGTCCCAGCTACAGCCTTTGCTGCGACTTTACCAAACCCAGGGGGGAATACGATACCAAATGAAGCCTTCTAGGAACCTTTTCAACTACTTTTAGATCCACACACATGCATCTGCATGTCTTGCTCTCAAAAGTAACTGCGCAGTAATGGCGCGAAAATGAGGCTCAGCCTACTACAGGGAAGGCCCTTCCTGACTGGAAAGGTGTCTAACCCAGTGCCTGACGTTCCCCAAAGTTTATAAGTGTGAATTTCAACATAAAGATGTATAAAATGCCCAAATAAAGCAATCGATCTTGCCCATAAAAGTGTCTACCAGTTTTATAGCCCATATTAAGCCCTTTATTCTGTTTGAGACTAAGAAAATGGCTTACCGGTCCTCATGAGGGGAAATGACAGCCTTCCAGCATTACACAGTCTTGTTAGAAATATGGCTAGTCATACCTTAAGCAGAAAAGTCTGCTAACTGTTTCCCCCAACTGAAGTTACTTCATCTCAACAGTCCTATGTGGAAACAACAAACGATTTTAGTTACTGCTGCTAAAATCATATTCCTCTCACAAACAGAACTCTTCATCTTTTTCTGTTTCAGAGTAAATAGTACATACCAGCACTATTTTAAAATAACAAACTCTTGATAGTAGAATAAAAAACTACAATTAAACACCACATACTCTTAACCATCTCCGTGGAGATGTTGCCTGTGCAACGGCAAAGAGAATGACTGGGGTGGGCGGAGCCTAGGAGGGACTATATGGACAGCTTTTGCTGTACTCTTTGCCATTTCCTGTTGGGGAAGAGATATTCCCACAAGTTATGGATGACGCCGTGGACCGGACACACCAATGTTGGAGAAAAAGCACTGATATTAATAAGGAAATGCAACACAAAGTCCTCAGAGAACCTCCTCACATATACCCATGAGCTTGTGATGTTATTTCACGCCTACTGCAATGTACTTACATAAATTCAGAAAAACAAATACATCGCTTTCAGAACACATGAAACATATCCTCCTTTCTGTTAACCACTAAACACTATGGGGCCTATTTATCAAGCCGTCAACCAAAAATACGCCGGAATTTTGCATCGTAATTGTGGCGAGCTTGATTCCCCTTAGTTATCAAACCCTACAGACCGGCAAAAGTAGAATTTTGTGACGTAACATATGTTCCGCCGGTCTCAGTCCGACACAGATTGATGCTTACGTCACTACAGATGTTCCGAATGCAAATTCCGCACTATCTGACTACTTTTGCAAGTTAACAAATATATACCAGGTACGCTCGCCACTATTCCGGCCCAGCGTACCTGGTTTTCAATCCGCTGCCCGATATCCCATTGATTTCTATGGGAGAATAAAAGTTATGTTTACACCTAACACCCTAACATGTTCCCTGAGTCTAAACACCCCTAATCTGCCGCCCTCTACACCGCCGCTCCTACATTATACTTATTAATTCCTAATCTGCTGCCCTGACCCCACCGCCACCTACATTATACTTATTAACCCCTAATCTGCCGCCCCGACACCACCAACACCTACATTATACTTATTAACCCTTAATCTGCCGCCCGACACCGCCGCCACCTACATAAAGTTATTAACCCCTAAACCTAACAATCCGCTAACTTAATATTAAATATTAACTGATCCCTATCTTATTATAAATTTAAACTTACCTTTAAAATTAAATTAAACTATATTAAACTATTAATTAATCTACCCTAACTATTATCCTACAATTAAATTAAACTATATTAAACTATTAATTAATCTACCCTATTATACTAAAATTACATTAAACTATATTAAATTACTAATTAATCTACCCTAAATATTATACTAAAATTACATTAAACTATATTAATTTACTGATTAATCTACACTAACTATTATAATAAAATTACATTAAACTATATTAAAAACATAATTTATGCTTACCTGATAAATTCCTTTCTCCTGTAGTGTAGTCAGTCCACGGGTCATCCATTACTTATGGAATATATCTCTTCCTAACAGGAAACTGCAAGAGAATTACCCAGCAGAGCTGCTATATAGCTCCTCCCCTCACATATCATACTCAGTCATTCGACCAAAGCAGACGAGAAAGGAGGAACCATAGGGTACAGTGGTGACTGGAGTTTAATTAAAATTTAGACCTGCCGTAAAAACAGGGCGGGCCGTGGACTGACTACACTACAGGAGAAAGGAATTTATCAGGTAAGCATAAATTATGTTTTCTCCTGTTAAGTGTAGTCAGTCCACGGGTCATCCATTACTTATGGAATACCAATACCAAAGCTAAAGTACACGGATGAAGGGAGGGACAAGGCAGGAACATTAAACAGAAGGAACCACTGCCTGAAGTACCTTTCTCCCAAAAATAGCCTCCGACGAAGCAAAAGTGTCAAATTTGTAAAATTTTGAAAAAGTGTGAAGCGAAGACCAAGTCGCAGCCTTGCAAATCTGTTCAACAGAGGCCTCATTTTTAAAGGCCCAGGTGGAAGCCACAGCTCTAGTAGAATGAGCTGTAATCCTTTCAGGAGGCTGCTGTCCAGCAGTCTCATAGGCTAAGCGTATTATGCTACGAAGCCAAAAAGAGAGAGAGGTAGCCGAAGCCTTTTGACCTCTCCTCTGTCCAGAGTAAACGACAAACAGGGAAGAAGTTTGACGAAAATCCTTAGTTGCCTGCAAATAGAATTTCAGGGCACGGACTACGTCCAGATTATGCAAAAGTCGTTCCTTCTTTGAAGAAGGGTTAGGACACAGAGATGGAACAACAATCTCTTGATTGATATTCCTGTTAGTAACTACCTTAGGTAAGAACCCAGGTTTAGTACGCAGGACTACCTTGTCTGAATGAAAAATCAGATAAGGAGAATCACAATGTAAGGCAGATAACTCAGAGACTCTTCGAGCCGAGGAAATAGCCATCAAAAACAGAACTTTCCAAGATAACAGCTTGATATCAATGGAATGAAGGGGTTCAAATGGAACGCCTTGAAGAACATTAAGAACTAAGTTTAAGCTCCACGGCTGAGCAACAGACTTAAACACAGGCTTAATCCTAGTTAAAGCCTGACAGAAAGCCTGAACGTCTGGAACTTCAGCCAGACGTTTGTGTAGAAGAATAGACAGAGCAGAAATCTGTCCCTTTAACGAACTAGTAGATAAGCCCTTTTCTAAACCCTCTTGTAGAAAGGACAATATCCTAGGAATCCTAACCTTACTCCATGAGTAACTCTTGGATTCGCACCAATGTAAATATTTACGCCATATCTTATGGTAAATTTTTCTGGTAACAGGCTTCCTAGCCTGTATTAAGGTATCAATAACCGACTCCGAGAAGCCACACTTTGATAGAATCAAGCGTTCAATCTCCATGCAGTCAACCTCAGAGAAATTAGATTTGGATGTTTGAAAGGACCCTGAATTAGAAGGTCCTGTCTCAGAGGCAGAGACCACGGTGGACAGGACGACATGTCCACTAGGTCTGCATACCAGGTCCTGCGTGGCCACGCAGGCGCTATCAGAATCACCGAAGCTCTCTCCTGTTTGATCTTGGCAATCAAACGAGGAAGCATCGGGAATGGTGGAAACACATAAGCCATGTTGAAGACCCAAGGGGCTGTCAGAGCATCTATCAGCACCGCTCCCGGGTCCCTGGACCTGGATCCGTAACAAGGAAGCTTGGCGTTCTGACGAGACGCCATGAGATCCAGATCTGGTTTGCCCCAACGACGAATCAGTTGAGCAAAGACCTCCGGATGAAGCTCCCACTCCCCCGGATGAAAAGTCTGGCGACTTAGAAAATCCGCCTCCCAGTTCTCCACGCCTGGGATGTAGATCGCTGACAGGTGGCAAGAGTGAGACTCTGCCCAGCGAATTATCTTTGAGACTTCCAACATCGCTAGGGAACTTCTGGTTCCCCCTTGATGGTTGATGTAAGCCACAGTCGTGATGTTGTCCGACTGAAATCTGATGAACCTCAGAGTTGCTAACTGAGGCCAAGCTAGGAGAGCATTGAATATTGCTCTTAACTCCAGAATATTTATTGGGAGGAGTTTCTCCTCCTGAATCCATAATCCCTGAGCTTTCAGGGAATTCCAGACTGCTCCCCAGCCTAGAAGGCTGGCATCTGTTGTTACAATCGTCCAATCTGGCCTGCGAAAGGTCATCCCCTTGGACAGATGTGGCCGAGAAAGCCACCATAGAAGAGAATCTCTGGTCTCTTGATCCAGATTTAGTAGGGGGGACAAATCTGAGTAATCCCCGTTCCACTGACTTAGCATGCACAATTGCAGCGGTCTGAGATGCAGGCGCGCAAATGGTACTATGTCCATTGCCGCTACCATTAAGCCGATTACTTCCATGCACTGAGCTACTGACGGGTGTGGAATGGAGTGAAGGACACGGCAAGCATTTAGAAGTTTTAATAACCTGGCCTCTGTCAGGTAAATTTTCGTCTCTACAGAATCTATAAGAGTCCCTAGAAAGGGAACTCTTGTAAGTGGTAATAGAGAACTCTTTTCCACGTTCACCTTCCACCCATGCGACCTCAGAAATGCCAGAACTATCTCTGTATGAGACTAAGCAGTTTGAAAACTTGACGCTTGTATCAGAATGTCGTCTAGGTACGGAGTCACCGCTATGCCTCGCGGTCTTAGTACCGCCAGAAGTGATCCTAGAATTTTTGTAAAGATTCTTGGAGCCGTAGCTAATCCGAAGGGAAGAGCTACAAACTGGTAATGCCTGTCTAGGAAGGCAAATCTCAGATACCGGTAATGGTCCTTGTGAATCGGTATGTGAAGGTAGGCATCCTTTAGGTCCACTGTGGTCATGTACTGACCCTCTTGGATCATGGGAAGGATGGTTCGAATAGTTTCCATTTTGAATGATGGAACTCTTAGAAATTTGTTTAGGATTTTTAAGTCCAAGATTGGCCTGAAGGTTCCCTCTTTCTTGGGAACCACAAATAGGTTTGAATAGAATCCCTGCCCGTGTTCCGTCCGCGGAACTGGGTGGATTACCCCCATTAGTAAGAGGTCTTGTACACAGCGTAGAAACGCCTCTTTCTTTATTTGGTTTGCTGATAACCTTGAAAGATGAAATCTCCCCTGTGGAGGAGAAGTTTTGAAGTCCAGGAGATATCCCTGAGATATGATCTCCAACGCCCAGGGATCCTGGACATCTCTTGCCCAAGCCTGGGCGAAGAGAGAAAGTCTGCCCCCCACTAGATCCGTTTCTGGATAGGGGGCCCTCTCTTCATGCTGTTTTGGGGGCAGCAGCAGGTTTCTTGGCCTGCTTGCCCCTGTTCCAGGACTGGTTAACTTTCCAGCCCTGTCTGTAACGAGCAACATCTCCTTCCTGTTTTGGAGCGGAGGAAGTTGATGCTGCTCCTGCCTTGAAGTTACGAAAGGCACGAAAATTAGACTGTTTGGCCTTTGATTTGGCTCTGTCCTGAGGTAGAGCATGGCCCTTACCTCCCGTAATGTCAGCAATAATTTCTTTCAAGCCGGGCCCGAATAAGGTCTGCCCTTTGAAAGGAATATTAAGCAATTTAGATTTAGAAGTCACGTCAGCTGACCAGGATTTAAGCCATAGCGCTCTGCGCGCTTGGATGGCGAATCCGGAGTTCTTAGCCGTAAGTTTGGTTAAATGCACAACGGCATCAGAAACAAATGCGTTAGCTAGCTTAAGTGTCTTAAGCTTGTTGATTATTTCATCCAATGGAGCTGAGCGAATGGCCTCTTCCAGAGACTCAAACCAGAATGCTGCCGCAGCAGTGACAGGCGCAATGCATGCGAGGGGCTGTAAAATAAAACCTTGTTGAACAAACATTTTTTTAAGGTAACCCTCTAATTTTTTATCCATTGGATCTGAAAAGGCACAACTATCCTCCACCGGGATAGTGGTACGCTTAGCTAAAGTAGAAACTGCTCCCTCCACCTTAGGGACCGTCTGCCATAAGTCACGTGTGGTGGCGTCAATAGGAAACATTTTCCTAAATATGGGAGGAGGGGTAAAAGGCACACCCGGTCTATCCCACTCCTTGCTAATAATCTCTGTAAGCCTTTTTGGTATAGGAAATACGTCAGTACACACCGGTACCGCATAGTATCTATCCAACCTACATAATTTCTCTGGAATTGCAACCGTGTTACAATCATTCAGAGCCGCTAATACCTCCCCTAGCAATGTGCGGAGGTTCTCTAGCTTAAATTTAAAATTGGAAATCTCTGAATCCAGTCTCCCTGGATCAGATCCGTCACCCACAGAATGAAGCTCTCCGTCCTCACGTTCTGCAAACTGTGACGCAGTATCTGACATGGCTCTCATCTCATCCGCGCGCTCTATCCTTAACCCAGAGCTATCGCGCTTGCCTCTTAATTCTGGCAACTTAGATAATACTTCTGTCATAACAGTAGCCATGTCTTGCAAAGTGATTTGTAAGGGCCTCCCTGATGTACTTGGCGCTACAAAATCACGCACCTCCTGAGCGGGAGGCGAAGGTACTGACACGTGAGGAGAGTTAGTCGGCATAACTTCCCCCTCGTCGTCTGGTGATAATTTCTTTACATGTAAAGATTGACTTTTATTTAAAGTAGCATCAATGCAATTAGTACACAAATTTCTATTGGGCTCCACATTGGCCTTTAAACATAGAGAACAAAGAGATTCATCTGAGTCAGACATGTTTAAACAAACTAGCAATGAGACTAGCAAACTTGGAAATACTTTTCAAAATTAATTTACAAGCAATATAAAAAACGTTACTGTGCCTTTAAGAAGCACAGAAAAACTGACACAGTTGAAATAACAATGACCAAAATAGTTATAGCAACCAAATTTTCACAGTAAATGTATTAAGTTAGCAAAGGATTGCACCCACCAGCAAATGGATGATTAACCCCTTAGTACCCAAAAACGGATAACAATTATATAATTAACGTTTTTCTCACAGTCAAATACACTGTCACAGGACTGCTGTGCCTGATTACCTCCCTCAAAATGGATTTTGAAGACCCCTGAGCTCTCTAGAGACGATCTGGATCATGGAGGATGAAGTAGACAGATTGTGACTGAATTTTTACTGCGCAAAAAAGCGCTAAAATAGGCCCCTCCCACTCATATTACAACAGTGGGGAAGCTCAGAAACCTCACAAAAACGATTAACAAGCCAGTAAACGTTTTAAACATACATTTGAAAGTTATGTATTATTATTAATAAGCCTGCTACCAGTCGTTTTTACTGCAGTTAAGGCTCATACATTATTTCAGTATTAACAGTATTTTCAGAGTCAATTCCATTCCTTAGAAAAATACATTCAGTGTACACACACACACACACATCAGCCTGATACCAGTCGCTATCACTGCATTTAAGGCTGAACTTACTTTACAATGGTATCAGCAGTATTTTCTCAGTCAATTCCATTCCTCAGAAAATAAATTACTGCACATACCTCATTTGTTGCAGGGGAGCCCTGCATGCTATTCCCCTTCTCTGAAGTTACCTCACTCCTCAGATGAGAAACAGCCAGTGGATCTTAGTTACGTCTGCTAAGACCATAGAAAAAAACCCAGGCAGATTCTTCTTCTAATGCTGCCTGAGAATAAACAGCACACTCCGGTGCCATTTAAAATAACAAACTTTTGATTGTAGAAATAAACTAAGTTAAAAAACACCACAGATCTCTCACAGCTTCCTTTTTAGTTAGGCTGCAAGAGAATGACTGAGTATGATATGTGAGGGGAGGAGCTATATAGCAGCTCTGCTGGGTAATTCTCTTGCAGTTTCCTGTTAGGAAGAGATATATTCCATAAGTAATGGATGACCCGTGGACTGACTACACTTAACAGGAGAAATAAAAATTAATCTACCCTAACTTTTAAACTAAAATTACATTAAACTACAAATTAAAATAACTATATTCTATATTCAAATCAGCCAATAGAATTTCAGTAGCTCAGTAGCTCTCATCCTATTGGCTGATTTGAACAGCCAATAGGATGCTATTTATGCAAACTAAAGTTTTGTGGTCTGAAAAAACAAGGACTTTTGTAGGTACCTCACAGAAAAAGCACTGATATTAATAAGGAAATGCAACACAAAGTCCTCAGAGAACCTCCTCACATATACCCATGAGCTTGTGATGTTATTTCACGCCTACTGCAATGTACTTACATAAATTCAGAAAAACAAATACATCGCTTTCAGAACACATGAAACATATCCTCCTTTCTGTTAACCACTAAACACTATGGGGCCTATTTATCAAGCCGTCAACCAAAAATATGCCGGAATTTTGCATCGTAATTGTGGCGAGCTTGATTCCCCTTAGTTATCAAACCCTACAGACCGGCAAAAGTAGAATTTTGTGACGTAACATATGTTCCGCCGGTCTCAGTCCGACACAGATCGATGCTTACGTCACTACAGATGTTCCGAATGCAAATTCTGCACTATCTGACTACTTTTGCAAGTTAACAAATATATACCAGGTACGCTCGCCACTATTCCGGCCCAGCGTACCTGGTTTTCAATCCGCTGCCCGATATCCCATTGATTTCTATGGGAGAATAAAAGTTATGTTTACACCTAACACCCTAACATGTACCCCGAGTCTAAACACCCCTAATCTGCCGCCCTCTACACCGCCGCTCCTACATTATACTTATTAATTCCTAATCTGCTGCACCGACCCCACCGCCACCTACATTATACTTATTAACCCCTAATCTGCCGCCCCGACACCACCAACACCTACATTATACTTATTAACCCCTAATCTGCCGCCCGACACCGCCGCCACCTACATAAAGTTATTAACGCCTAAACCTAACAATCCGCTAACTTAATATTAAATATTAACTCATCCCTATCTTATTATAAATTTAAACTTACCTTTAAAATTAAATTAAACTATATTAAACTATTAATTAATCTACCCTAACTATTATCCTACAATTAAATTAAACTATATTAAACTATTAATTAACCTACCCTAACTATTATACTAAAATTACATTAAACTATATTAAATTACTAATTAATCTACCCTAAATATTATACTAAAATTACATTAAACTATATTAATTTACTGATTAATCTACACTAACTATTATAATAAAATTACATTAATATTAAAAGAAAAATTAATCTACCCTAACTTTTAAACTAAAATTACATTAAACTACAAATTAAAATAACTATATTCTATATTTAAACACCTAACCCTATTTAAATCATTTAAATCTAAACTAAAAAATTACTAAGTTACAAAAAAACTTACAACTAAGTTACCAAAAATAACAAACACTAACGGCTAGATTTAGAGTTTTGTCGGTAACGACCCGCGTAGCTAACGCTGGCTTTTTTCTGGCCGCACCTTTAAAATAACTCTGGTATTGAGAGTCCACAGAATGGCTGCGTTAGGCTCCAAAAAAGGAGCGTAGAGCATATTTAACGCAACTTCAACTCTCGATACCAGAGTTGCTTACGGACGCGGCCAGCCTCAAAAACGTGCTTGTGCACGATTCCCCCATAGGAAACAATGGGGCTGTTTGAGCTGAAAAAAAAACTAACACCTGCAAAAATCCGCGTTCAGCTCCTAACGCAGCCCCATTGTTTGCTATGGGGAAACACTTCCTACGTCTGCACCTAACACTCTAACATGTACCCCGAGTCTAAACACCCCTAACCTTACACTTATTAACCCCTAATCTGCCGCCCCCGCTATCGCTGACCCCTGCATATTATTATTAACCCCTAATTTGCCGCTCCGTAAACCGCCGCTACTTACATTATCGATATGTACCCCTAATCTGCTGTCCCTAACACCGCCGACCCCTATATTATATTTATTAACCCCTAATCTGCCCCCCACAACGTCGCCTCCACCTGCCTACACTTATTAACCCCTAATCTGCCGAGCGGACCGCACCGCTATTATAATAAAGTTATTAACCCCTAATCCGCCTCACTAACCCTATAATAAATAGTATTAACCCCTAATCTGCCCTCCCTAAATCGCCGACACCTAACTTCAAACATTAACCCCTAATCTGCCGACTGGAGCTCACCGCTATTCTAATAAATGTATTAACCCCTAAAGCTAAGTCTAACCCTAACACTAACACCCCCCCTAAGTTAAATATAATTTATATCTAACAAAATGAATTAACTCTTATTAAATAAATTATTCCTATTTAAAGCGAAATACTTACCTGTAAAATAAATCCTAATATAGCTACAATATAAATTATAATTATATTATAGCTATTTTAGGATTTATATTTATTTTACAGGTAACTTTGTATTTATTTTAACCAGGTACAATAGCTATTAAATAGTTAAGAACTATTTAATAGCTAAAATAGTTAAAATAATTACAAAATTACCTGTAAAATAAATCCTAACCTAAGTTACAATTAAACCTAACACTACACTATCAATAAATTAATTAAATAAAATACCTACAATTACCTACAATTAAACCTAACACTACACTATCAATACATTAATTAAATACAATATCTACAAATAAATACAATGAAATAAACTAACTAAAGTACAAAAAATAAAAAAGAACTAAGTTACAAAAAATAAAAAAATATTTACAAACATCAGAAAAATATTACAACAATTTTAAACTAATTACACCTACTCTAAGCCCCCTAATAAAATAACAAAGCCCCCCAAAATAAAAAAATGCCCTACCCTATTCTAAATTACTAAAGTTCAAAGCTCTTTTACCTTACCAGCCCTGAACAGGGCCCTTTGCGGGGCATGCCCCAAAGAATTCAGCTCTTTTGCCTGTAAAAAAAAACATACAATACCAACATCCAAGATGGCGTCTCTCGAATTTCGATTGGCTGATAGGATTCTATCAGCCAATCGGAATTAAGGTAGGAAAATTCTGATTGGCTGATGGAATCAGCCAATCAGAATCAAGTTCAATCCGATTGGCCGATCCGATCAGCCAATCGGATTGAACTTGATTCTGATTGGCTGATTCCATCAGCCAATCAGAATTTTCCTACCTTAATTCCGATTGGCTGATAGAATCCTATCAGCCAATCGTAATTCGAGGGACGCCATTTTGGATGACGTAATTTAAAGGAACCGTCATTCGGCGAGTAGGCGTCGGGAGAAGAGGATGTTCCGCGTCGGCTGGAAGATGATGGCTCCGGAAGAAAGAAGATTGAAGATGCCGTTGATAGAAGACTTCAGCCGGATCATGGACCTCTTCAGCTCCCGCTTGGATGATGACTTCAGCCGGATCATGGACCTCTTCAGCTCCCGCTTGGATGATGACTTCAGCCGGATCATGGACCTCTTCAGCCCCCTGCTTGGGCTTGGATCAGGACATCGGAGGAGCTCTTCTGGATCGATCGGTGAACCTGGTATGGTGAAGACAAGGTAGGAAGATCATCAGGGGCTTAGTGTTAGGTTTATTTAAGGGGGGTTTGGGTTAGATTAGGGGTATGTGGGTGGTGGGTTGTAATGTTGGGGGGGGTATTGTATGTTTTTTTTTACAGGCAAAAGAGCTGAATTTCTTGGGGGATGCCCTGCAAAGGGCCCTGTTCAGGGCTGGTAAGGTAAAAGAGCTTTGAACTTTAGTAATTTAGAATAGGGTAGGGCATTTTTTTATTTTGGGGGGCTTTGTTATTTTATTAGGGGGCTTAGAGTAGGTGTAATTAGTTTAAAATTGATGTAATATTTTTCTGATGTTTGTAAATATTTTTTTATTTTTTGTAACTTAGTTCTTTTTTATTTTTTGTATTTTAGTTAGTTTATTTCATTGTATTTATTTGTAGATATTGTATTTAATTAATGTATTGATAGTGTAGTGTTAGGTTTAATTGTAGGTATTTTATTTAATTAATTTATTGATAGTGTAGTGTTAGGTTTAATTGTAACTTAGGTTAGGATTTATTTTACAGGTAATTTTGTAATTATTTTAACTATTTTAGCTATTGTACCTGGTTAACATAAATACAAAGTTACCTGTAAAATAAATATAAATCCTAAAATAGCTATAATATAAATATAATTTATATTGTAGCTATATTAGGATTTATTTTACAGGTAAGTATTTAGCTTTAAATAGGAATAATTTATTTAATAAGAGTTCATTTATTTCGTTAGATTTAAATTATATTTAACTTAGGGGGGTGTTAGTGTTAGGGTTAGACTTAGCTTTAGGGGTTAATAAATTTATTAGAATAGCGGTGAGCTCCAGTCGGCAGATTAGGGGTTAATGATTGAAGTTAGGTGTCGGCGATGTTAGGGAGGGCAGATTAGGGGTTAATACTATTTATTATAGGGTTAGTGAGGCGGATTAGGGGTTAATAACTTTATTATAATAGCGGTGCGGTCCGCTCGGCAGATTAGGGGTTAATAAGTGTAGGCAGGTGGAGGCGACGTTGTGGGGGTCAGATTAGGGGTTAATAAATATAATATAGGGGTCGGCGGTATTAGGGGCAGCAGATTGGGGTACATAAGTATAACGTAGGTGGCGGTCGGCAGGTTAGGGGTTAATTATTGTAGGTAGCTGGCGGCGACGTTGTGGGGGGCAGGTTAGGGGTTAATAAATATAATATAGGGGTCGGCAGTGTTAGGGGCAGCAGATTAGGGGTACATAAGGATAACGTAGGTGGCGGTCGGCAGATAAGGGGTTAAAAAATTTTAATCGAGTGTCGGCGATGTGGGGGGGCCTCGGTTTAGGGGTGCATAGGTAGTTTATGGGTGTTAGTGTACTTTAGGGCACAGTAGTTAAGAGCTTTATGAACCGGCGTTAGCCCAGAAAGCTCTTAACTACTGACTTTTTTCTGCGGCTGGAGTTTTGTCGTTAGAATTCTAACGCTCACTTCAGCCACGGCTCTAAATACCGGAGTTAGAAAGATCCCATTGAAAAGATAGGATACGCAATTGACGTAAGGGGATCTGCGTTATGGAAAAGTCGCAGCTGAAAAGTGAGCGTTAGACCCTTTTTGACTGACTCCAAATACCGGCGGTAGCCTAAAACCAGCGTTAGGAGCCTCTAACGCTGGTTTTCACGGCTACCGCCAAACTCCAAATCTAGGCCTCTGTTACACAAAAAAATAAACACTAAATTACAAAAAATAAAAAAGAAATTATCAAAGATTTAAACTAATTACACCTAATCTAAGGGCCCTATGAAAATAAAAAAGTCCCCCCAAAATAAAAAACCCTAACCTACAATAAACTACAAATAGCCCTTAAAAGGGCTTTTTGCGCAGCATTGCCCCAAAGAAATCAGCTCTTTTACCTGTAAAAAAAAAAATACAAACAACCCCCCAACAGTAAAACCCACCACCCACACAACCAACCCCCCAAATAAAAAGCTAACTAAAAAAACCTAAGCTCCCCATTGCCCTGAAAAGGGCATTTGGATGGGCATTGCCCTTAAAAGGGCATTTAGCTCTTTTGCAGCCCAAAACCCTAATCTAAAAATAAAACCCACCCAATAAACCCTTAAAAAATCCTAACACTAACCCCTGAAGATCGACTTACAGTTTTGAAGATCCAACATCCATCCTCCAAGAAGCCGGGAGAAGTCTTTTTCCAAGCGGCAAGAGGTCCTCCAAGAAGCTGGCCGAAGTCTTCATCCAAGCGACAAGAGGTCCTCCAAGAAGCCGGCCGAAGTCTTCATCCAAGCCCGCAGAAGTCTTCACCCAGACAGCATCTTCTATCTTCATCCATCCGGCGAGGAGCGGGTCCATCTTCAAGACATCCGACGTGGAGCATCCTCTTCTTCCGACGGATTAACGATGAATGAAGGTTCCTTTAAATGACGTCATCCAAGATGGCGTCCCTTAGATTCCGATTGGCTGATAGAATTCTATCAGCCAATCGGAATTAAGGTAGAAAAAAATCCTATTGGCTGTTGCAATCAGCCAATAGGATTGAACTTCAATTCTATTGGCTGATCCAATCAGCCAATAGGATTGAGCTTGCATTCTATTGGCTGATTGGATCAGTCAATAGGATTGAAGTTCAATCCTATTGGCTGATTGCAACAGCCAATAGGATTTTTTCTACCTTAATTCCGATTGGCTGATAGAATTCTATCAGCCAATCGGAATATAAGGAATGCCATCTTGGATGACATCATTTAAAGGAACCTTCATTCATCGTTAGTCCGTCAGAAGAAGAGGATGCTCCGCGTTGGATGTCTTGAAGATGGACCCACTCCTCGCCGGATGGATGAAGATAGAAGATGCCGTCTGGGTGAAGACTTCTGCGGGCTTCGATGAAGACTTCTTGGAGGACTTCCTGCCGCTTGGATGAAGACTTCTCCCGGCTTCTTGGAGGATGGATGTTGGATCCTCAAAACTGTAAGTCGATCTTCAGGGGTTAGTGTTTTAAGGGTTTATTGGGTGGGTTTTATTTTTAGATTAGGGTTTTAGGTGTAATTAGTTTAAATCTTTGATAATTTATTTTTTATTTTTTGTTACTTACTAATTTTTTAGTGTAGATTTAAATTATTTAAATAGGGTTAGGTGTTTAAATATAGAATATAGTTATTTTAATTTGTAGTTTAATGTAATTTTAGTTTAAAAGGTAGGGTAGATTAATTTTTATTTAACATAGTTTAATGTAATTTTATTATAATAGTTAGTGTAGATTAATTATTAATTTAATATAGTTTAATGTAATTTTAGTATAATAGCTAGGGTAGCTTAATTATTAATTTAATATAGTTTAATTTAATTTTAAAGGTAAGTTTAAATTTATAATAAGATAGGGATGAGTTAATATTTAATATTAAGCTAGCGGGTTGTTAGGTTTGGGGGTTAATAGGTTAATTTAGTTTATGGCAATGTGGGGGGCTGGCGGTTTAGGCGTTAATAACTTTATTTAGTTGCGGTGGGCTCCGGGAGAGGAGGGATAGGGGTTAATAACATAATGTAGGTGGCGGCGGTGTAGGGGGGCGGCAGATTAGGGGTTAATAAGTATAATGTAGGTGGCGGTGGGCTCCGGGAGCGGACGAATAGGGGTTAATAAGTTTATTAGAGTGGTGGTGGGCTCCGGGAGCGGCGGTTTAGGGGTTAATAACTTTACTTAGTTGCAGTGGGCTCCGGGAACGGCGGTTTAGGTGTTGATAAGTTTATTTAGTTGCGGTTGGCTCCGGGAGCGGCGGGATAGGGGTTAAACAGTTTAGTATAGTGTGGATGTTTAGTGACAGGGTATAAATAAAGCTGGGAAAAAGCCGAATAGCAGCGAGATCGATGACTGTTAGTTAACAACAGTCCGCTGCTCATCGCCCCGTACTTGGCGCGCGTCTTTTTTTACAGCTTTTTTTTATAAATATGGAGAGCGTATTCAGGTCCGCGGCAGCGATGTTAGGCAAGCGTATTGGTGCCGGCGAATGCAGCACAGTTGACGGGTTGATAAATAGGCCCCAAAGGGTTAGATTACAAGTGGAGCGCTAATTTATTGCTTTAAAGGGGGGGGGATAAATAGCCAACCATTACAATTTGCACTCTGAAATTAACCAGAGGTCAGACCTCTGGTTAATTTTAAAAATGTCCCCCAATTGCCACAAAATGTAGTGTAGTGTGCATTATAAAAAATAAAAAAGTAGTATTTTTTTAATTTATTTTTTATTAATAACTGCAGGAGGCAGTTTTAAGGGATTAAAAGTGAGCGGGTGTGGGGTGAAAAAAAAAATGCCACTGAAAAGCTTCTTTACATTGCGGTCTATGAGGACTGTGTTATCCCTGTAAATATATATGTATATGAATATATATATATATATATATGGGTTAATATGTGTATATACACACATGTTAACGCGTAAATATATATGTATATATTCATATATATTTATATTTGCTGCCTATTGCTGTGCAACTACCCCCTTTGCTGCGCTAGTTCTAATGCCATGTCTCATGGCATGAGAACAAGGCTCCCATTGGAGCCTATGAAAATGCACTCTTGTGAGCGCAAATGCGTCCGCGCAATGTGAACAAGAAGTTGCGTGCGCTGGTATTACTAAGTTGAGTGCTAATTTCGCTTTCATGGAAGTAATATTTTGTGCTTAACTTGCAATCTAGCCTAAAATATACAAACTGCAAATCATCTACCAGAAAATTTATTGGAAATGAACCCGTCATTATTTGCTTTTTCTCTTACCAAACGTTGTCGGTTGCCGCAGCTCTTTATAACCTTGGTTATATAAAGGGGTCTGTATCTCCGGGATATCACATGATGTCTCAAGAGTAAAGTCATTGGAAGATTCATATTTATCTTGGGTTTGCCAATTTAACAAACGTAAAGGAAAGCTGTAAAAACAGTATTAACTAAAAATGTATATATTTACATAGACAATGGCACCATGTTGATCATTATATATAGAACAATTAAAGAAAAACTTTCATTAAAGTTAATGTATAAGATTCTATGCAATATACAAACCTATTTTAATTGTTCCACCCCATTCTCAAAATTAAAAAAAATAAACAAAACTAAGTAATCTTCAAGGCCTCTCTGTTTCCTATATATACACACATCTACATCTAACATTGTCTCAACATATAAAGAGCATTCCCTGAAATTATTCTTATTCAACAGCATAACAATAGAAATGGAAATACCACCATTACTGTTATTGTTTTAAATGTAGTTAAAGGCATTCACTTTAAATAAGTGAAGGTTAGTTTTTACTCAGACTGACCATTACATGAGCCATATACACACACACACACGCACACACACACACATATATATATATATATATATATATATATATATATATATATATATATATAAATACACAGTAGAAGATGCACTCTCACCAACTTAAGTCAGCTACCAGGGTGCTATAAGTGTGAGCACACAAAATCCATATAATCAAAAGTAAGCACTCACTGGACTTCAGTCATCAATTTGATTGATGACTGAAGTCCAGTGAGTGCTTACTTTTGATTATATATATATATACATATATATATATACATATATATATATATATACAGGTATATAGGGAGTGCAGAATTTTTAGGCAAGTTGTATTTTTGAGGATTAATTTTATTATTGAACAACAACCATGTTCTCAATGAACCCAAAAAACTCATTAATATCAAAGCTGAATAGTTTTGGAAGTAGTTTTTAGTTTGTTTTTAGTTATAGCTATTTTAGGGGGATATCTGTGTGTGCAGGTGACTATTACTGTGCATAATTATTAGGCAACTTAACAAAAAACAAATATATACCCATTTCAATTATTTATTTTTACTAGTGAAACCAATATAACATCTCAACATTCACAAATATACATTTCTGACATTCAAAAACAAAACAAAAACAAATCAGTGACCAATATAGCCACCTTTCTTTGCAAGGACACTCAAAAGCCTGCCATCCATGGATTCTGTCAGTGTTTTGATCTGTTCACCATCAACATTGCGTGCAGCAGCAACCACAGCCTCCAAGACACTGTTCAGAGAGGTGTACTGTTTTCCCTCCTTGTAAATCTCACATTTGATGATGGACCACAGGTTCTCAATGGGGTTCAGATCAGGTGAACAAGGAGGCCATGTCATTAGATTTTCTTCTTTTATACCCTTTCTTGCCAGCCACGCTGTGGAGTACTTGGACGCATGTGATGGAGCATTGTCCTGCATGAAAACAGAATTTATGCTTACCTGATAAATTACTTTCTCCAACGGTGTGTCCGGTCCACGGCGTCATCCTTATTTGTGGGATATCTCTTCCCCAACAGTAAATGGCAAAGAGTCCCAGCAAAGCTGGCCATATAGTCCCCCCTAGGCTCCGCCCACCCCAGTCATTCGACCGACGGACAGGAGGAAATATATATAGGAGAAACCATATGGTACCGTGGTGACTGTAGTTAGAGAAAATAATTCATCAGACCTGATTAAAAAACCAGGGCGGGCCGTGGACCGGACACACCGTTGGAGAAAGTAATTTATCAGGTAAGCATAAATTCTGTTTTCTCCAACATTGGTGTGTCCGGTCCATGGCGTCATCCTTACTTGTGGGAACCAATACCAAAGCTTTAGGACACGGATGAAGGGAGGGAGCAAATCAGGTCACCTAAACGGAAGGCACCACAGCTTGCAAAACCTTTCTCCCAAAAATAGCCTCCGAAGAAGCAAAAGTATCAAATTTGTAAAATTTGGCAAAAGTGTGCAGTGAAGACCAAGTCGCTGCCTTACATATCTGGTCAACAGAAGCCTCGTTCTTGAAGGCCCATGTGGAAGCCACAGCCCTAGTGGAGTGAGCTGTGATTCTTTCAGGAGGCTGCCGTCCGGCAGTCTCATAAGCCAATCGGATGATGCTTTTAAGCCAAAAGGAAAGAGAGGTAGAAGTCGCTTTTTGACCTCTCCTTTTACCAGAATAAACAACAAACAAGGAAGATGTTGGTCTGAAATCTTTTGTAGCCTCTAAATAGAATTTTAGAGCACGGACTACGTCCAAATTGTGTAACAAACGTTCCTTCTTTGAAAAAAAAAACAAAAAAAAACTCTTAACCATCTCCGTGGAGATGTTGCCTGTGCAACGGCAAAGAGAATGACTGGGGTGGGCGGAGCCTAGGAGGGACTATATGGCCAGCTTTGCTGGGACTCTTTGCCATTTCCTGTTGGGGAAGAGATATCCCACAAGTAAGGATGACGCCGTGGACCGGACACACCAATGTTGGAGAAAATCATGTTTTTCTTGAAGGATGCAGACTTCTTCCTGTACCACTGCTTGAAGAAGGTGTCTTCCAGAAACTGGCAGTAGGACTGGGAGTTGAGCTTGACTCCATCCTCAAGCTGAAAAGGCCCCACAAGCTCATCTTTGATGATACCAGCCCAAACCAGTACTCCACCTCCACCTTGCTGGCGTCTGAGTCGGACTGGAGCTCTCTGCCCTTTACCAATCCAGCCACGGGCCCATCCATCTTGCCCATCAAGACTCACTCTCATTTCATCAGTCCATAAAACCTTAGAAAAATCAGTCTTGAGATATTTCTTGGCCCAGTCTTGACGTTTCAGCTTGTGTGTCTTGTTCAGTGGTGGTCGTCTTTGAGCCTTTCTTACCTTGGCCATGTCTCTGAGTATTGCACACCTTGTGCTTTTGGGCACTCCAGTGATGTTGCAGCTCTGAAATATGGCCAAACTGGTGGCAAGTGGCATCTTGGCAGCTGCACGCTTGACTTTTCTCAGTTCATGGGCAGTTATTTTGCGCCTTGGTTTTTCCACACGCTTCTTGCGACCCTGTTGACTATTTTGAATGAAAGGCTTGATTGTTCGATGATCACGCTTCAGAAGCTTTGCAATTTTAAGAGTGCTGTATCCCTCTGCTAGATATCTCACTATTTTTGACTTTTTTGAGCCTGTCAAGTCCTTCTTTTGACCCATTTTGCCAAAGGAAAGGAAGTTGCCTAATAATTATGCACACCTGATATAGGGTGTTGATGTCATTAGACCACACCCCTTCTCATTACAGAGATGCACATCACCTAATATGCTTAATTGGTAGTAGGCTTTCGAGCCTATACAGCTTGGAGTAAGACAACATGCATAAAGAGGATGATGTGGTCAAAATACTCATTTGCCTAATAATTCTGCACACAGTGTATATATATATATATATATATATATATATATATATATATAATCAGTTTAATCTGTTATTGAATGGATTGTTATTAGAATATCATTGTGTTATATACTAAAATAAGTAATATATATTATTACAGACACAATAGTTATTTGGAGTGACAGTATTAAAGGGACACTGTAATGTAAACTATGCTCCCTCTTAATGTGTTTCCAATGCTCCTCTAGGTTTAGACTTGTACTTGAAATAGTTGACTCTACTCATGAAACCAGCACCAATAACAAATCTGTACCTAGATATTGGCTTTTGTGTATTTAGGGAGATATAATGATGCCTGTGGTTCTTTAAAAGGCTCAGTTAACTTGAATGGGGATGTTTTTGAAAGTTAATGCGTGGTGGTTGCAATAAACAAAATCAGCTATTTCAAATACAAACATAAACTTAAAGGGGCAATTTTCCAAATAGTTAATACTCTGCAGCTACTATAGGTTATTGTAGACAAATGTGAACAAATACAATACAGTGGCCCTTTAAGTTTACACTGTCAGTTTTCTATATTATTATTATTATGCAGAAAACATGCAAAGAATAAAAATGGATACAATTTACTAAACATAACAAAATCTATTGAGAGGCTAAATTTAAGCAACTAAGCTTCATGCCTATCTCATTTAGAAGTCACTATTCAGATAATTACAGGTGAGACTGAGAATTTACATAGGTTCATCTGAATATGGAAATTTGATTGTTAATGCTCACTAAACTGAACCTTGGATTTCAAGACCCTTCTAAACAATATTCTAGTATAATAATACATTTTTAGTAACCACTTGCTAAATAAGATGAATACAGAACAAAACAGAACTACCCGGAACATCAACGTCCAAAGTAACCACACCAAAAATACAGCATTTTGACAAGGTTAGGAAGAAGAAATGCAAAGGGCCACAAATCTACCATGGAATCCACATCCAAGTGTCCATTCTACACACACACAAAAAAGCTCACAAAGTTGCCACACCAACCAAATTCACCAGTTCTACAAAATTAGGAAGGAAAGAGTTAAGGAGGAACAGATCTGCCACATAATCCACATCCAAATATGTATTTTAGTCTACAAAAACTTTTTGTATAAAAAAAAAAAAGTCTGGAACACCGATTTCCAAAGTAGCCACATAGATCAAATTCACCCATTCTACAAAGATAGGAGTCACAAGTGACAAGAAGCCACAGATCTGCTGTGGGATCCATATCCAAGTAAGTCGTTTCCAGTTAAAATAAAATAAAATTTTGCACAAAAAAACTAAATTTATGCTTACCTGATAAATTTCTTTCTCTTGTGGTGTATCCAGTCCACGGGTTCATCCATTACTTGTGGGATATTCTCCTTCCCAACAGGAAGTTGCAAGAGGACACCCACAGCAGAGCTGTCTATATAGCTCATCCCCTAACCCCCACCTCCAGTCATTCGACCGAAGACAAGTAAGAAAAAGGAGAAACTATAGGGTGCAGTGGTGACTGTAGTTTTAAAAATAAAAACACCTGCCTTAAAGTGACAGGGACTGGATACACCACAAGAGAAAGAAATTTATCACGTAAGCATAAATTTTGTTTTCTCTTGTAAGGTGTATCCAGTCCACGGGTTCATTCATTACTTGTGGTATACCAATACCAAAGCTTTACGACACGGATGAAGGGAGGGACAAGGCAGGAACTTAAACGGAAGGCACCACTGCCTGTAAGACCTTTCTCCCAAAAATAGCCTCAGAGGAAGCAAAAGAATCAAATTTGTAGAATTTAGAAAAAGTATGAAGCGAAGACCAAGTCGCCGCCTTACAAATCTGTTCAACAGAGGCCTCATGTTTAAAAGCCCATGTGGAAGCTACCGCTCTAGTAGAATGAGTGGTAATCCTTTCAGGAGGCTGCTGGCCAGCAGTCTCATAAGCGAAACGGATTATGCTTCTCAGCCAAAAAGAAAGAGAAGTTGCCGAAGCCTTTTGGCCTCTCCTCTTTCCAGACAACAAACAATGTAGATGTTTGACGAAAATCCTTAGTAGCTTGCAAATAAAGCGTTAAAGCACGAACCACGTCAAGATTGTGTAACAGACGTTCCTTCTTTGAAGAAGGATTAGGACACAGAGACGGAACAACAATCTCCTGATTGATATTCTTATTAGATACCACCTTAGGAAGAAACCCAGGTTTGGTACGCAAAACTACCTTATCTGCATGGAAGATCAGATAAGGGGAATCACACTGTAAGGCAGATAACTCTGAAACTCTTCGAGCCGAAGAGATAGCTACTAGGAACAGAACTTTCCAAGATAAAAGCTTAATATCTATGGAATGCAAAGGTTCAAACGGAACCCCTTGAAGAACTTTAAGAACTAAATTTAAACTCCATGGCGGAGCAACAGGTTTAAACACAGGCCTGATTCTAACCAAAGCCTGACAAAACGCCTGAACGTCTGGAACATCAGCCATTAGCTTATGCAAAAGAATAGACAGAGCAGAAATCTGTCTCTTTAAGGAACTAGCCGCTAATCCCTTTTCCAATCCGTCTTGGAGAAAAGATAAAATTCTAGGAATCCTGACCTTTCTCCACGAGTAACCCTTGGATTCACACCAATGAAGATATTTACACCATATATTATGATAGATTTTCCTGGTGACATGCTTTCAAGCCTGAATCAAGGTATCAATGACCGACTCGGAGAAACCACGTTTTGATAAAATCAAGCGTTCAATTTCCAAGCAGTCAGACGCAGAGAAATTAGATTTGGATGTTTGAATGGACCTTGGAGTAGAAGGTCCTGCCTCAGCGGCAGAGTCCATGGTGGAAAGGATGACATGTCCACCAGATCTGCATACCAAGTCCTGCGTGGCCACGCAGGTGCTATCAAAATCATCGAAGCTCTCTCCTGCTTGATCTTGGCAATCAGACGAGGGAGGAGAGGAAATGGTGGAAACACATAAGCCAGGCTGAAGGACCAGGGCACTGCTAGAGCACTGCTAGAGCGTTGCCTGGCGATCCCTTGACCTGGACCCTTAACGAGGAAGGTTGGTGTTCTGACGAGACGCCATCAGATCCAGTTCTGGTTTGCCCCATAGTTGAATCAGCTGGGCAAATACCTCCGGATGAAGCTCCCACTCCCCCGGATGAAAAGTCTTCCGACTTAGAAAGTCTGCCTCCCAGTTCTCTACTCTTGGGATATGGATAGCTGAGAAATGGCAAGAGTGAACCTCTTCCCAAAGAATTATCTTGGAAACCTCCATCATTGCCAGGGGACTCCTTGTTCCCCCTGATGGTTGATATAGGCTACAGTCATGATATTGTCCGACTGAAATCGGATGAATCTGACCGCCGCCAGTTGAGGCCAAGCCTGAAGAGCATTGAATATCGCTCTTAGCTCCAGAATGTTTATCGGAAGGAGGGCCTCCTCCTGAGTCCACGAACCCTGAGCCTTCAGGGAATTCCAGACTGCGCCCCAGCCCAGAAGGCTGGCATCTGTCGTCACTATAGTCCACTCTGGCCTGCGGAAACTCATTCACCTGGACAGATGGACCCGAGATAACCACCAGAGAAGAGAATCCCTGGTCTCTTGATCCAGATTTAACAGATGAGACAAATCTGTGTAGTCCCCATCCCACTGATTGAGCATGCAAAGTTGCAGTGGTCTGAGATGTTGGCGGGCAAACGGAACTATGTCCATTGCCGCTACCATCAGGCTGATCATTCCCATACACTGAGCCACTGATGGCCGAGAAGTGGAATGTAGAGCACGGCAAGAAGTTAGAATCTTTGATATCCTGACCTCTGTCAGAAAAATTTTCATTTCAACTGAATCTATCAGAGTTCCTAGGAAGGAAACTCTTGTGAGAGGGGAGAGTGAACTCTTTTCTCTGTTCACCCTCCACCCGTGAGACCTCAGAAAGGCCAGAACAATGTCCGTATGGGACTTGGCGATTTGAAAAGTTGACGCCTGGATCAGGATGTCGTCTAGGTAAGGTGCCACCGATATGCCCCGCGGCCTTAGAACCGCCAGTAGAGACCCTAGAACCTTTGTAAAGATTCTTGGCGCCGTGGCTAACCCGAAGGGAAGAGCCACAAACTGGTAATGCCTGTCTAGGAAGGCGAACCTGAGTAACTGATGATGATCTCTGTGAATCAGAATGTGGAGATAAGCATCCTTTAAGTCCACGGTAGTCATATATTGACCCTCCTGGATCATAGGGAGGATGGTTCGGATTGTCTCCATCTTGAAAGATGGGACCCTGAGAAATTTGTTTAGGATCTTGAGATCCAAGATTGGTCTGAACGTTCCCTCTTTATTGGGAACTATAAACAGGTTTGAATAGAAACCCTGCCCCTGTTCCTCCCTTGGAACTGGGTGGATCACTCCCATAACCAGAAGGTCTAAAACGCAACGTAAGAATGCCTCTCTCTTTATCTGGTTTGCAGATAGTTGTGAGAGGTGAAATCTCCCCTTTGGAGATGAGGCTTTGAATTCCAGAAGATATCCCTGGGAAACAATCTCTAGTGCCCAGGGATCCTGGACGTCTCTTGCCCAAGCCTGAGCGAAGAGAGAAAGTCTGCCCCCTACTAGATCCGGTCCCGGATCGGGGCTACTCCTTCATACTGTCTTAGGGGCAGCAGCAGGTTTTTTGGCCTGCTTCCCCTTGTTCCAAGCCTGGTTAGGTCTCCAGACTGGTTTGGACTGGGCGAAATTTCCCTCTTGTTTTGCATTAGAGGAAGCTGAAGCTGCGACACTCTTGAAGTTTCGAAAGGAACAAAAATTATTCTGTTTGGTCCTTAACTTATTGGACCTATCCTGAGGAAGGGTGTGACCATTTCCTCCGGTAATATCAGAAATGATCTCCTTCAGACCAGGCCCGAAAAGGGTCTGTCCCTTGAAGGGGATGTTAAGAAGCTTAGCCTTTGAAGTAACGTCTGCTGACCAGGACATAAGCCATAGCGCCCTATGCACCAGAATGGCAAAATCTGAATTCTTAGCCGTTAGCTTGGCTAAATGAAAAACGGCGCCAGAGATAAAGGAATTAGCTAACTTAAGAGCTTTAATCCTGTCTAAAATATCATCTAACGGGGTCTCCACCTGTAGAGCCTCCTCAAGAGGCTCGAACCAGAAAGCCGCTGCAGCAGTAACTGGAGCAATGCATGCAAGAGGCTGGAGAATAAAACCTTGATGTATAAAAATTTTCTTAAGGAGACCCTCCAATTTTTTATCCATAGGATCTAGGAAAGCACAACTGTCCTCAACAGGGATAGTTGTACGCTTAGCTAGGGTAGAGACTGCTCCCTCCACCTTAGGGACCGTCTGCCACAAGTCCCGTATGGCGGCATCTATGGGAAACATCTTTTTAAAAGCAGGAGGGGGAGAGAACGGCACACCTGGTCTATCCCATTCCTTAGTAATAATTTCCAAAAATCTCTTAGGGACTGGAAAAACATCAGTGTAAACAGGCACTGCAAAGTATTTGTCCATCTTACACAATTTCTCTGGCACTACAATGGGTTCACAGTCATCCAGAGTCACTAAAACCTCCCTAAGCAATAAGCGGAGGTGTTCAAGGTTAAATTTAAACGCTGTCATTTCAGAATCAGACTGAAGCAACGCCTTCCCTGAATCTGAAATGTCACCCACAGATAGAAGCTCTCCTGCCTCGGCTTCTAAGTATTGTGAGGGTATATCGGACACAGGTATTAAAGCGTCAGAAAGCTCTGTATTTGTTCTAGCCCCAGAGCTGTCTCGCTTTCCTTGTAACCCTGGCAGTTTGGACAATACCTCTGAGAGGGTAGCATTCATAACTGCTGCCATGTCCTGTAAGGTAAAAGAATTAGATGCGCTAGATGTACTTGACGTCACTTGAGCGGGAGTTATAGGTTCTGACACATGGGGAGAGCTAGATGGCATAACCTCCCTTTTTTAAGTCAGAGAATCCTCTGGAGATAAATCTTTAAGCGCCATAATATGGTCTTTATAGTTTATAGAAATTTCAGTACATTTGGTACACATTCTAAGAGGGGGTTCCACAATGGCTTCCAAACATATTGAACAAGGAGTTTCCTCTATGTCACTATGTCAGACATGTTTAACAGACTAGTAATGAGACAAGCAAGCTTGAAAAACACTTTAATAAAGGTGAAACAGCAGTTAAACAAAAACTTTACTGTGCCTTTAAGAGAAAAAAACTAACACTTAAACTGCAAAACAGTGTAAAAATACAGTAAAGTCTTCGAAATTTTTACAGTATGTGTAAGGGACTAAAGCAACATTGCACCCACTTGCAAATGGATGATTAACCCCTTAGCCCCCAAACCGGATTTAAAAAATGTCAACCACCGGTAAAAGACAGTTGAGCCCCTTGCCACAGCTCTGCTGAGGCTCCTACCTGCCCTCAAATACGATTTAGTGAAGAAATAAACCCTTTATGATGGTCCTCAGATGCCAGAGGACTCCTCTAGGGAAGCTGGATGTCTCAGTCTGAAGGAAACTGCGCATCTAGAGCGTGAAAATAGGCCCCTCTCACCATGTACTGGATGTCAGAGGGGCCTTAAGAAAGTACTCCTAGGGGTATCTGACTAGCCATGTGGAAACTAGGCCCCAAATAAAGACTTATCTCCCTCAGAGAAAAAACGTTCTATTTATGAAAACATGTAAACGTTTTGTCACTAAGTAATATGAGTATTAACATGAGTATTACCCTGTTTTGTAAGCATGATCCCAGTCGTTAAATCACTGCATCTAGCTTACCTCAAATACACAAGGCTTTGTCAGCATTTTCTAGAACTTATTCATCTCTCTAGAAATAAAAATACTGAACATACCTGAAAGCAGGTAATCTGCAGACCGTTCCCCCAACTGAAGTTTTCCCATACTCTTCAGTTATGTGTGAGAACAGCAATGGACCTTAGTTACAAACCGCTAAGATCATCAACCTCCAGGCAGAATTCTTCTTCTAATTTCTGCCTGAGAGTAAAACAGTACAACGCCGGTACCGTTTAAAAATAACAAACTCTTGATTGAAGGTAAAACTACACTAAGTCACCACATATCTCTTGAGACTTCCTATCTTGTCGAGAGTTGCAAGAGAATGACTGGAGGTGGGGGTTAGGGGAGGAGCTATATAGACAGCTCTGCTGTGGGTTTCCTCTTGCAACTTCCTGTTGGGAAGGAGAATATCCCACAAGTAATGGATGAACCCGTGGACTGGATACACCTTACAAGAGAAAAGGCCTAAAACATACACTTCCCAAGTAGCCACACCAATCAAATTCACCAATAGGGAGAGAATCAAAGAGCTACAGAATCCATATACAAATGTACTTTTCAGTCAAAAACCATTTTGCACAAAAAAAAGTCCCAAGGAGCCACACCGACCAAAATTCCCCTGTTCCATAAGGCTATAAGGGAGAGAGACAAGAAGCCAGAGATCACCCACAGAATTCACATCCAAGTGTCAGTTATAGTTCTGCACAAAAACCGGCCAGAACCAATCACTTCCAAAGTATTTATTTATTTATTTTTTAACCAGAATGGCAGGTCTGTGGCTCTTTGTCTTTCCTTCTAAGCATTGGCCATGGGTGACAGTGGTTTGTGCTGCTTCTTGGGAAATGGAATTTCCTGGCCTTTATCTCTGAAAATCTGTGGTTCCATGTCTCTTTCATGTCTAGTCTTGTGGGAATGGTGAATTTTGGTGCTGTGGCTACTTGGAAAGTGGGAGCAAACCTTTTTTATAAAAAAAACTTTTTTTTTACTATAATGGACAACTGAGTCTGAATTATGTGGCATAACTGTGGTTCCTAGTCACTTTTCTCTTAGCCACGTGAAATGGGTGAATTTGGTTGGTGTCACTACTTGGGTGGGTGCTTCGGTTGTTTATTGTGCAAAACAAGGACACTTGGACATGGATTCTGTGGCTCATTGTCATTCTCCCTCCTAGCCACGTAGAACTAGTGCTTTTACTTAGTCTGGCTACCTGGCCAGTGGATGTTCCAGGCTTTTCCATTCTGTTCTGTTTTCATTCTTGCTAGGCAAGTGTTAAACAATATTAAGAACATTTTAGTTTTAATTATTTGATTTATTAGTGTATGGCTGCGTTGGCCTTTTCAATTTCAAGAAGTGTGTGCAAGAAGTGAAAAAGCAAGGCTGACTTTTCAAAATACATTTCTGTTTAAGTAAATGTAAGGGGTTAAGTGGCCGTTAATGAGTATACAGGGGGGTGAAGAGCTCTATTAAAAAAAACAAAGTAGGGGAACACAAATGATACCTTCTCCTCACCTTATAAATATTAGATTGAATGTAAACATTGATGGAAGTCATATGAACCATTAAAAAAAACATAGTTAGATTTGATAAATCAAAGAAAAAACGTGACTGTCATACAAATATATAAGCTTCACATTGTCTTACTTGTTACTTGCTTTCAGAGGTATAGTCCCTTTGAAACTATTTTGAACAGTGGATTTGTGTTTCAAAACTTTATCTGCAAAAACAAAAAAACAATTACAAAGAATAATTCATTGTTTATGCTAAATATGCAGCGCATTGGCTATCAGGACCCAGTCAATAATGATTATGATTAGGACCCTCCTTATTAACTGTCCTTCAAAAATTAAAGCTCCTATGTCTTTTGCTGGAACACGCTAAAAGATCTTTCACAACCCATTTCAACACCAGTTATACTCTGGGCATAACATCAAATAAGAGATTACATTTATATGGGTTCAATTAATATAAGAACCAGTGTATTTCTTATATATTTATTAGTCCCTCTGAAGGCTAAGATGTCAACCTATCCCCTCATTGTTTTTCCTTCCATTAGGTGTAAAGCAGAAATATTCACTTCCAAACATCAAATCTATGACAACTAGATCCAGAAGAATCTGAAAGAACAAATTCTGAAAATTAATGCTTTGAAAAGCTAAAATCCCCATAGAAGTATGAAAGGCTGTTTCCACTGCTTTTGAAGCCTTCAGCAGTATTTAGATCACACTTGTACAACCTAAGGCTTGGGGGGCCCACAAGATGGTCCTCCGGTGCTTTTTATGTAGTCCTTTCACATCTACACACTTAGGGCTCCATGTACAAAGCAGCATGAGCTGCTCCGGAGCCCTTGGGGGGCAGGTTAGCATATGTGAGCCTGCTTCCCACAATGTAAAAAGCAGCAGTCATTAGAGGTGCCAATTGACAGTCCCTTCACTTGTGCGATTGGTCGTGCAAATGAAGGGCGAGCATTACACACTCATCGGAGTGTGTAATGATACATATGGGCCAGTGGATCAACAGATCCTCTGTCCGTATGCAGCGAAGGTGGGCGGACAGCTTTGCAAGTTGAGAAGCTGTCCGCCTGCCTTTTAATAAATGGGGCCCTTAATATTGTGTGTCTGAAAGCATAGAGGAAATTTTAGTACATTTATGGAGATCTGTACCATATTACAGATATTACAGATATTACAGGATTTATATACATGTTTGCTTTATATTAGCTCATCTATTACAGTGTTCTCCACAGAAATGTTGCCTGCTGGGTGGCGGCAGTGTAATAATGTTTTCTGCTATCCAAAGCACAAATTAATTGCATAATTTAACATAATGTATTTAAAGAGAATTTATGTAATACACATTTAAACATTTTAATATTAGCTAAGTGAAGCTTAAAGGTACACAAAACCAAAATTTAGCCACCTATCAGCAAGCGCTACCCAGGTACTGAACCAAAATGGGCATGCTCCTATGCTTACAAGAAAAAAATATAATAGGAGTAAATTAGAAAGTTGCTTAATGTCTAGTCAAAAATAAACGTTCATGATTTAGATACAGCATACAATTTTAAGCATCTTTCAATTTACTCCTATTATAAATTTTTCTTCGTTCTCTTGGTATCTTTATTTGAAAAAGAAAGCATGTAAGCTTAGGATTCGACCCATTTTTGGTTCAGACCTGGGTAGCAGTTGCTGATTTGTGTCTAAATGTAACCACCAATCAGCATGTGTTACCCAGGTGCTGAACCAAAAATGGGCTAGCTTCTAAGCTTTACATTCTTGCTTTTACAAATAAAGATACCAAGAGAACGATGAAAAATTTCTAATAGGAGTAAATTAGAAAGTTGCTTAAAATTGCATGCTCTAAATCATGAAAGTTTCATTTTGACTAGACTATCCCTTTAAAATTGCATTCTCTATCTGAATCATGAAAGAAAAAAAACATAATTTATGCTTACCTGATAAATTCCTTTCTTCTGTAGTGTGATCAGTCCACGGGTCATCATTACTTCTGGGATATTACTCCTCCCCAACAGGAAGTGCAAGAGGATTCACCCAGCAGAGCTGCATATAGCTCCTCCCCTCTACGTCACTCCCAGTCATTCGACCAAGGACCAACGAGAAAGGAGAAGCCAAGGGTGTAGTGGTGACTGGAGTATAAATTAAAAAATATTTACCTGCCTTAAAAACAGGGCGGGCCGTGGACTGATCACACTACAGAAGAAAGGAATTTATCAGGTAAGCATAAATTATGTTTTCTTCTGTTAAGTGTGATCAGTCCACGGGTCATCATTACTTCTGGGATACCAATACCAAAGCAAAAGTACACGGATGACGGGAGGGATAGGCAGGCTCTTTATACAGAAGGAACCACTGCCTGAAGAACCTTTCTCCCAAAAATAGCCTCCGAGGAAGCAAAAGTGTCAAATTTGTAAAATTTGGAAAAAGTATGAAGCGAAGACCAAGTTGCAGCCTTGCAAATCTGCTCAACAGAGGCCTCATTCTTGAAGGCCCAAGTGGAAGCCACAGCTCTAGTAGAATGAGCTGTAATTCTTTCAGGAGGCTGCTGTCCAGCAGTCTCATAAGCTAAACGAATTATGCTACGAAGCCAAAAAGAAAGAGAGGTAGCAGAAGCCTTTTGACCTCTCCTCTGACCAGAGTAAACGACAAACAGGGAAGACGTTTGTCGAAATTCCTTAGTTGCCTGTAAGTAAAATTTTAGAGCACGGACTACATCCAGGTTGTGCAGTAGACGTTCCTTCTTCGAAGAAGGATTTGGGCACAAAGAAGGAACAACAATCTCTTGATTGATATTCCTGTTAGTGACTACCTTAGGTAAGAACCCAGGTTTAGTACGCAGAACTAACTTATCCGAATGAAAAATCAAATAAGGAGAATCACAATGTAAGGCTGATAATTCAGAGACTCTTCGAGCCGAGGAAATAGCCATTAAAAATAGAACTTTCCAAGATAACAATTTTATATCAATGGAATGAAGGGGTTCAAACGGAACACCCTGTAAAACATTAAGAACAAGGTTTAAACTCCATGGTGGAGCAACAGTTTTAAACACAGGCTTAATCCTGGCCAAAGCCTGACAAAAAGCCTGGACGTCAGGAACTTCTGACAGACGTTTGTGTAACAGAATGGACAGAGCTGAGATCTGTCCCTTTAATGAACTAGCAGATAAACCCTTTTCTAAACCTTCTTGTAGAAAAGACAATATCCTAGGAATCCTAACCTTACTCCAAGAGTAACCTTTGGATTCACACCAATATAGGTATTTACGCCATATCTTATGGTAAATCCTTCTGGTAACAGGCTTCCTAGCCTGTATTAAGGTATCAATAACTGACTCAGAAAACCCACGTCTTGATAAAATCAAGCGTTCAATTTCCAAGCAGTCAGCTTCAGAGAAGTTAGATTTTGATGTTTGAAAGGACCCTGCATCAGAAGGTCCTGTTTCAGAGGTAGAGACCAAGGTGGACAGGATGACATGTCCACCAGGTCTGCATACCAAGTCCTGCGTGGCCATGCAGGTGCTATTAGAATCACTGATGCTCTCTCCTGTTTGATTCTGGCAATCAATCGAGGAAGCATTGGGAAGGGTGGAAACACGTAAGCCATCCTGAAGTCCCAAGGTGCTGTCAGGGCATCTATCAGGACTGCTCCTGGATCCCTGGATCTGGACCCGTAACGAGGAAGCTTGGCGTTCTGTCGAGACGCCATGAGATCTATTTCTGGTTTGCCCCAACGTCGAAGTATTTGGGCAAAGACCTCCGGATGAAGTTCCCACTCCCCCGGATGAAAAGTCTGACGACTTAAGAAATCCGCCTCCCAGTTCTCCACTCCCGGGATGTGGATTGCTGACAGGTGGCAAGAGTGAGACTCTGCCCAGCGAATTATCTTTGATACTTCCATCATAGCTAGGGAGCTTCTTGTCCCTCCCTGATGGTTGATGTAAGCTACGGTCGTGATGTTGTCCGACTGAAACCTGATGAACCCCCGAGTTGTCAACTGGGGCCAAGCCAGGAGTGCATTGAGAACTGCTCTCAATTCCAGAATGTTTATTGGCAGGAGACTCTCCTCCTGACTCCATTGTCCCTGAGCCTTCAGAGAATTCCAGACGGCACCCCAACCTAGAAGGCTGGCGTCTGTTGTTACAATTGTCCAGTCTGGTCTGCTGAATGGCATCCCCCTGGACAGATGTGGCCGAGAAAGCCACCATAGAAGAGAATTTCTGGTCTCTTGATCCAGATTCAGAGAAGGGGACAAGTCTGAGTAATTCCCATTCCACTGACTTAGCATGCACAGTTGCAGTGGTCTGAGGTGTAAGCGTGCAAAGGGTACTATGTCCATTGCCGCTACCATTAAGCCGATTACCTCCATGCATTGAGCCACTGACGGGTGTTGAATGGAATGAAGGGTGCGGCAAGCACTTTGAAGTCTTGTTAGCCTGTCCTCTGTCAGGTAAATCTTCATTTCTACAGAATCTATAAGAGTCCCCAGGAAGGGAACTCTTGTGAGTGGAACGAGTGAACTTTTCTTTTCGTTCACCTTCCATCCATGTGACCTTAGAAATGCCAGTACTAACTCTGTATGAAACTTGGCAGTTTGAAAGCTTGAAGCTTGTATCAGAATGTCGTCTAGGTATGGAGCTACCGAGATTCCCCGCGGTCTTAGAACCGCCAGAAGAGCACCCAGAACCTTTGTGAAGATTCTTGGAGCTGTAGCCAATCCGAATGGAAGAGCCACAAACTGGTAATGCCTGTCTAGGAAGGCAAACCTTAGGTACCGGTAATGATCTTTGTGAATCGGTATGTGAAGGTAAGCATCTTTTAAATCTACAGTGGTCATGTACTGACCCTCTTGGATCATAGGTAAAATTGTCCGAATAGTCTCCATCTTGAACGATGGAACTCTTAGGAATTTGTTTAGTATCTTTAAGTCCAGGATTGGTCTGAAAGTTCCCTCTTTTTTGGGAACCACAAACAGATTTGAGTAAAACCCTTGTCCCTGTTCCGACCGTGGAACTGGATGGATTACTCCCATTAACAAGAGCTCTTGTACGCAGCGTAGAAACGCCTCTTTCTTTGTCTGGATTGTTGACAACCTTGACAGATGAAATCTCTCTCTTGGAGGAGAGTATTTGAAGTCCAGAAGGTATCCCTGAGATATTATCTCTAGCGCCCAGGGATCCTGGACATCTCTTGCCCAAGCCTGGGCGAAGAGAGAAAGTCTGCCCCCCACTAGATCCGATCCCGGATCGGGGGCCCTCAATTCATGCTGTTTTAAGGGCAGCAGCAGGTTTCCTGGCCTGCTTGCCCTTGTTCCAGGACTGGTTAGGTTTCCAGCCTTGTCTGTAGCGAGCAACAGCTCCTTCCTGTTTTGGTGCAGAGGAAGTTGATGCTGCTCCTGCTTTGAAATTACGAAAGGAACGAAAATTAGACTGTCTAGCCTTAACTTTGGCTTTGTCCTGAGGCAGGGCATGGCCTTTACCTCCTGTAATGTCAGCGATAATCTCTTTCAACCCGGGCCCGAATAAGGTCTGCCCTTTGAAAGGTATATTAAGCAATTTAGACTTAGAAGTAACATCAGCTGACCAGGATTTTAGCCACAGAGCCCTGCGTGCCTGAATGGCGAATCCTGAATTCTTCGCCGTAAGTTTAGTTAAATGTACTACGGCCTCCGAAATGAATGAATTAGCTAGTTTAAGGACTCTAAGCCTGTCCGTAATGTCGTCCAGAGTAGCTGAACTAATGTTCTCTTCCAAAGACTCAATCCAGAATGCCGCTGCAGCCGTGACCGGCGCAATGCATGCAAGGGGTTGCAATATAAAACCTTGTTGAACAAACATTTTCTTAAGGTAACCCTCTAATTTTTTATCCATTGGATCTGAAAAAGCACAGCTATCCTCCACCGGGATAGTGGTACGCTTAGCTAAAGTAGAAACTGCTCCCTCCACCTTAGGGACCGTTTGCCATAAGTCCCGTGTGGTGGCGTCTATTGGAAACATTTTTCTAAATATCGGAGGGGGTGAGAACGGCACACCAGGTCTATCCCACTCCTTAGTAACAATTTCAGTAAGTCTCTTAGGTATAGGAAAAACATCAGTACTCGCCGGTACCGCAAAATATTTATCCAACCTACACATTTTCTCTGGTATTGCAACTGTGTTACAATCATTCAGAGCCGCTAACACCTCCCCTAGTAATACACGGAGGTTTTCCAGCTTAAATTTAAAATTTGAAATATCTGAATCCAGTCTGTTTGGATCAGAACCGTCACCCACAGAATGAAGTTCTCCGTCCTCATGTTCTGCCACCTGTGACGCAGTGTCTGACATGGCCCTAATATTATCAGCGCACTCTGTTCTCACCCCAGAGTGATCACGCTTACCTCTTAGTTCTGGTAATTTAGCCAAAACTTCAGTCATAACAGTAGCCATATCCTGTAATGTGATTTGTAATGGCCGCCCAGATGTACTCGGCGCTACAATCTCACGCACCTCCCGAGCGGGAGATGCAGGTACTGACACGTGAGGCGAGTTAGTCGGCATAACTCTCCCCTCGTTGTTTGGTGAAATTTGTTCAATTTGTACAGATTGACTTTTATTTAAAGTAGCATCAATACAGTTAGTACATAAATTTCTATTGGGCTCCACTTTGGCATTGCAACAAATGACACAGGTATCTTCCTCTGAATCAGACATGTTTAACACACTAGCAAATAAACTTGCAACTTGGAATACAATTCTATTAGAATATTATTAAAAACGTACTGTGCCTTTAAGAAGCACAGAAGATCTATGACAGTTGAAAATTAATAAATTGAAACAGTTATAGCCTCAATCCTTGTAAATAACACAACTTTAGCAAAGGTTTAATCCCATTAGCAAAAGACAACTAATTCTGAAAGCAGGAAAAAATTACAGAATAAACGTTTTTTATCTCAGTCAACTATAATCTCACAGCTCTGCTGAGAGAAATTACCTCCCTCAAAATAAGTTTTGAAGACCCCTGAGTTCTGTAGAGATGAACCGGATCATGCAGGAAATACAATGAGCTGCTGACTGAAATTTCTGATGCGTAGCAAAAGCGCCAAAAAACGGCCCCTCCCCCTCACACACAGCAGTGAGAGAGAACAGAAACTGTCAGAAAAAAGATTAAGCAACTGCCAAGTGGAAAAATAGTGCCCAAACATTTATTCACTCAGTACCTCAGCAAATGAAAACGATTTTACATTCCAGCAAAAACGTTAAACATAATTTCTTATTTATTAAAAAGCTTTATGTACTTCTTACAGTGTAATTCTAGTGAAGTACCATTCCCCAGAATACTGAAGTGTAAAGTATACATACATGACATTATATCGGTATGGCAGGATTTTCTCATCAATTCCATTGTCAGAAAATAAAAGCTGCTACATACCTCTATGCAGATTCATCTGCCCGCTGTCCCCTGATCTGAAGTTTACCTCTCCTCAGATGGCCGAGAAAACAGCAATATGATCTTAACTACTCCGGCTAAAATCATAGTAAAACTCTGGTAGATTCTTCTTCAAACTCTGCCAGAGAGGTAATAACACACTCCGGTGCTATTTTAAAATAACAAACTTTTGATTGAAGATATAAAACTAAGTATAATCACCATAGTCCTCTCACACATCCTATCTAGTCGTTGGGTGCAAGAGAATGACTGGGAGTGACGTAGAGGGGAGGAGCTATATGCAGCTCTGCTGGGTGAATCCTCTTGCACTTCCTGTTGGGGAGGAGTAATATCCCAGAAGTAATGAAGACCCGTGGACTGATCACACTTAACAGAAGAAAAGGTGGTTTGTGTCCCTTTAATATTGCATTAAATTTTAGCGGAGTGGTCAGTAAATTCAGCAGCGTGGTGCGCACATTAAAGAGGTGCTGTGTAGAACACTGTATTAGTAATTCTAAAATGTGCTTATCAGCCTATCACATTAAATGAATTCCATAGTAATCAATCACAACAGAAGGTTGCACACCTGATCTAGATAAAACATCACTGAGATTGTCTTAGATCTAATCTTTGTTAAAGGGACAGTCAACACCCAACACAACAGGATTTTATATGTTTGTAACACAAACGAAGATCCGCCTACACGGCCTCCCTTCTCTATCACCTCTATCCTTGTCCTAGTAATCCTTCCAAATACATCTGTTAATCTACTCGAAATATGGCAGCCAAACTCCCCCCACTGTTACGTATTAACTTCCTCTTTCAAGCCATCCTCCAATCAGAATGGAATCCTCTGTCAGAATCTTCATACTCGTTCACGGCGTTAAGCGCATGCGCAATTCAATTTTTGAAAGCTAACAAATGAATTTGCTGCGACAAGTCCGATTGCTGTTTCTGATCTGACTGAATTACAAATGCGCATGCTCAATGACATATCGAGCGGGTCATCAGTCCCTACATGAAGAAGCCTGAATTGGAATAGAGATGGGGAAGAAGGAGGAGGGGGAGGAGTTTGGTGGCCATATTTCAATTCGATTACTAGGACAAGGATAGAGGTGATAGAGAAGGGAGACGGTGCAGGCGGATCTTCGTTTGCATTACAAACATATGAAATCCTGTTGTGTCGGGTGTTGAATGTCCCTTTAAGAATGTTAGGAAACTCAGCTATACATGCACAAATCATGCAAAAGCTTTAATATTTCCTTAAAAAACATATAAATGCCTGTATCTCCGTTAACCACATAAGAGTTTGTGTTTTGTTATTTAATCAGATGTTATAAAACATATGAGATTACTCCCTTTTACTCCTAAGTGATATTTAACAGCTGTTGCAGGGTGCTCAGACCAAGAATCGGTGCCATAAAACAAATGCAAATACTTTTTTCTTCCACTTTTGCCCCATTGCTAACAATAGAGTTCAGCTACAAGCAGATTTATAGCATCATTTGGGGTGAATATGCCTGAGCTTAAAAAATGTGCTTATTTTCTGTAATAGAAGTTTCACACATTGGGCAAGATTAAGTAGAGCGGAATTTTGCGCTTTCGCTAGAGTGTTAATTGGGCTAGAATTAAGATTTCTTAATGCGCGTTCACCTATTCCCCCATAGAATCAATGGAAGAAAAAAGTAGAAAAACACCCCACTCTTGCGCGAACACGATCACATATTCTCAGTTGCACTACACCAACATAAAAAACAGAATTTATGCTTACCTGATAAATTACTTTCTCCAACGGTGTGTCCGGTCCACGGCGTCATCCATTACTTGTGGGATATTCTCCTCCCCTACAGGGAAAGGCAAGGAGAGCACACAGCAAGAGCTGTCCATATAGCTCCCCCTCTGGCTCCGCCCCAGAGTCATTCGACAGACGGTTAGGAGAAAAAGGAGAAACTATAGGGTGCCGTGGTGACTGCAGTGTATAAAGAAAAAGAAAAAATTTTCAAACCTTATTAAAAAACCAGGGCGGGCCGTGGACCGGACACACCGTTGGAGAAAGTAATTTATCAGGTAAGCATAAATTCTGTTTTCTCCAACATTGGTGTGTCCGGTCCACGGTGTCATCCATTACTTATGGGAACCAATACCAAAGCTTTAGGACACGGATGAAGGGAGGGATCAAATCAGATTACCTAAACAGAAGGCACCACGGCTTGCAAAACCTTTCTCCCAAAAACAGCCTCCGAAGAAGCAAAAATATCAAATTTGTAAAATTTGGCAAAAGTGTGCAGAGAAGACCAAGTTGCTGCCTTACATATCTGATTAACATAAGCCTCGTTCTTGAAGGCCCATGTGGAAGCCACAGCCCTAGTGGAGTGAGCTGTGATTCGTTCAGGAGGCTGCCGTCCGGCAGTCTCATAAGCCAATCGGATAATGCTTTTCAGCCAGAAAAAAAGAGAGGTAGCAATAGCTTTTTGTCCTCTCCTCTTACCAGAGTAAACGACAAACAAGGATGAGGTTTGTCTAAAATTCTTTGTTGCTTCTAAATAGAACTTTAAAGCACGGACTACATCTAAATTGTGTAACAAACGTTCCTTCTTTGAAACTGGAAACAACTTTTGGAAGAAAACCAGGCTTGGTACGCAAAATAACCTTATCTGAATGGAACACCAGATAGGGTGGATCACACTGCAAAGCAGATAATTCAGAAACTCTTCTAGCAGAAGAAATAGCAACCAAAAACAGAACTTTCCAAGATAGCAACTTGATATCTATGGAATGTAAGGGTTCAAACGGAACCCCCTGAAGAACTGAAAGAACTAAACTTAGACTCCAAGGAGGAGTCAAGGGTCTGTAAACAGGTTTGATTCTGACCAAAGCATGTACAAAAGCTTGTACCTCTGGCACAGCTGCAAGTCGTTTGTATAACAAGACAGATAAAGCAGAAATCTGTCCTTTTAGAGAACTCGCTGACAATCCCTTATCCAAACCTTCTTGGAGAAAGGAGAGGATCTTAGGAATTTTAATCTTACTCCAGGAGAATCCCTTGGATTCACACCAACAGATATATCTTTTCCATATTTTATGGTAAATCTTTCTAGACACAGGTTTTCTGGCTTGGACCAGAGTATCTATCACTGAATCTGAAAACCCACGCTTGGATAAAATCAAACGTTCAATTTCCAAGCAGTCAGCTGCAGAGAAATTAGATTTGGATGTTCGAATGGACCTTGTACTAGAAGATCCTGTCTCAAAGGTAGCTTCCATGGTGGAGCCGATGACATATTCACCAGGTCTGCATACCAAGTCCTGCGCGGCCACGCAGGAGCTATCAGAATCACAGAGGCCTTCTCCTGTTTGATCCTGGCTACAAGCCTGGGAAGGAGAGGGAACGGTGGAAACGCATAAGCTAGGTTGAACGACCAAGGCGCCACTAATGCATCCACTAGAGTGGCCTTGGGATCCCTGGATCTGGACCCGTAGCAAGGAACCTTGAAGTTCTGACGAGACGCCATCAGATCCATGTCTGGAATGCCCCATAATTGAGTCAACTGGGCAAACACCTCCGGGTGGAGTTCCCACTCCCCCGGATAGAAAATTTGACGACTCAGATAATCCGCCTCCCAGTTGTCTACTCCTGGGATGTGGATTGCAGATAGGTGGCAGGAGTGATCCTCCGCCCATTTGATGATCTTGGATACCTCTCTCATCGCCAAGGAACTCCTTGTTCGTCCCTGATGGTTGATGTAAGCTACAGTCGTCATGTTATCTGACTGGAATCTTATGTATCCGGCCTTCGCTAGATGAGGCCAAGCCCAGAGAGCATTGAATATCGCTCTCAATTCCAGGATGTAGATCGGGAGAAGAGACTCTTCCCGAGACCATAAACCCTGAGTTTTCAGGGAATCCCAGACCGCGCCCCAGCCTGATAGACTAGCGTCGGTCGTGACAATGACCCACTTTGGTCTGCAGAAACTCATTCCCTGAGACAGGTGATCCTGTCTACTGGAGCATGCACAGTTGTAATGGTCTTAGATGAATTTGAGCAAAAGGAACTATGTCCATTGCTGCAACCATCAACCCTACTACTTCCATGCACTGAGCTATGGAAGGCTGCAGAATAGAGAGAAGAACTTGACAAGCGTTTAGAAGCTTTGACTTTCTGACTTCTGTCAGGAAGATCTTCATTTCAAAAGAATCTATTATTGTTCCCAAAAAGGGAACTCTTGTCGACGGAGACAGGGAACTCTTTTCTACGTTCACCTTCCACCCGTGAGATCTGAGAAAGGCTAGAACAATATCTGTATGAGCCTTTGCCTTGGAAAGAGACGACGCTTGAATTAGAATGTCGTCCAGATAAGGTGCCACTGCAATGCCCCTTGGTCTTAGAACCGCTAGAAGGGACCCGAGCACCTTTGTGAAAATTCTGGGAGCAGTGGCTAGTCCGAATGGGAGAGCCACAAACTGATAATGTTTGTCCAGAAAGGCGAACCTTAGGAACTGATGATGATCTTTGTGGATAGGAATATGTAGATACGCATCCTTTAAATCCACGGTAGTCATATATTGACCCTCCTGGATTGTAGGTAAAATTGTTCGAATGGTTTCCATTTTGAACGATGGAACTCTGAGAAATTTGTTTAGAATTTTTAAATCCAGAATTGGTCTGAATGTTCCCTCTTTTTTGGGAACTACAAACAGATTTGAGTAAAACCCCTGATCTTGTTCCACAGTTGGAACTGGGTGTATCACTCCCATCTTTAACAGGTCTTCTACACAATGTAAGAATGCCTGTCTACTTATTTGGTTTGAAGATAAGTGAGGAATGTGGAACCTTCCCCTTGGGGGTAGTTCCTTGAATTCTAGAAGATAACCCTGAGAGACTATTTCTAGTGTCCAGGGATCCTGAACATCTCTTGCCCAAGCCTGAGCAAAGAGAGAGAGTCTGCCCCCTACTAGATCCGGTCCCGGATCGGGGGCTACCCCTTCATGCTGTCTTGGTAGCAGCAGCAGGCTTCTTGGCCTGTTTACCCTTATTCCAGCCTTGCATTGGTTTCCAAGCTGGTTTAGTCTGGGAAGCGTTACCCTCTTGTCTAGAGGCTGCTGAGTTAGAAGCCGGTCCGTTCCTGAAATTGCGAAAGGAACGAAAATTGGACTTATTCTTAGCCTTGAAAGGCCTATCCTGTGGGAGGGCATGGCCCTTTCCCCCAGTGATGTCTGAAATAATTTCTTTCAATTCTGGCCCAAAAAGGGTCTTACCTTTGAAAGGGATATTAAGCAATTTTGTCTTGGAAGATACATCCGCCGACCAAGACTTTAGCCAGAGCGCTCTGCGCGCCACAATTGCAAACCCTGAATTTTTCGCCGCTAATCTCGCTAACTGCAAAGCGGCGTCTAAAATAAAGGAATTAGCTAACTTAAGTGCGTGAATTCTGTCCATGACTTCCTCAGAACCACACCGCTGTAGTGACAGGAATAATGCACGAAATAGGTTGAAGGAGGTAACCTTGCTGTACAAAAAATATTTTAAGCAAACCCTCCAATTTTTTATCCATAGGATCTTTGTCCTCAATGGGAATGGTCGTGCGTTTGGCTAGTGTAGAAACCGCCCCCTCGACCTTAGGGACTGTTTGCCATATGTCCTTCCTGGGGTCGACCATAGGGAACAATTTCTTAAATATAGGAGGAGGGACAAAAGGTATGCCTGGCTTCTCCCACTCCTTATTCACTATGTCCACCACCCGTTTAGGTATCGGAAAGGCATCAGGGTGCACCGGGACCTCTAGGAACTTGTCCATCTTGCACAAGTTTTCTGGGATGACCAGATTGTCATAATCATCCAGAGTAGATAGCACCTCCTTAAGTAATGCGCGGAGATGCTCTGATTTAAATTTAAGTGTCACAACATCAGGTTCTGCCTGCTGAGAAATTCTTCCTGTATCAGAAATTTCTCCATCTGACAAACCCTCCCTCACTGCCACTTCAGACTGGTGTGAGGGTATGACAGAAAAATTATCATCAGCGCCCTCCTGCTCTACTGTGTTTAAAACAGAGCAATCGCGCTTTCTCTGAAATGCTGGCATTTTGGATAAAATATTAGCTATGGAGTTATCCATTACTGCCGTCAATTGTTGCATAGTAACAAGCATTTGCGCGCTAGAAGTACTAGGGGTCGCCTGCGCGGGCATAACTGGTATAGACACAGAAGGAGAAAATGTAGAGCTATCTCTACTTCCTTCATCTGAGGAATCATCCTGGGCAACCTTACTATTTGTGACAATACTGTCCTTACTGTGTTTGGACGCTATGGCACAATTATCACATATATTTGAAGGGAGAACCACATTGGCTTCCATACATACAGAACATGATCTATCTGAAGGTACAGACATGTTAAACAGGCTTAAACTGGTTAATAAAGTACAAAAACCGTTTTAAAACAAAACCGTTACTGTCTCTTTAAATGTTAAACAGGGCACACTTTATTACTGAATATGTGAAAAACTATGAAGGAATTATCCAATCTTTACCAAATTTTCACCACAGTGTCTTAATGCATTCAAAGTATTGCACCCCAATTTTCAAGCTGTTAACCCTTAAAATGTGGAAACCGGAGCCGTTTGCAATTTTAACCCCACTACAGTCCCAGCCACAGCCTTTGTTGTGACTTCAACTATCCCAGGGGGGTATTTCAAGCCTTCTAGGAACGTTTTCAGTGGACACCAGACCCTCTCACATGCATCTGCATGCACTGTACTTAAAAGAAACTGCGCAATAATGGCGCGAAAATGAGGCTCTGCCTAATACAGTGAAAGGCCCTTCCTGACTGGGAAGGTGTCTTAACTAGTGCCTGGCGATAAAAAACGTTCCCCAAATAATAAAAGTGTGAAATCCACTTCAAACTTTAAACAAAAACTTAAATAAACAATCGATTTAGCCCTGAAGAGTGTCCACCAGTTAATAGCCCATAATAAGCCCTTTATTCTTTCTAAGTCTAAGAAAATGGCTTACCGATCCCCATGAGGGAAAAATGACAGCCTTCCAGCATTACACAGTCTTGTTAGAAAATGGCTAGTCATACCTTGAGCAGAAAAGTCTGCAAACTGTTCCCCCCAACTGAAGTTCTCTCATCTCAACAGTCCTGTGTGGGAACAGCAATCGATTTTAGTTACTGCTGCTAAAATCATACTCCTCTTTTAAACAGAACTCTTCATCTCTTTCTGTTTCAGAGTAAATAGTACATACCAGCACTATTTTAAAATAACAAACTCTTGATAGAAGAAATAAAAAACTACAACTAACACCACAAACTCCTCACCGTGGAGATGCTACTTGTTCAGAGCGGCAAGGAGAATGACTGGGGGGCGGAGCCAGAGGGGGAGCTATATGGACAGCTCTTGCTGTGTGCTCTCCTTGCCTTTCCCTGTAGGGGAGGAGAATATCCCACAAGTAATGGATGACGCCGTGGACCGGACACACCAATGTTGGAGAAATATGATTATTTCATATCCCACTGTTCTTTACATAACTGAATATGTATTTTTATTCATAAATAATTATTTCTTTATATATCTGATGTTATTTTTCACAAATAAATATTCATAACTATATATACAGTAAATATATATATATATATATAAATTATTATATATAGGTATAGATATATACAGATATATATAGGAATACCTATTTATAAATACATAGAACATATTCCGCTATGTGCAGAACATTGAAATCTGAAATATTTACAGTAAATACATAGCTAAAACCTTTAATAAATATGAATATTGCATAAATATGTGTTTTCCTGTACTTAACGGCAACGGGCTCCAATACATTTATATATACGTATGTCTACATATATATTTATGTGTTTATATGTGTAACTATATCTGTAAATACATATATACACATATAAATACATAAATACATATAGACATATATATATACTGTTATATATACTGTATATATATATATATACATACACACATATATCTTTAGACATATATATGTATGTATTTCAATGTTAAAACCCTTTTTCCTGTGTTTTTTTCTAACATCCGAGATCTGATATCTTTGTGCCCTTATAACTTTTATGTGATGTGCAACTTATTTTTTTATAATTTTTATTAGACAGTGTAAATATGAGTGTAACTGTACTTTGTAATGTATTTTTGAAGTGTTTTATGCAACCTTTTAATTTCACAAAACAGTTAACCAGAGCTCTTAAGTCGCTTTAATGATTCTAGAGTAAATCGTAATTGTGTTCAAGCGATCGTGTTTACGTTCAGCTGGTAATACGAGCGGTAAGTCTGATGAGCGCAAACCCTCACGATAAACCCCTTTTCACTCGGGTGAAAACTATTGAGCTTCACTAATAATTGAGCCCATTATGTATGTCTGAGATGTAAAGTATACAAGCATGTATTGTCTCCTGCAACCATCTACACATACACACATACAAATTGGAGGCAGAAGCTACAGGTTTGCAACTAATTGCTAGTAATACCGAGAAGGTGCACAACAGTAGGCAGCATTCATCATTTTTACCATTTATAACTTTTTTTTAACTTAATTTGTACAGTGTCCATTACTTTTTGTCACAGCCCCTGAAGGGAGCTGGGGTCTCTACAGGAAGGCATATCGAGCTTGTCATACATCTTCTAGAGTAACATGAGTTGATATAGTATTCAGTGAAACAGAATGTCAGTTTTACCCATGCTCAGAAGAGGACAGAATGCAACTTAAGTTACCAACATGTCAGCCCCTTTTGCTCCTCGAGGGCAGTGGCTACACTGAGAATTTCTAAGTCCTTTTTTTGCTAAATCTGTTTATTTTTATGTTTGCTCTCATTTAGCATATTTGTTTTTATTAAAGGAGTTTAATATCCCTTTAATTCAGAAAAGCAAGGGTTTCTGTTTTGTTCAAAGCATGTGCAAAGCAGAGATTATTTTACAGTATTCATATCTTTTAATTCATTTTAACATGTTAATATACTTACCTTCTTTCACAGCGATTTTATCTAGACCATTCTCTGGACGAGGATTAGACTTCAGGGCCATCATAATTCTCATAGCATCCTCTGACAGTGGTTCTTTATAACTGTATAAACAACCGTCTTGACTGTATACCTCCATTATATTAGCCTTCATGGAAAATACATAAAATTGTTTTTGGTTATTTATAAATTCAAAGTACAGAACCTATTTAGGGCCAGATTACAAGTGGGTGCGTTGGGTTGCGTTTGTATTAAAGGGACAGGAAATAACAATTGTTTTGGTAATTTTACAGTAAATTTTTGATTCTGTGAATAAATGGCTAGTTAAAACTGTCATCCACTAAAAGCTCTTTCAGTGTTTTCCGCAGAAATTTTCATAGCTGGATGGCATTATGGAGTAGCCGGGTGGCATTATGGAGTAGCCGGGTGGAGGCAGTGTAATATTTTCTAATATATAATTTTCTGCTAGCCAAAGCATAAATTAATTGCATAATTTAATATAAATGTATTTAAAGATAATTTGTGCAATAAAAATTGAACGTTTTTAATATTAGCTAATTTTAGCTTAAAGTGAATGTAAAGTTTGCGGAATGAGTGCCCGGTTTTTAAAAATCCTATTAAAAACAGGGGCACTTTCATTCGTCAAACTTTACATTTCACTGGTTTTGTTAAAATACTTTTTCTTCCTGAAAGCCACTCGAGCACTTCTCCAGCCCGTCGTAAGCCTCTTCAGCAATGACGATTCCGGCATCCTCCAATCACGGCTTCCCCCCTGGGGGAATCATTGCCTAAAGCAACTCCGTGATTGGAGGAAGGCCGAGGTCGTCATTTCTGACGTAGGAAGAGGCTTGCAATGGGCGGGGGAAGCGCTGGAGCAGCTTTCACGAAGAAAAGGTAAGTATTTTAACAAAACCAGTGAAATGTAAAGTTTGATGAATGAAAGTGTCCCTGTTTTTAATAGGATTATTAAAAACCAGGCACTGGTTCATCAAAATTTGCATTCACTTTAAATGGACATGAAACCCAAAATTTTCTTTCATGATTAAGATAGATTACACTTTTTTAACTTTCCAATTGACTTATGTTATCAGTTTTGCTTTATTCTCTTGGTATCTTTTATTGAAGAAGCAGCAATGCACTCCTGGGAGCTAGTTGAACACATTTATAAGCCAAAGAAAATGGACATACAAGTTCCGCCACCAATCAGCAGCTATCTCCAAACTCCTGAGCCTATCTAGGTATGCTGATTAGATAATAGAAGTAAACTGGAAAGTTGTTTAAAATTGTATGTTCTACCTGAATCATAAAAGAAAACAAATGTGTTTCATGTACCTTTAATATTGGCTAAAATTTTAGCTGGGTGGTCAGTAAAATAAGCCGGGTGGTACACCCGCTAAAAAGGTCCTGGGGAGGACACTGCTCTTTTTATGTTTGTTGCACAAATTATCATTAAATCAATGTATGTTTAATCTTGTAATTATTGTGTGCCATTTATAAATGACTGAAAATATTAATAATATAGCATGACATCACGTAACCCCAGTAGCGAGGCAATCAGAAGTGGCATATGTACACATTCATCAATCACATTTTATATTTACACTAGAATGACCAATAGATTTGTGTTCTCTAGATATAAACAATTAGCAAGGCCGAATTAGCGTGCAATTTAAGCTAATATTACGCCAATATTAGTTATTTTCAATGTTTGTTGGTTAAATTATCATTTAATACATTTATATTAAATTATGAAATTATGCAGTTAATTTGTGCTTTGGATAGACTAAGTAACATTTATAAATGATAGAAAATATTATAATATTGCAACGTATATCATGATAAACATATAAAATCGTATGTGTTGAACACACAACGATCAGTACCAGTGGCGCTAATGCAGCTAAATATATATGTAGTATCAGGCTCTCGGAAAGTATTGCATGACCCAATCACCCAGCAACTTCATAATGCCTCCTGGCTGGCAAAATGTTCTATGGAGAAAATTGTATCTATATATCTATACAAATATATACACAGATATAGATATACAGATATATACAGAAATATGAAATAAAAAGAACATTTGTACATGAAGAACATATCAATTTAAAGTATTTATAATCAAGAAACATGTTAAAAATTAATAAAAATGATATTGCATGTTTCAAGGTATTTGACTTTGAAATGTTCAAAAGTGTGTGTGTTTATATATATATATACATATAGAGAGAAGCACACTCACAGGAACGAACAACTGGCTCAATACTATTGTTAGCCTGTTCTATGGCAATTTACCACCTGGGTGCAGCTTCTTTTAGCCCAGTAATGCTTTTCACAGAGAAGAACTTTCCTGTAGTATATCAGTCTGATCCCGCCTTTAACGGTCAGTCCAGCGCCGAAATACCAGGCAATTCCTCTCTGAACAAGGAACACAGCAACCCCAGACGATCGTTTCAGCCTTCATTGGGCCTCGTCAGTGAGGTGTAGCCATATTCCTCTAAGCACACTGAGCAAGGAGTCCACGTCTGGTTTCCCCTTTTTCCCATAGGGAGACTAAATACACATAGAGAGAAGCACACTCACAGGAACGAACAACTGGCTCAATACTATTGTTAGCCTGTTCTATGGCAATTTACCACCTGGGTGCAGCTTCTTTTAGCCCAGTAATGCTTTTCACAGAGAAGAACTTTCCTGTAGTATATCAGTCTGATCCCGCCTTTAAAGGTCAGTCCAGCGCCGAAATACCAGGCAATTCCTCTCTGAACAAGGAACACAGCAACCCCAGACGATCGTTTCAGCCTTCATTGGGCCTCATCAGTGAGGTGTAGCCATATTCCTCTAAGCACACTGAGCAAGGAGTCCACGTCTGGTTTCCCCTTTTTCCCATAGGGAGACTAAATACACATAGAGAGAAGCACACTCACAGGAACGAACAACTGGCTCAAACGATCGTCTGGGGTTGCTTTGTTCCTTGTTCAGAGAGGAATTGCCTGGTATTTCGGTGCTGGACTGACCGTAATAGGCGGGATCAGACTGATATACTACAGGAAAGTTCTACTCTGTGAAAAGCATTGCTGGGCTAAAAGAAGTTGCACCCAGGTGGTAAATCGCCATAGAACAGGCTAACAATGGTATTGATCTGGTTGTTCGTTCCTGTGAGTGCATTTCTCTCTGTGTGTATTTAGTCTCCCTATGGGAAAAAGGGGAAACCAGACGTGGACTCCTTGCTCAGTGTGCTTAGATGAATACTGCTACACCTCACTGACGAGGCCCAATGAAGGCCGAAACGATCGTCTGGGGTTGCTTTGTTCCTTGTTCAGAGAGGAATTGCCTGGTATTTCGGTGCTGGACTGACCGTAATAGGCGGGATCAGACTGATATACTACAGGAAAGTTCTACTCTGTGAAAAGCATTGCTGGGCTAAAAGAAGTTGCACCCAGGTGGTAAATCGCCATAGAACAGGCTAACAATGGTATTGAGCTGGTTGTTCGTTCCTGTGAGTGTATATATATATATATATATATATATATATATATATATTGTTACGGTACCAACAGGATACCAAGGGTTAACACCAGATGAACAATGTCCTGAATATGGGATCAGCAACTCACAACCCAGCCAGTTTTCAGGTTTAAAACAGACTGACTTTATTAAGGGCCATATGCCCAGTATATATGCAGGTCTAACCCCAGATGGGGGGTTGAAAGAATGTTGTACATTACATAGAGAGATAACGGGGTCGATCCGATAAAAATCGTCGCCCGCAAAAGTCGGCGACGCCAATATTTGCGCGGGTTTGGTATCCTATATACGGCGTAACCTAGAAGTTACGCGCGTATATTTCTGCCGTCGCCCGTAGTTTTTTGGGCCATAGGCAGGTATACCAAACCCGCGCAGTTTGGTATCCAATATACAACGTAGGGACTTACATGGCGAAAATGGAGAAATCTTACTCCATTTTCACCTCGCCACAAAAATCAGCCGTAAGAAGCCTTACGCTGACTATTGGAGCCCCGTAACTCCCTAAACTGGCTGCTAAAATAAACCTAACACTTAACGCATGCGCAATGTCTATCTCCCTGTCAACCGCGATCTGCTAAAATAAACCTAACACCTAACGCATGCGCAATGTCTATCTCCCTGTCAACCGCGATCCCCCGCCGCAATCCATAATAAAGTATTTAACCCCTAAACTGTCGCCATCTACATAAACTAACCCCCTACTGTGAGCCCCTAAAACCGCCACCATCTAACTGATCTATCCCCTAATGTGAACCCCTTACACCGCCGCCATCTATATTAAAATTATTAACCCCTAATTTAATCTACCTACCCCGCCGCCAGCTATATTATCTATATTAACCCTAAGTATATTATAGTTAATATAGTTATTACATTATATATATTAACTATATTAACCCTAATTATATTAGGGTTAATATAGTTAATATAGTTACTATAGTATTTATATAAACTATATTAACTCTATCTAACCCTAACACCCCTAACTAAATTCTTATTAAATAAATCTAATTCATTATAAACTAAAATATTCCTATTTAAATCTAAATACTTACCTATAAAATAAACCCTAAGATAGCTACAATGTAATTAATAATTACATTATAGCTATGTTATGGTTTATATTTATTTTACAGGTAAATTGTTAATTATTTTAACTAGGTATAATAGCTATTAAATAGTTATTACCTATTTAATAGCTACCTAGTTAAAATAATTACCCAATTACCTGTAAAATAAATCCTAACCTAAGTTACAAATACACTTACACTATCAATAAATTAAATAAACTACAAATATCTATCTAAAAATACAATTAAATAAACTAAACTAAATTACAAAAAGAAACAAACACTAAATTACAAAAAATAAAAAAAAGATTACAAGATTTTTAAGCTAATTACACCTATTCTAAGCCCCCTAATAAAATAATAAAGCCCCCCAAAATAAAAAAAATTCCCTACCCTATTCTAAATTAAAAAAAGTTCAAAGCTCTTTTACCTTACCAGCCCTTAAAAGGGCCTTTTGTGGGGGCATGCCCCAAAGAAAACTGCTCTTTTGCCTGCAAAAAAAAAACACAATACCACCCCCCAACATTACAACCCACCACCCACATACCCCTAATCTAACCCAAACCCCCCTTAAATAAACCTAACACTACCCCCCTGAAGATCTCCCTACCTTGTATTCACCCAGCCGGGCCGAACTCCTCATCCGATCCAGGCGATGTGTTCCAGCAAGCGGCAGTGAAGTCTTCTTCCATCCGGGCGATGTCTTGAAGCAAGCGGCAGAGAGTCTTCTTCCATCGGCGATGTCTTCAAGCAAATCGGCATTTTCAATCTTCTTTCTTCGCTCCTCCACCGCGGAGCATCCTTCCGGCACGACGACTTCCCGACGAATGAGGTTCCTTTAAATGACGTCATCCAAGATGGCGTCCGCCGAATTCCGATTGGCTGATAGGATTCTATCAGCCAATCGGAATTAAGGAAGAAAAATCTGATTGGCTGATTGAATCAGCCAATCAGATTCAAGTTCAATCCGATTGGCTGAACCAATCAGCCAATCGGATTGAACTTGAATCTGATTGGCTGATTCAATCAGCCAATCAGATTTTTCTACCTTGTTTTTTTTTGTAATTTAGTTTAGTTTATTTAATTGTATTTTTAGATAGATATTTGTAGTTTATTTAATTTATTGATAGTGTAGGTGTATTTGTAACTTAGGTTAGGATTTATTTTACAGGTAATTGGGTAATTATTTTAACTAGGTAGCTATTAAATAGGTAATAACTATTTAATAGCTATTATACCTAGTTAAAATAATTAACAATTTACCTGTAAAATAAATATAAACCCTAACATAGCTATAATGTAATTATTAATTATATTGTAGCTATCTTAGGATTTATTTTATAGGTAAGTATTTATATTTAAATAGGAATATTTTAATTAATAATATTAATATTAGATTTATTTTAATAAGAGTTTAGTTAGGGATGTTAAGAGTTAGATAGGGTTATTATACTTTATATATATATAATATAATAACGATATTAACTATATTAACCCTAATATAATTAGGGTTAATATAGTTAATATATATAATATAATAACTATATTAACTATATTAACCCTAATATAATTAGGGTTAATATAGTTAATATAGGTGGCGGCGGTGTAGGGGGATTAGATTAGGGGTTAATACATTTATTATAGGTGGCTGCGGTGTAGGGGGATGTAGATTGTAAGCAAAAGAGCAGTTTACTTTGTGACAAAGCCCCGCCAAAAGCCCTTTTAAGGGCTGGCAAAAGAGCTGTTACTTTGGGGCAATGCCACGCAAAAAGTCCTTTTCAGGGCTATTTGTAGGGTTAGACTTAGGTTTAGTGGTAGGGATAGTTTAGTATTTTAGGGGTTAAATAATTTAATATAGATGGCGGCGGGGTAGGGGGATTAGATTAGGGGTTAATAATTTTAAAATAGATAGCGGCGGGGTAGGGGCTCACTTTAGGGGGTTATAGATTTAATATAGCTGGCGGCGGTTTAGGGGTTAATAACTTTATTAGGTAGCGGCGGGCTCCGGGAGCGGCGGTTTAGGGGTTAATACATATTTTATTGTTAGGCTAGTGAGGGGGGATAGCGGATAGAGGGTTAGACATGTCGGGCTATGTTAGGGAGGCGTGTTAGACAGTGCGGGTGATTTAGACTTTAGTCAGGTTTTGTAGGCGCCGGCAGTTTCTAACGTGCCGCAAGTCACTGGCGACGCCAGAAATTTGTACTTGCGCAGATTTCTGGACATCGCTGGTTTGTCAGACTTACGGCACGTTAGCATCTGACGGCGACATATATGGGATAGCTCGAGTTGCGAGCTGAAACTGCGGGCGACGCGGGTTCCCTCGCTTGCGCCGCAAACTACGATCTATATCGGATCGACCCCAACGCCCTTTGACAGGCCACAATAGGATTGCATTACTTAAGCAGATAACAATTTAAACACAAGACACTTGGCTTTTCTTATCACCTAGGCGTCTGCTCTCTGGAGGTGATTAAACAATGGGAATGTTTATCACTTAAACGTAATTATAGCCCACAATAGCTGAGGCCAGCAAACCTGTCTTTTAGAAAACAGCTTCTCAAAGCTACACAAGGTCAATTCTTTTAGTTTTGACCGAAAGGTCTGTCACATAGCTCCCCCCTTGTGGAACACTCCGGCAGACCCGGCTTGACCCTTTGGCAGGTCAACTTGGGGATGACCGGACTAGGAGGTGGTAGGCATGTCAGTTTGCCGGGACAATCCATCTGTATTCCCGTTATGAGAGAGAATTCCTGTCCATACAAACAAGGCTTCAACTTCCTCAGTGCCCAGACTAGGGCTAAACAGTCCTTCAAAATCCCATCAGCTTCTTTAAGAGTTTTCTGTACCTGCTCTTTATAGGTATCCACAATCCCTTTATACTGACATAGGGTGCCCTTGAGTTGCTGCACCTCACTATGAGCCAGCGTCAGCTTCTCCTCAAGTGTCGCTAAGTTTGTCTTTAATGTTTCATGTCCCACTCTCAAGCTGGTGTTTTCTGCAGTCTGTCGGTGCAGCTTGTCTAGCAGAGATTCACGTTCTAAACGTGCTTTTTCCTCTGCACTCCTCTTCTCTCCCGCTAGCACTGTTACATGATTATTTAACATGACCATTTCATCCTCTATGTGACTCTTCTCCATCAGCGCATTGTAACGGGACTTCCACGTATCAAAAGCGGATAGAGATTTACTGAGCTCAGCGTCCTGGGGCTTAGCAGCAGGTGGGTCAGTCTCTGCTGCACGGATCTGGGCACGGGTAGTCACAGGGTTAACATTAGCGGGACCCATGGGAGCATAGGCAGAAACAAGGGGGGCCAAGTCATTTCCAAGGAGAACATCAGCAGGTAAGTCCTTCTTGACCCCCACATTCACAGGTCTAGCGCCCACTCCCCAATCCAAATGTACCCTGGCAACAGGTAGGCGGAACACAGTGCCCCCTGCTACCCTCACAGCCACAGTGTCTCCAGTGTGCTGTTTCTCAGACACCAAGTTCTTTTGAAGCAAGGTCATGGTAGCACCAGTATCCTGTAAACCACTGACCTCCTTCCCATTCACTTTAACCAGCTGCCGGTTATTCCGGTGGGCAGCTTGCACGGGGTCTGCTTCATGTAGGCTGCCCCAGCATTCTTGCGCCTCTACATAGCGGGCCGCAGGCTGAGGATTTCCCCGGCGGGTCTTCTCCAGGACTGTGCTTGGTTCGCTGCGTTTAGGGGACACTCTGGTCTTTCGTGCCCTAGTTGCTTACATCCAAAGCACCGAATAGGTTGTGAGTAGCCCCGCGAATTGAACCGGGCTCTCTGAGGGTAGTTCGTGGCCGGAGGCCGTGTGGTATAGCGGTGCGCCGGGGGTGGGTAACTGGCAGCTGCTGGGGTGACTGGGGGTCTGTACTCCACTCTAGCAGGGGGCTTAGTGGTAGCAGTGTCCAGTTTGCGGGCATCCGTATACTCATCTGCCAGGCGAGCAGCTTCATGCAGGGTGGAGGGTTTTCGATCTCTCACCCATTCTTGGGCTTCTGGGGACAAGCCGTTAAAGAATTGCTCCAACAGCGTCAGTTGTCGCAAATCTTTCATGGTGGTAGCTTGGCTGGCCTGTATCCACCCCTGAGATGCTTGATCCAGCTTGTGGGCCCACTCTGCATGGGAATCCCTTTCTGGCTTGCGCAGGCCTCTAAACTTGCGCCGGTATGCCTCTGGGGTAATGGCATATCTTTCCAAGATCGCTCTCTTCACTTTAGCGTAATCCTTGCTGTCCTCCCTGGGTACAGCGCGATACGCTTCCGCTGCCCTACCGGCTAGCTTGAATGCTAGCACCGGCACCCATACGGACTGCTCCAAATCATGTAACTCGCACAGTCTCTCAAAATCCTGTAAATACCCATCGATCTCATCCTTCTCCTCACAAAACATTTTAATGGCATGGTATGGGATGGGATTTTGGGTCTTACTGGGTTGCTGAGTGCTTCCGAAATGGATTCTGCTCGGGAGGATGCATTCCGCGGACTGTGTGCCATCACGTACTCCTGCACATCTGCCATTACCACGGATAGCATGCCCCGTGGTACAGGTTGGGGTAAAAATTCCAGCCTGGTCCTCATTTCCCTCTGGTATAGGGTCTCCTCCATGGTTGCTGGAGGCGTAGCGCTGCGAGCTCTGTCTCCCTCCATCTTAGTCAGTATTGTAGTAATCCCCCTCTTCCTGAGGTTACTGGCTTGTGTAGTTGCTCTTCTGGGCGATAAGGTTCATTCCGTCGCTTGCCACCAATTGTTACGGTACCAACAGGATACCAAGGGTTAACACCAGATGAACAATGTCCTGAATATGGGATCAGCAACTCACAACCCAGCCAGTTTTAAGGTTTAAAACAGACTGACTTTATTAAGGGCCATATGCCCAGTATATATGCAGGTCTAACCCCAGATGGGGGGTTGAAAGAATGTTGTACATTACATAGAGAGACAACGCCCTTTGACAGGCCACAATAGGATTGCATTACTTAAGCAGATAACAATTTAAACACAAGACACTTGGCTTTTCTTATCACCTAGGCGTCTGCTCTCTGGAGGTGATTAAACAATGGGAATGTTTATCACTTAAACGTAATTATAGCCCACAAAAGCTGAGGCCACCAAACCTGTCTTTTAGAAAACAGCTTCTCAAAGCTACACAAGGTCAATTCTTTTAGTTCTGACCGAAGGGTCTGTCACATATATATATATATATATATACACATATACACACTGTGATGAATAATTTTATTCATATAAAAATAAAGCTTATTATCACCATGATTCTGAGTGTTAGTTTTCATTTTCTCCCTTATATCATAACTAGGTAAAAGGGAACCTGTATGAAAACAATTTTATTGTAGGATAAGTGTTATTTTATTAATCTCTGAACTGAAAATCTGACAGTCAGAGAGACTCAAACAAATTATGAATAAAACAATAAAATGACTGAATATTAATAGTTAAGTTCAAATGGTAAACTCAAATCTGTCCTAATGTTATAAAACAGAAGATAAGTCACTAAGATGATAATTATAAGGTGAGCCTGATGTGAAATTTTTGTATAGCTGACATATTAGAGTTTGTGTATGAACAATCGAAATGACCGGTTATAGTTGTTTTACAGTCTCTTATGTTACGAGGTGGAGAGGTTGGCATTTATGAATAACGTTGGAGATCTCATTATTGGCTTGTTTTACATTTAGTGATATGTACATACCTTATTTCCTTAGGGTTTAGTTTTTAGTCGCAAGGTGCAATTGAATATGCGTGTGACTCTGAGCTGAATGAACAGCGTGTGAGAGGAAGGAGACGCGCCGACAGCACAGCTTGTGCAGTGGCGTGTGACGTCACAGGACATACACGCTTGAGGCGAAGTCCCGCCTCAATGTTGTCTGGTAACAGCTAGCTGAAAAGAAAGACAGAGTCTTAAAAGATATAATTGATTAAAATCCAATTGTTAAGTATATGAGAGTAGAACAACAAATGTTTTTGTATCCAGAGACAAGAAATGATATTTAGTAAGTTCGTAGGTAATTCAGAGACTTAGCTTGTTGAGTTTAAGGAGAGATGATTCAAACGTTCCTCAGACTGCAATAATCAAGCAATGCATTGAGGAAAAGGAGTGTCTTAAATAGGGTTAGAAAACTAGGGAGGAGATCCTGAATTAAAGGCACAGTCTAGACAGGATCATGACAGATCCCCCCCGTCAAGAACCCCCCCCACGAGATTGGGGTCCAGGCTTCAGAGGATAAGATGAGTGAAAATCCGCCAAGAGATCTGGTGCAGACAGATCCCGAACCGGAACCCAAGAATTTTCACTATCATCATAACCCTTCCAGTGAACTAGGTATTCCAATGCTCCTCTACGACGTCTGGAGTCCAGTATCCTATCCACCTCATAGTCTAGAGGATCAGGTATAGCTGGCCTGTAGACAAAAGATTGCGGAGTCCCAGTCCCCCTGTAGGGTTTCAGAAGTGAAACATGAAAGGAGGGATGGATACGTAAATCCGTTGGAAGTTTCAAGGTAACTGCATTGTCATTAATGATTTTGACAACAGGAAAGGGACCAATAAATTGAGCAGCCAATTTCTTGGAGGGTACTGGAAGTTTAATGTTTTTAGTGGACAACCAAACAAGATCATGAAGGTGATACTTAGGTGCTGGTGTCCTCTTCTTATCATAGTAAGCTTTCTGAGACCTTTTTGCCTCATTCAGATGATTTTGTAGCGTAGCCAAGACATCTTTTAAGTTTTCCGTGTAAGATGAGACAGAGGGTGAATGATCAGAAGATAAAGTGTTGGGGTATGATCTAGGATGAAAACCGTATGTGGCAAAAAATGGAGTTACCTTAGTTGAGGAATTAACAGAGTTGTTATAAGCAAACTCAGCGGTTGGCAACAGAGTGTACCAATCTGTCTGCTGTGTAGATATGAAACATCTGAGATATTGCTCCAGAGTCTGGTTCAAACGCTCAGTGAGTCCGTTCGATTGCGGGTGAAAAGCTGTAGTGAACCTCAGGGTGATATGTAATGTTTGACATAAATATCTCCAAAATTTGGAGGTAAATTGACTACCTCGATCTGACACAATTGATGCTGGCAAGCCATGAAGTTTGACTATGTGGTCATTAAATACTGTTGCTGTTGTCATGGCAGTTGGCACCTTTTTCAAGGGAATAAAATGAGCTAACCTTGTTAGATGATCCACGACTACCATTATAGTGTTATGAGCTTGTGATAATGGTAAATCCACAATGAAATCCATGGATATAACATCCCAAGGTCTTTGTGGTACTGGTAGTGGACATAGTAATCCGTATGGTTTGTGATGCTCTTTCTTTTTGGTTGCACATATTTGGCAATTAAGTATATAATCTTGTACTGCCAATTTCATTTGTGGCCACCAATAGGTCCTTTTGAGTAACTCATTTGTCTTTTCGATTCCTGGATGTCCTGCCAATGGGGTATTATGGTGTTGATGGATAATCTGTTTTCTCAAGCATCTAGGTACATAAATTTTTTCTTTATACAAATATAGTCCAGACTCAGAGTCAGGAGAACATATAGGAGGTATTTCTGAATCAGAAATTTGTGCTTGGTATAAGTCTGATGTCACCAAGTTGGTGGCACCAATTATTTTTGTGAGAGGAATTATCTGAGTCATATTTTCAGATTCTTCAGTTAACTCAAATGACCTGGAAATGGCATCAGCTTTGATATTCTTAGTTCCGGGTATATGTGTAAGGGTAAAATTGAATCGATCCAGGAAAAGAGCCCATCTAACTTGTCGTGAGGATAATGTTTTATTCTTCTTGAGATATTGGAGATTCTTGTGGTCAGTAAAAACCTGAAATGGTTGTGTGGTTCCTTCGAGTAGGTGTCTCCAATGTTCCATAGCCGACTTCATAGCCAGTAACTCCTTATCTCCAACCGTATAATTTCTTTCTGCAGGTGTTAGACGACGAGAGAAAAATGCTACTGGATGAAGAAATGGTTCTGTAGGTCCTGATTGTGATAATATTGCTCCAATTCCTACATTTGATGCATCAACCTCCAATGTGTAAGGTAGTTCAGGATCTGGTAACCTCAAAACCGGTGCAGTAGTAAATTCTTTCTTTAATTGTTGGAATGCTTCATCTGTATTTGAATCCCATATATATTTCTGTTTCCCAGTTAATTGAGTCAAAGGTTGAACGATAGAAGAGAAGTTTTTAATAAACTTTCTATAAAAATTTGTAAATCCCAAAAACCTCTGTAATGATTTCATAGAGGTAGGTTTTGGCCAGTTAGCTATAGCTGTTAATTTTTCAGGATCCATTTGTATACCTTTGGGTGATATGATATACCCCAAAAATGTGATGGTATCTTTGTGAAATTGACATTTCTCCATCTTTGCGTACAAATGGTGATCTCTTAGGGTTGATAAAACCCATCTGACATGTTTTTTGTGATCTGATAAGTTTTTTGAATATATAAGAATATCGTCCAGATACACAATGACACATACATCCATCAATTCTTTAAATATTTCATTGATAAAGAATTGGAATGTTGCTGGCGCATTCGTTAGGCCAAATGGCATTACATTATATTGGAATAAACCGTATCTTGTTTTAAACGCTGTCTTCCACTCATCACCAGCCTTCATACGAATCAAATTGTATGCGCCTTTTAGATCTAACTTCGTGAAGATGGTGGCTCCGTGAAGGCGTTCAATTATTTCTGGGATGAGTGGTAATGGATAACGATTCTTAATGGTGACAGCATTTAGTGCTCGATAATCTATGATCGGTCTTAGTGATCCATCTTTGTTTGTCACAAAGAATATTGCTGAGGCAATTGGAGAAGATGAGGGAGAAATAAAACCTTTTTTAAGATTTTCATCCAAGTATTCCCTCAGATGTTTTAGTTCTTTCTGTGAAAGAGGGAAAATTCTTCCTGAAGGTATTTCTATGCCTGGTTTGGTGTCTATCGGGCAATCGAAATGCCTGTGTGGTGGAAGTGTTTCTGCATGTTTTAAATTGAATACATCACTAAACTCTATGTAATCTTTTGGTAGAATTGAAGTCAAATGTCCTATTGTCAAGTAAGGAAAACAGGTGTCCAAACAATATTGTGATGTAAATGTGATGTGATTATGTGACCAGTCGATTGAAGGGTTATGTTTCTGTAACCAAGGGTATCCTAGAATTATTGGATGAATGGATCTAGGAATAATGTCATAAGTAAGGAATTCCTTATGTCCGTCAGATGTGACTGTCAAGAGTGGTATTGTCTGGTGAGTAATTGGGCCCTTTAATATTTGTGTGCCATCTATAACCCTTACAAATACAGGAGATTTTTTCTGCATGATAGGTATTTTATTTAGTTGTACAATTGATTCATCTATGAATAAACCATCAGCTCCTGAATCAACGATTGCCTCGATCTGCACTTGTTGAAGATCCCACTGTAATGACAAGTTTAATTCAAGGAGACATGGTTTAAGTTGAACTTCAGAAAGATAATCTTTATTTAACTTACCCTTCTTTTGTCGTAGAAGGAGAGGGCAATTGATGACTTCATGCTCTTTGCTAGCACAATATAGACACAAATTGGCTAGCCTTCTTCTTTGTTTCTCATCCTGAGTTAAAGGTCCACGTATAGCTCCTATGTCCATTGGAACAGGACTGGATACGGCTTTCTCAGAATAGGAATGATATGGTTTTTTATGTGTGCCTTCTAGTTGATATCTTTCACTCTTTCTTTCTCGGTATCTCCTATCTATGGAAATACTCAGTTTAATAAGGGCTTCTAATGTTTCTGGAAAGTCTACCCTTGAAAGTTCATCTTTCAGATGTTCTGATAGGCCTATTCGAAATTGATTTTTTAAACTAATTGAGTTCCACTGTGAGTCAGTGGCCCATAGCTGAAAATCAGCAATATAATCCTCTACTGCCCTTTTCCCTTGTTTCAGGGATCTTAACTTCTGTTCTGCAGTCTGCTGTTTATTAACATCATCATACAGAACTGCCATTGTAAGGAAAAAGTTTTCAAGAGAGTTTAGTAGAGGATCTTCGCTTTCTATGAACCTATCCGCCCATGCACGAGGTTCGCCTGAGAGATATGATATAGCTGTGTATACTTTTATTTTTTCGGTACGGTATGTTCTTGGCTTTAATGTAAAAAGCAACATGCAAGCATTTTTATATTCGCGAAATTTTGTGCGATCACCACTAAATGGTATGGGGGGATTAACGTGTGGTTCAGGTATTTCATTGGTTTTTTGGGAAATAAATTCATTGAGAATCCTTTTCAAAGTACTGTTCTCATTCCTTATTTCAGTTAATCCTTGGGCTAATATATCCACCTTTTGATTCAGTGAAGATATTTGATTGGACATTTCTAGAAGATCCATGATTAACCTGGAATTAAGTGTAATTTTTATTCTTTTTATAGGCTTGATTATTCTGTGATGAATAATTTTATTCATATAAAAATAAAGCTTATTATCACCATGATTCTGAGTGTTAGTTTTCATTTTCTCCCTTATATCATAACTAGGTAAAAGGGAACCTGTATGAAAACAATTTTATTGTAGGATAAGTGTTATTTTATTAATCTCTGAACTGAAAATCTGACAGTCAGAGAGACTCAAACAAATTATGAATAAAACAATAAAATGACTGAATATTAATAGTTAAGTTCAAATGGTAAACTCAAATCTGTCCTAATGTTATAAAACAGAAGATAAGTCACTAAGATGATAATTATAAGGTGAGCCTGATGTGAAATTTTTGTATAGCTGACATATTAGAGTTTGTGTATGAACAATCGAAATGACCGGTTATAGTTGTTTTACAGTCTCTTATGTTACGAGGTGGAGAGGTTGGCATTTATGAATAACGTTGGAGATCTCATTATTGGCTTGTTTTACATTTAGTGATATGTACATACCTTATTTCCTTAGGGTTTAGTTTTTAGTCGCAAGGTGCAATTGAATATGCGTGTGACTCTGAGCTGAATGAACAGCGTGTGAGAGGAAGGAGACGCGCCGACAGCACAGCTTGTGCAGTGGCGTGTGACGTCACAGGACATACACGCTTGAGGCGAAGTCCCGCCTCAATGTTGTCTGGTAACAGCTAGCTGAAAAGAAAGACAGAGTCTTAAAAGATATAATTGATTAAAATCCAATTGTTAAGTATATGAGAGTAGAACAACAAATGTTTTTGTATCCAGAGACAAGAAATGATATTTAGTAAGTTCGTAGGTAATTCAGAGACTTAGCTTGTTGAGTTTAAGGAGAGATGATTCAAACGTTCCTCAGACTGCAATAATCAAGCAATGCATTGAGGAAAAGGAGTGTCTTAAATAGGGTTAGAAAACTAGGGAGGAGATCCTGAATTAAAGGCACAGTCTAGACAGGATCATGACACACACATACATATTTACACATATAAATACATAAATACACATGTATACACAAATATAGACATGTATACACAAATATAGACATGTATACACATACACATATTATATATATATATATATATATATACACACACATATATATATATAAATATATATATATATATATATACACTGTATATATATATATATATATATATATATATATATATATATATATATATATATATATAAATTAACAATACAAGTTTCTGTTTCTGCCAAAGATAAGTATCCTGTGGAGTATGTAAATACAACGTGCAACAGGATTACTAATATGAAATCAGAGTCTCTTCGTAAGGATACCCTAATGTGTAAAAGTACATTGTATCCTTGAGCAAAGATGCATACACACATAGGGCTAGATTTATCAACGCTGAGGCGTACAGGGGCGCGTATACGCGCCCCTGTACGCCTCAGCTCGCCTGTGGCGGGGCGAAATTACCCACAGGTAATTAACATTGCACACGAGCGCAATTTTGCGCTCAGGGGCAATCCCGCCCACTGCCCGCGCACAGCCAATCACGCGCGGGCAGGAGCTGTCAATCTCCTCGGTCGGACTCGACCGAGGAGATTTAATTTCGCCACAATAGAGGTGGCGAAGATGTTAGGGAAGCAGCGGTCTGGTGACCGCTGCTTGATAAATCGCGGCGAGCAAGTTCTTGTGAGAACTTGCTGCCGCAGGGGCTTGATAAATCTAGCCCATAGTACTCAATATTCGACCCAGAGCCCCTGTATACGCCAATGTCGCTCACTCACTTCAGAGTACCGGGGGATAAGAGATCATCAGTGTATTTCAGTTATACACATTGTGCACAGTCTCTAAACAGCTCTAACGGATCCGCGGTGGTAAAATCTAGAGAATAATATCTCAGTGGTCACACTGGCCACAACTCACCGCAATTCACCTGCAGAGCAATCCTCCTTAGAATAATCCCTTCGGTACTCACGCTGAGGCGTCCTCTATCCCGGGTTGGCGTCCCGCTATGCAGGAGGGGGTGTGTGTCAAACGTAGAGCATCACGTGGTTCTTGTCCATCCAATCCGTAACCAGTGAATACGTATGGAAGGGTATCACTTACAATGAACTCCGGAGCTTAGTCCAGTGCCGCTTCTGCTGCCCGGTAGTAAATAAGTAAACACAGCAAAGGAAAGTGCAGATAGCGGTCAGCCATTTAAAAGAAAACAAAGTCTTTATTCAGGAACATAGTTTCAAATAATCCTTGGAGCACAACAAGGATCATCAACAATCGAAAAAGTCAGCTAACATGTTTCAGCCCTCAGGCCGTAATCATAGCTACTAGACTAAACACCTGTGCACCTTTAAAAGTAACAGGAAGAACCCTGATTGGATAAAAGCACATGGAAGGATTGTGATGCAATACGACTCATATTGAGTTCAAAGCTTTTTGCCTTCTTATGCCTATAATTAGGAATTGGTACAAATATGAAGTATAATACATTCTGATGCATATTGGAGTATATTATTAGAGCATATAGTACATATATATATATATATATATATATATACACAGTATATAAACAATAGTACTTACAATTGTACACATATATAGCAACAATGGTTACATAATTTGGATCTGCAGTAGAATAAGTAAAACCTTAAAGATATATACATACACATAAATAAATGCGGAATGAAAGTGTAGAGGAACTTAAAGAAATGTAGCACAAAATAACATAAACTAGTGCTTATGTACAAATCCTCTCCAAAATTAAATATGTAGGCAATTAATAGGAGGCTTAATATTGAATACTACATTTTAAATACAGAAGTACAGCCACCCATATAATTCAGCATAAAATAACATAAACTATTGCTTATGTACAAATCTTCTCCAAAATTAGATATGTAGACAATTAATAGGAGGCTAATACTGAATATTGCTTTTTAAATGCAGATGTACAACCACCCATACACACATGTGAGTACATGCTCACACACACATACACATTCAACATGTATGCGTATGCACGCACACACATACAAATACATACATATATAAAAGAAGAAAGAGAAGGAAAAGAAAAGGTTGTTGAGAGAGGAGAGAGAGGAGAGAGAGGAGAGAGAGGAGAGAGAGGAGAGAGAGGAGAGAGAGAGAGAGAGAGAGAGAGAGAGAGAGAGAGAGAGAGAGAGAGAGAGAGAGAGAGAGAGAGAGAGAGAGAGAGAGAGAAAATATTAATAAGGTCATACTCCGAGTTCAAACCGGTTGGTACCTTGGTCTGGAGCTTTAGAGTATTAGTGCTCTTTTGGTGGCATTTAGCAAAATGCTGGACAAGGGGTGCTGTAGCCACGCCAGCCTGTATAGTTGATAGATGGTTCCAAATATGAACCTTGACCTCGTTTGTAGTGAGTCCTACGTATTGTAGATAACATGAAATTCAACTCAACACATAAATCACATATGTTGAAGAACACTTGAGACAATTTTCAATAGCAAAAGTTTCACCAGTAGCTTCTGATTTGAATCTGTCAGAGGGTAGAACATATTCACATACCCTGCATTTATTGAGACATTTAAATATACCTCTGTGTATTAGCCAGGAACTTGGTGGTGTGTTTAATTTTGGGTGAACAGAGGGTAACAAAAGGTTCCCCAAAGAAGTAGTTTTTCTATACGAACAGCGTAACCCCTGAGAGATGCAATTTTCAAGCTTATCATCTGCGGCCAAAAATGCAAAGTGCTTTTTCACAATATTACAAATCTCAATATATTCATTACTGAATTCAGTTACAAATGTTACACCCTTGTGTTCATTATTGACATTTCTAGTTCTCTGTATAAGATTAGATCTATCCATCTGATCTACCTGTTTTCTAGATTTCGAAATAACATTCGCCCATGTCATCTACAATACGTAGGACTCACTACAAATGAGGTTAAGGTTCGTATTCGGAACCATCCATCAACTATACAGGCTGGCGTGGCTATAACACCCCTTGTCCAGCATTTTGCTAAATGACACAAAAAGAGCACTAATACTCTAAAGTGGCAAGCTATTAAAGAGTTTTGTGTCCTCCCAGAGGTGGAAATAGAGATATGCTGCTGTGGAAGAGGGAGATGTTTTGGATTTTTAAGCTCCAGACCCGGGTACTCGGAGTATGACCTTATTAATTTTTGGCAATGATGTTTTGCCATTTGTCATCTCCCATTTCCCTCTTCCCCTAGCAACTCTCCTCTCTCTCTCTATCTCTCTCTCTTCTCTCTATATATATATATATATGTATTTTTATGTATGTGTGTGCGTGCATACACGTACATGTTGAATGTGTATGTGTGTGTGTGTGCGCGCGCATGTACTCACATGTGTGTATGGGTGGTTGCACATCTGCATTTAAAAAGCAATATTCAGTATTAGCCTCCTATTAATTGTCTACATATCTAATTTTGGAGAAGATTTGTACATAAGCACAAGTTTATGTTATTTTGTGCTGAATTATATGGGTGGCTGTACTTCTGCATTTAAAATGCAATATTCAATATTAAGCCTCCTATTAATTGCCTACATATTTAATTTTGGAGAAGATTTGTACATAAGCACTAGTTTATGTTATTTTGTGCTGAATTTCTTTAAGTTCCTCTACACTTTCATTCCGTATTTATTTCTGTGTATGTATATATCTTTAAGGTTTTACTTATTCTACTGCAGATCCAAATGATGTAACCATTATATATATATGAACTATATGCTCTAATAATATACTACAATATGAATTTTTTTTTTATTATTCTATTGGGCCCATACTCAGAAGCAGCTGGCTTTTCTCTCCTAGGGTTAGATACCTGTTATATTCCTTGTGGAAAATGAATGGTGTGTGGGTTAAGTAGGAGTAAGAAGGCTGTATACCCTCTGACCTCAGGTAATGGTGACCTCTAACCCCTGGTAGTGATGACGTCTAACCCCTGGTGATAATACTAGCATGCCTTCAGTTTTATACGATGAGCAGTGCAACACCAGGGTAACGAACAGTGGCAGCCTCAGACTGCCAGCTAATGTGCTTGCCAACCCCAGGACCTCATACAATGAGTTACAGATACCCATATATGATGTACTGTGTGTCTATCTGTATCTATAAGTGTGTATGTGTGTGTATCTGCATGTATAAGTGTAAGATGTGCAGTGTGTGTGTCTATCTGTATCTATAAGTGTGTGTGTGTGCATCTGCATGTATAAGTGTAAGCTGTGTAGTGTGTGTGTATCTGTATGTATAAGTGTAGGCTATGTAGTGTGTGATTCTGCATGTATAGATGTAAGCTATGAAGTGTGTGTATCTGCATGTATAAATGTAAGCTGTGTAGTGTGTGTGTGTGTATCTGTATGTATAAGTGTAGGCTATGTAGTGTGTGTGTCTGCATGTATAAATGTAAGCTATGAAGTGTTCGTATCTGCATGTATAAGTGTATACTATGTAGTGTGTGTGTGTGTGTGTGTGTATCTGCATGTTTAAGTGTAAGCTATGGAGTGTGTGTGTGTGTATCTGCATGTATAAGTGTATGCTATGTAGTGTGTGTGTGTGTGTGTGTATCTGCATGTATAAGTGTATACTATGAAGTGCGTGTGTCTGCATGTATAAATGTAAGCTATGAAGTGTGTGTATCTGCATGTATAAGTGTATACTATGTAGTGTATGTGTGTATCTGCATGTATAAGTGTAAGCTATGTAGTGTGTGTGTGTATCTGCATGTATAAGTGTATGCTATGTTGTGTGTGTGTGCGTATCTGCAAGTATAAGTGTATGCTATGTAGTGTGTGTATCTGCATGTATAAGTGTAAGCTATGTAGTGTGTGTGTTAATCTGTATGTATAAGTGTGTATCTGCATGTATAAGTGTATACTATACTACTGTGTAGTGTGTGTGTATATATGTATGTATAAGCGTGTGTGTGTATATCTGCCTGTATAGGTGTATGCTGTGTAGTGTGTATCTGTATGTATAAGTGTATGCTATGTAGTGTGTGTGTAAGTGTATGAGATATAGTGTGTGTGTGTATCTGCATGTGTAAGTGTATGCTATGTAGTGTGTGTGTGTATCTGCATGCATAAGTGTATGCTATGTAGTACGTGTGTGTATCTGCATGTGTAAGTGTATGCTATGTAGTGTGTGTGTATCTGCATGTGTAAGTGTATGCTATGTAGTGTGTGTGTATCTGCATGTGTAAGTGTATGCTATGTAGTGTGTGTGTGTATCTGCATGTATAAGTGCATGCTATGTAGTGTGTGTGTGTATCTGCATGTGTATGCTATGTAGTGTGTGTGTATCTGCATGTGTAAGTGTATGCTATGGAGTGTGTGTTAGTATCTGCATGTATAAGTGTAAGCTATGTAGTGTGTGTATCTGCATGTGTGTGTGCTATGTAGTGTGTGTGTATCTGCATGTATAAGTACATGCTATGTAGTGTGTGTGTGTGTATTTGCATGTGTAAGTGTATGCTATGTAGTGTGTGTGTATGTGCATGTGTAAGTGTATGCTTTGTAGTGTGTGTATGTGCATATGTAAGTGTATGCTATGTAGTGTGTGTGTGTATCTGCATATGTAAGTGTATGCTATGTAGTGTGTGTATGTGCATGAGTAAGTGTATGCTATTTAGTGTGTGTGTGTATCTGCATATGTAAGTGTATGCTATGTAGTGTGTGTGTATCTGCATGTATAAGTGTATGATATGTAGTGTGTGTGTGTGTATCTGCATGTACAGGTAGCCCTCAGTTTACTCCGGGGTTAGGTTCCAGAAGGAATGGTTGTAAATCGAAACCGTTGTAAATTGAAACCCAGTTTATAATGTAAGTCAATGGGAAGTGAGGGAGATAGGTTCCAGGACCCTCTCAAAATTGTCATAATAACACCTAATACATTATCTTTAAAGCTTTGAAATGAAGCATTTAAATGCTAAACAGCATTATAAACCTAATAAAATAATCACACAACACAGAATATATAATTAAACTAAGTTAAATGAACAAAAAAATTTGCTAAATAGCATTATAAACCTAATAAAATAATCACACAACACATACTTCACTTGCATATTTCTGCAAACAGTTCTTTCTATGCATTCCATTCTGGACAGATTTATAGACAGGAAGATCTTGTTCCTTTGAAATCTGCTCGATAGCTCAGGTCTGGTTAAACTGATTAATTTCAGCTTGCTTGGCTTTGCTGCAACACAAGCGGACAACTCCACCTACAGGCTATTTTAATAAATGCACTGCTTCTCAATAGCAGTCACATGACTGGGAAAAAAGGTTGTTATTCTGAAACGGTGTAAATTGAACCATTGTAAAAGGAGGGCCACCTGTATAAGTGTATGCTGTGTAGTGTGTGTGTGTGTGTGTGTATCTGTATGTATAAGTGTGTGTGTGTGTATCTGCATGTATAGGTGTATGCTGTGTAGTGTGTATCTGTATGTATAAGTGTAAGCTATGTAGTGTGTGTGTATCTGCATGTGTAAGTGTATGCTATGTAGTGTGTTACTGTGCATTTTTGCTAACTTTAAAGGCCAGAATCTAGAATATTAATGGGGAATGCAGAGAGCAGTTTTAAAGAATCTATTATTAAATGTCCAATTAAGATAAAAATATTTCCCCAAGCAGCATTTCTTCGCTTTTTTACAGTTGAGACAATTCCACAAATATTTAACACAACATTTTTCGGGTAATTCGTATATGGGAATAATAGAATCTGGGTTACATAAACGGTAAAATAGACACCTTGAATAACAGTCAAGAAGCCAGAAACTTTCTGAGAGACAATAAAACTTAAACCATTTTTCTTTTTTTTTAAAGAAAAAAAAAAAAGAAATTTGGTCCAGTTGGTATTATTTATACTGTGTGCAATGGTAACAGCTGTCAAATATATTTTTTTGTACACTTTTTTCAGTTTTAATAATGATGTTGCATATGATATAATACACTTCCCCGTGTTTATAGATAGGGGATTCCCCTATTCAGATTTTTCTTTTTTTTTTTCCCTTTTTTTTTTTTTCCCCTTTCTTCCCTTTTATATTATATTGATTCATTTTTATTTGGTAATATATAGAAATGTCAGTATCAATTAAAATTCTATCCTGGAATGTTGGCGGAATAACATCTCCCATGAAACGAAAACAGATTATAGTCCAATTAGGTAAACATTTACCCGATATTGTATTCTTACAAGAAACACGGCTCAAAGTTAATGAACTCCCTAAACTTAAGACACGATGGGTAGGTAAAGTCGACCCCATGTACTAACCGCAAATGTGGTGTAGCAATCCTAATTAATAAAAAATTAGATTATCAAGTTACAACTACAGAATTGGACCCTGGTAATAGGTTTATAATATTACATATAACTATAAATGGTTTTCCCTATATTCTTTGTAATATTTATGGTCCAAACCATTTTGCTAGACCATTTTGGGATACAATCCAAAACAAATTATTCCCATATTGTAGTACCAGACTGGTAGTTGGAGGAGACTTCAATATGGTTCTTTGCCCTAAAATGGATAGACTTTTTATGAATAAAAAATATGCCAATAAATCTACTAAATATTTTAAGAATTTTTGTCTCTCTCTCAAACTCAATGATATTTGGAGAATCAAATTTCCTGATGTCTCCTCCTTTTCTTGTGAGTCTAAATCGTACACCACATTTTCCAGAATTGACTATATTCTTATTTCAGAACAAATACTCCTGTCAGATTTAATACCCAAAATTCATGATATTCTTATCACAGACCATGCGATAATTTCACTCGATATTTATTCAGGCCAAAGAGCAAGCTCTTATAGTTTTAGTTTTCCTCGTTATCTCTTGAGTAATAACAAATTTATACAGTGGTTAAAGATCCAATGGCAAGCCTATTGTCGGAACAATCTTTCTTATTACAACAAAACAGAAACTTTTTGGGAAGCCTTTAAAGCGGTTCTTAGAGGACAGCTTAAGGCCTATATGGTTCATTACAAAAAAAAATGGCTATTAAAAGAAAAGCAATTATCTAATCAGGTAAAGAACTCTTTTAACCGATATAAATTGCAACCCACTAGACACAACTGGTCAGTATATAGGAAAAGCAGAACTGCAAGAGACGTCTTTATTAAACAACAATGTTTAGAGGCGGAAAATAAACTTTCTAATCGATTCAAAGGTCGATATGGATATTCAGCCAAATACCTAGCACAAATTGTCAAGAATGATAAAAGTAGGAACTTTGTGTCGGCTATTAAAGTTAATCAGACAAGATATACTGAGAATCAAGATATTAGAACTGCATTTTTTTAATAATTTTCAGAAATTATATGCAACACAAGACATAGATACCATTAATAGAGATATATTCTGGGCTAATTTAAAGATTTCTCAATTATCTGCAATAGACTTAGAAATACTTAATAATCCAATTTCTACGCAAGAAATAGTGTCAGTTATTAAAAACGCAAAAATGAATAAGGCAGCGGGGCCAGACGGGATTCCAATAGAGTTTTATAAAGCTCTCTCTGAAGAATTAGTGACATTTCTGCAGGTATTCTATAATAATTATTTCTTATCTGATTCCACAATATCAAACTATTTCTCGGCTGCAAATATAACTCTTATTCACAAAAAAGATAAGGACCCTGAACTTCCCTCATCATACAGACCCATATCCGTGCTAAATGCGGATTACAAAATTCTCCTTACTATTTTAGCCAACAGATTGAAAAACCTTTTGCATAAAATAATCCATGCAGACCAAACTGGGTTCATGTACGGCCGTAATGTATCCTCTAATCTCCGTAGAGCTGAAATTGTATTAGACTATTTTTGGAACCAGGATCCCCTTCAAAAGGAAACAGGTCCAGATAAAGCTATCCTATCCGTAGACGCCGAAAAGGCTTTTGACACCATATCCTGGGATCATTTACTATGTTCATTGGACCATTTTGGTATCAAAGGACATTTTGCTAAATTTATCTCAAAAATGTATTCTAACCCATATTCCTCACTGCTTATTAATGGTATTTTGTCCGATAAAATTTTCCTTGGTCGAGGCATAAGACAAGGATGTCCATTATCCCCCCTATTATTTAATATTTCTATCGAACCCCTGGCCATTTGGCTATGACAAAAACTATCAGGAATTCAGATTGGCTCTATGAATTTTAAACTATCGCTTTACGCGGATGACTTGCTTATATTTTTAGAAAGCTCGGCTAATTCTATCCCGAAAATCCTTAAACATCTGACCTTTTTTAGTTCTTTCTCGGGCTATAAAATTAATGCTCAAAAAAGTGAAATTTTGTGGATACAAAAAAAGAGAGGAAGCTATCTAAACCACCCTTTTAAAAACACAGATAGCATTAAATATCTTGGCATAACATTAGATAAAAACCTGAATTTGTGGTATAAATTAAACTTTATACCAATATTAGAAAAAGATATTGTTGATTTGAAAAATTGGGCTTCCCTTCCTTTATCTCTTATAGCGCGAATAAATTTAATCAAAATGATAATATTTCCACGTATATTATATATACTACAAAATCTTCCAGTTTTTATTCCCAATAAAGAGATACGCAAATTTTATTCCGCATGTTCTCAATTTTTATGGAAAGGAATATCAATAGCAAAAATCTCACAAAATAAGAGAGACGGTGGTCTGTCCCTTCCAGATATTAAAATGTACAACCTGGCCACTCTTGTTAAAATTGCCTTTGATTGGATCACTGAAGCAAATAAAATTGCTATAGTAGAAATAGAAAATAATTTTATATCCCCTTTTTCCTTAAAGGCTCTTCTTCATTGCCCGGTCAATAAAATACCGACAAATATTTCAAATCTATTAACATTTAGAAACATAATAATAGTTGTAAGATATTGGATATAGATTACAGATCCTCCGTCTTTTTACCGATACAAGGTAATCCACAATTTACCCCAGGTATACATTGTGATATTTACCGAGTCTGGGCTCAAAAAGGACTTAAATATATTCAGCAATTAATCTCTCCTTTGGGAGATATTCTTCCTTACAATGATCTCTTAAACATGTTTCAACTTCCCAAACATAGTCTATTCGCATTTTTTCAAACACGTCACTATATAAATTCTCAAGAGTTTCGTGGGGAGGAATATTATCAATGGTCTGAGATAAATAAAATCATTAAAAAAATTTCGGATGGCAAATGCACTATTGCTCTTTTATATAATATAATGCTGGCAAAACAAGCACAGCTGCCTCTCTATAAGTTGTCGGCCTTTTGGCTTAAATCTTTTCCCCAATTTGAATCCTCTAATATAAGCCGCAGCGTTTCAGTCCTTAGAAAATTGAATATTCCAACTAGCTGGATAGAATCGCATACTAAATTATTACACAATGCATACTTAACCCCAGCTAAAATAACTAAATTCTCTGGTGTCATAACCCCAAAGTGTCCTAAATGTAGTAGTACAAATGCGGACGTGCTTCATATGTTTTTTAAATGTCCAAAGGTCAATCAATTTTGGGGCAAGATCAATTTATGGTATAAAAAGCATTATCAGGATAACTTTAAAATTCAAGCCTTCCATGTAATTTTTCTTATTCATTCTCACCAGATATTATTGAAACCAAAAAATATTAGTGTATTAAACACAATAATTTTGGCAACTAGAACTTTGATCCTTAAGAATTGGAAAGAGTTGCATACATTTAAATTTACACATTTTCGTAATTTGTTGCTTCAGCAAATAATTTTCGAAACATATAATACTCGCCTCTATTCTAAAGGCAGGGTTGAGGAATTTTGTAATAATTGGAATCCCATACTTAAAGGGACACTGTACTCAAATTTTTTCTTTTGTGATTCAGATTGAGCATGAAATTTTAAGCAACTTTCTAATTTACTCCTATTATCAATTTTTCTTCGTTCTCTTGCTATCTTTATTTGAAAAAGAAGGCATCTAAGCTTTTTTTGGGTTCAGTACTCTGGACAGCAGTTTTTGATTGGTGGATGAATTTATCCACCAATCAGCAAGGACAACCCAGGTTGTTCACAAAAAATGGGCCGGCATCTAAACTTACATTCTTGCATTTCAAATAAAGATAGCAAGAGAATGATGAAAATTTGATACTAGGAGTAAATTAGAAAATTGCTTAAAATTTCATGCTCAATCTGAATCACAAAAGAAAAAAATTGAGTACAGTGTCCCTTTAAGCTTTATCCTGTCAATATACAGAACCTTATCCTTGCCCCCACGGGTCATAGAAACTAATTATAACTGCTTATCTCTTAGAAGAGACATAGAACGTATCCTGGCATAAAAGGCAATAAACCATGTGCAGTGCCAGGTTGCAATGTTTTTTTTTTTTTTTTGTTTGTTTTTTTGGTTGTTTTGTTTTTGTTTGTTTTTTGGTAAACAGAAAACTTCCAGTCTGTATACAAGTAATGAGGGTCTTGCTTTATTATATATAGACGAATAATGCTTATGTTTTTGATCATTATTTACCCTGCGTGGTGCATGACAAAAGCAAATGTGCTAAAACTTACTTTGTATGCATTTCTGGAAATTAAATAAATGGTTAAAAAAAAAAAGAATCTGGGTTACAGATTTATCGGGCGGGCCACCACTCAATATCAATCTGGTATAAAATGATAATGAAAAACCTTGGTAATACGCACTTAGATACCCTTATCACTAGATGGCAAAAATTATTTCCAGATCTATTAGTTCAAGATATTAAACAGAGTATATAAGTTTATTTCCTGGAAAGAATCACACAGCTATCTGATCAATTTTGCATATATTACTTCTACTCGGCTAGCCAAATGGGATAATAAATCTAAAGGGAAATGTTTTCACTGCTATGCTCTTCAGGCAGATATACTTCATTGTTTGTGGTATTGCCTGAGGATATATCAGTTTTGGAAAAAGATATCTTTTTGGTTGAATAGATTTCTGAGACAACCTGTGATTTTTACTCCTGTGAGTATTTTCTTTTTTAATTTTGCCAAGCAATTTGCAAAAGAAGAATTCTCTTTAATTACTACAGCAATACAAATCGCAAGGAATTTAATTTTCCGATACTGGAAAGCTAAAAAGTATCCGAGCATAGCTGAATTTGGACAAACAATGATTGCCCAATTAATTATAGAGCAAATAAATATAGAGCCAAACAACGAAAGACAATATAGAGGCTTTTATATAAAATGGGCGGGTATTATTAGATTGCAACCATTAGAAATGCAAGCAGATATTTTGAAACTCTTATATAAAGCAGGTTTCCTATCCCCTGAGGAGGCAGAGGCCTCTAGTTATCAACGCGTCTACTTTACCTGCCTTCGCCGGTCCAATACGCCCGCCTAAGCTCGCCTACCATCGCTGCCGCGGACCTGAAAAATTTTGCCTAAGTTATCAAAAAATCTGTCAAAAAGCCGCGCACCAAGTACGGGGCGATGAGCAGCAGACTTTATTGACAAGCCGTCACTAAGCACCCCCACTAACTATACTGTTCTACCCCCTATATCGGCGCCCCCGGAGCCCCCCGCAACTATATAAAGTTATTAACCCCTAAACCGCCGCTCCTAAACTCCGCCGCAACTCTTATAAATGTATTAACCCCTAAACCGCGGGCTCCCAGACCCCGCCGCCACCTACATTATACCTAGTATACAGCCAATAGAATGCGAGCTCAATCTGATTGGCTGATTGGATCAGCCAATCGGATTGAACTTCAATCTGATTGGCTGATTCAATCAGCCAATCAGATTATTCCTACCTTAATTCCGATTGGCTGATAGAATCCTATCAGCCAATCGGAATTGAAGGGACGCCATCTTGGATGACGTCCCTTAAAGGAACCTTCATTCGTCGTTAGTCGCCTGGATGTTGACTTCAATCGGATGGAAGACTTCTTCAGCGCCCCTTGGATGATGACTTCTGCCGCTCCGGATCTCCTCTTCGGTTCCATCGGTGGTCGGCTGGCTGAAGACGGCTCAAGGTAGGATGATCTTCAGGGGGGTAGTGTTAGGTTTATTTAAGGGGGGTTTGGGTTAGAGTAGGGGTATGTGGGTGGTGGGTTTTAATGTTGGGGGGGTTGTATTTTTTTTTACAGGCAAAAGAGCTGTTTTCTTTGGGGCATGCCCCGCAAAAGGCCCTTTTAAGGGCTGGTAAGGTAATAGAGCTGGTAACTTTTTAATGTAGAATAGGGTAGGGAATTTTTTTTATTTTGGGGGGCTTTGTTATTTTACTAGGGGGCTTAGATTAGGTGTAAGTAGCTTAAAATTGTTGTAATATTTTTGAAATGTTTGTAACTTATTTTTTTTATTTTTTGTAACTTAGCTTTTTTATTTTTTGTACTTTAGTTAGTTTATTTAATTTAATTTAATTGTAGTTATTTGTAGCTAATTTATTTAACTAATTTAATGATAGTGTAGTGTTAGGTTTAATTGTAACTTAGGTTAGGATTTATTTTACAGGTAATTTTGTATTTATTTTAGCTAGGTAGTTATTAAATAGTTAATAACTATTTAATAACTATTCTAACTAGCTAAAATAAATACAAAGTTACCTGTAAAATAAATATAAATCCTACAATAGCTACAATGTAATTATTAATTACATTGTAGCTATCTTAGGGTTTATTTTACAGGAAAGTATTTAGTTTTAAATAGGAATAATTTATTAAAGTATAGTGTAGTGTTAGGTGTAATTGTAACTTATGCTAGTTTTTATTTTACAGGTTAATTTATCTTTATTTTAACTAGGTAGCTATTAAATAGTTAATACCTAGTTAAAATAAATTGAAAGTTGCCTGTAAAATAAAAATAAATCCTAAAATAGCTACAATATAATTATTATTTATATTGTAGCTATATTAGGGTTTATTTTAAAGGCAAGTATTTAGTTTTAAATAGGATTAATTTAGTTAATAAGAGAAATATTATTTAGATTTATTTAATTAATATTTAAGTTAGGAGGGTGTTAGGGTTAGTGTTAGACTTAGGTTTAGGGGTTAATAATTTTATTACAGTGGCGGCGGTGTAGGGGGGGCACGATAGGGGTTAATAAATTTATTATAGGTGGCGGCGGTGTAGGGGGGGCAGATTAGGGGTTAATAAGTTTAATATAGGTGGTGGCGGGGTTCTGGAGCGGCGGTTTAGGGGTTAAACTATTTATTTGCGGCGGGGTCCGGGATCAGCAGGATAGGGGTTAATAACTTTATTATAGTTGGCGACGGTATAGGGGGGGCAGGATAGCGGTTACTAGGTATAATATAGGTGGCGGCGGGGTCTGGGAGCGGCGGTTTAGGGGTTAATACATATATTATAGTTGCGGTTTAGGGGGTAATACATTTATTTAGTTGCGGCGGAGTAGGGGGGGACAGATTAGGGGTGTTTAGACTCAGGGTACATGTTAGGGTGTTCGGTGTAGACAGCTCCCATAGGAATCAATGGAATGTCTGGCAGCAGCGAACATGAACTTTGGCTATGGTCAGACTCCCATTGATTCCTATGGGATCCGCCGCCTCCAGGGCGGCGGTTTGAAAACCAGGTACGCTGGGCCGGAAAAGTGCCGAGCGTACCTGATAGTTTTTTGATAACTAGCAAAAGTAGTCAGATTGTGCCGAACTTGTGTTCAGAACATCTGGAGTGACGTAAGAATCGATCTGTGTCGGACTGAGTCCGGCGGATCGAAGCTTACGTCACTAGATTCTACTTTTGTCGGTGTCTAGGGCTTGATAACAAAGGCGAATCAGCCTCGCCACAAATACGCTGCGGAATTCCAGCGTATTTAAGGTTGACGGCTTGATAACTAGGGGCCATAGAACCTCAGATACTGCATAGTTTTGTAAATAGTATATATCTGGCTTAGGAGGAAGTACTTTAGCCATAGATGGATCTTTTATTCTAATTTTCTGGGTCTTTCTCTTTCCTTTTTTTTTTTTAGTTTGGTTTGGTTTGTCGTGTTTTTGTTTTCTTATGTATGTTTATGAAAAAGCAGGTTTGAAAATTTCCCAATTCATATATTAAGAGAAAATGGATTTTCGTAATAGTAGATTGATGAGTTTCTTGATTGTTAGAGATATCGTTTTAGGTATATTGTCATATAGAGACTTTTATAAGAGAATCATTATAAGGATATCTACTATGTATGATAATTGATCTTGTTTGTTCTTATTTCTGTTTCTTATTTTTTCTCTTTTTCTGGTTTTGTGAAATATATTTTGAATTGGTATTTAAATAAAGAAATATAAAAAAAGATAAAAATATTTAGCATTGTCTCTGCAAAGGTTAATTAAGTACAGAGCTCACATAGCTATACCAGTGGTTTGAACTTGTGTTTGATTTGCTGCCCAAGAGTATTAAAATATATGACTTTATTTAGAATTTTATTTATATTACTTTGGTCTTGTGATTTTTTTTAAACCCCCCCCCCCTGCACCTGCCCACCACATTTAAATTTTTTGCCTGGGGGGGGGGGGTCCCTCTTTTGAATTTTGAAATGTTGGGAGGTATGCATATTTACAATAAAAAGTTGAGACTGTTATCTAATGCAGTGCATTACATAAATAAATCACAGTCCCAAATGACAGATACATAAAATAAAGTATCGGACTAAAAAACAAACTGCAGCAGGCGGCTCCTTTTCTGCTCCTCCACGTGATGTTTAATGGATCCAGATTAGATCATGGATACCAAAACACAGAGGGAGCCATAATCGTATATTATCAACAATAATCAAAGTGATTACATATATGTAAAGAAAACAAAGCACACCAGTAACTAAAAGTGCTGAAACTAACAGTCAAAAAATAACAAGCTATAATTTGTTAGAACATGTAATTTTAAGACTAAGGACCCTTCACTACTATGTGTTAAACCCCCATAAAAGGGTTAGATACCACAATAAAAGTACCACTCGTGACCCGCAGAGCACTGTTGGTTCAGAGTGTAAACTGCTATTGATCCAATCAGCAGCGCTAATTACACAGCTGAGTCATGGGATACACAGCTAAGTCATGGGACTAGCGCTGTTGATTGGATCTGCGGCAGTTTCCACACTGGACCAACAGTGCTCTGCGGTACTTCTGTGTGATTAACATAGTAGTGCAGGGTCGTTAGTCTAACAAATTTTTTTGACCCTTCTGTCTCTTTAGATCACAGAAATGGTACAAAATTAGTCCACAGGTAGAAGCAAATGTATGCCAATGTAAAAGATAAATAAAAAGATGTGTTTCTCAGCCTATGTATGTACTTGCAGTATCATCAGGTTGATTAAAACATATAGAAACATACATCTGCCTTATATAAGTGTTCAGCAAATCAAATGTGCCTGTACACATACAAAACAACTTCATAGGTAAAAAACTAATTGCTATAGTTTTGTAACAATAATATATTTATTAACTTTGCCTTATCACATAAAACTGTAATCATTTTATAAATATAAATAAAACTTTACCTTATAGAAGGATAAATATAGATTGCATTTCTTTATAACAGTCAAAAATGTCTCTCAGCAACAGGTTATAGTCACATGAGCTGTTCAACCAATCAGAAACCTTATGTTCTATTTTATGTCATCAAAGGAAAGCCAGCCACCACCATCTCAAACATTAAAACCCATAACGTTTGTCAAAATTTGAATGTAAAAACAAAAATCTAGTTCAGAATGTGGCACATCCACACACAAAATATCTAAAGATTAAAACCCATTATACACTATATAGAGTTTACACCAATCAATCTTAAAGTGTGTGTATGACTTAATTTGACAATAAAGCTTTAAAAAAAAATGGGGTTTTCATTCCCTTGTACCTCAGATATTCTGTATAACATTGTACAAAATTATTTTTCATTGTAGAATTTTTTTGTTTTGTATGACTTTTGACACTAAAGCTTGTATAACAACTTTTTCATGAAAAATATTTTAAACATGTTAAACTGCTGCACTTTCACATACTTGATAGCAACACTTTGTGTAACCCTTAAAAAAAGACCTTTAGGTCTAAAAAAACAAACAAACCTATGTTTTCTTATTTGGAATATATAATTCATTGTTATATAGTTCACTTATTAATAAGCTGGCATTTGGTATTATAAATATATGTATTATGTACTAGCTGTACACATTACTACCTGTATTTACTCTTCTATTCCACCAGGAGTCTGTAGTAACTTTTCATTTATAGATACTGTACGTCTATATTATTTCATTTTGGAGTATTATATTCAGAAACGTTATATTTTCGCATATAATTATTTATATACTGTTCTATTTCACTAAACTTCTACAGCATCCCTTTGTGTGTAGTGAAGTGATATATCATTTACAAAACATTCAAATATATATAATGGATCTTAGTGAGATTATTTTGTGAGTGGGCGTGCCTCATCCCTAAACTAGAGATTAAGTTAATTTCATATTAAAAATCCTTGTTTTTACATTACAAATGTTCACCAGCAGCATGTTTTTTTTTTGTTTTTTTAGTGCCCTATTTTAAGATGGCAGAGTCAGCTTCAGGCCGAGTGATTCTTCTGGTCACATGAGTATATTACATCAGATTTTCTAAATTCTAATTGGTCGAGCAAGTCGTGTGATCACAAACTGTAGTTGAGAGCCATTTTTGAATACGATATAAAGAAATTCAATCCATCTCCATCCTCGTATTAGGTAAAGTTGTATTTATATTTAAATAATTATATTTTTATTAGACAGGGAGAAGTCAATTAATATATTATTATTATGGAAATTAGTTTTATTTTATGCAATTAGTTGTGGATGTGGCGTAGGCACCTTTCAAACACATATATTAATGTTGTTATAGTTGGGTGACAGATGTGAAGATTCAGAAACCAAAGTGCAATATTTGTTATCACTGGCTGGAACATTACTATCAGTTGTCAGTATATTGTGTGTACAGTTGTCATCACTGGCTGGAACATTACTAGCAGTATACAGTATATATATATTGTGTGTACACTTGTCATCACTGGCTGGAACATTACTAGCAGTATACAGTATATATATTGTGTGTACACTTGTCATCACTGGCTGGAACATTACTAGCAGTGTACAGTATATATATTGTGTGTACACTTGTCATCACTGGCTGGAACATTACTAGCAGTATACAGTATATTGTGTGTACACTTGTCATCACTGGCTGGAACATTACTAGCAGTATACAGTATATATATTGTGTGTACACTTGTCATCACTGGCTGGAACATTACTAGCAGTATACAGTATATATATTGTGTGTACACTTGTCATCACTGGCTGGAACATTACTAGCAGTATACAGTATATATATTGTGTGTACACTTGTCATCACTGGCTGGAACATTACTAGCAGTATACAGTATATTGTGTGTACACTTGTCATCACTGGCTGGAACATTACTAGCAGTATACAGTATATATATTGTGTGTACACTTGTCATCACTGGCTGGAACATTACTAGCAGTATACAGTATATATATATATTGTGTGTACACTTGTCATCACTGGCTGGAACATTACTAGCAGTATACAGTATATATATTGTGTGTACACTTGTCATCACTGGCTGGAACATTATTAGCAGTATACAGTATATATATATATATTGTGTGTACACTTGTCATCACTGGCTGGAACATTACTAGCAGTATACAGTATATATATTGTGTGTACACTTGTCATCACTGGCTGGAACATTACTAGCAGTATACAGTATATATATATATATTGTGTTTACACTTGTCATCACTGGCTGGAACATTACTAGCAGTATACAGTATATATATATTGTGTGTACATTTGTCATCACTGGCTGGAACATTACTAGCAGTATACAGTATATATATATATATATATATATATATATATATATATATATATATATATATATATATATATATATTGTGTGTACACTTGTCATCACTGGCTGGAACATTACTAGCAGTATACAGTATATTGTGTGTACACTTGTCATCACTGGCTGGAACATTACTAGCATTATACAGTATATTGTGTGTACACTTGTCATCACTGGCTGGGACATTACTAGCAGTATACAGTATATTGTGTGTACACTTGTCATCACTGGCTGGGACATTACTAGCAGTATACAGTATATTGTGTGTACACTTGTCATCACTGGCTGGAACATTACTAGCAGTATACAGTATATTGTGTGTACACTTGTCATCACTGGCTGGAACATTACTAGCAGTATACAGTATATATATATATATATTGTGTGTACACTTGTCATCACTGGCTGGAACATTACTAGCAGTATACAGTATATATATTGTGTGTACACTTGTCATCACTGGCTGGAACATTACTAGCATTATACAGTATATTGTGTGTACACTTGTCATCACTGGCTGGAACATTACTAGCAGTATACAGTGTGTGTGTATGTGTATATATACAGGTAGCCCTCAGTTTACGCCGGGGTTAGGTTCCAGAAGGAATGGTTGTAAATTGAAACAATTGTAAATTGAAACCCAGTTTATAATGTAAGTCAATGGGAAGTGAGGGAGTTAGGTTCCAGGCCCCTCTCAAAAATGTCATAAGTAACACCTAATACATTACTTTTAAAGCTTTGAAATGAAGACTTTAAATGCTAAACAGCATTATAAACCTAATGAAATAATCACACAACACAGAATATATAATTAAACTAAGTTAAATGAACAAAAACATTTGCTAAACAGCATTATAAACCTAATAAAATAATCACACAACACAGACTTCACTTGCATTTTTCTGCAAACAGTTCTTTCTATGCTTTCCAATCTGGACTGATTTATAGACAGGGAGATCTTGTTCCTTTGAAATCTGCTCGATAGCTCAGGTCTGGTTAAACTGATTAATTTCAGCTTGCTTTGCTTTGCTGCAACACAAGCGGACAGCTCCATCTACTGGCTATTTTAATCAATGCACTGCTTCTCAAAAGCAGTCACATGACTGGAAAAAAAGGTTGTTATTCTGAAACGGTGTAAATTGAACCGTTGTAAAATGAGGGCCACCTGTATGTGTGTGTGTATATATGTGTATATATATATATATATATATATATATATATATATTGTGTGTACACTTGTCATCACTGGCTGGGACATTACTAGCAGTACTCACTATATTGTGCGTACACTTGTCATCACTGGCTGGGACATTACTAGCAGTACTCACTATATTGTGCGTACACTTGTCATCACTGGCTGAGACATTACTAGCAGTACTCACTATATTGTGCGTACACTTGTCATCACTGGCTGGAACATTACTAGCAGTATACAGTATATATATTGTGTGTACACTTGTCATCACTGGCTGGAACATTACTAGCAGTATACAGTATATTGTGTGTACACTTGTCATCACTGGCTGGAACATTACTAGCATTATACAGTATATTGTGTGTACATTTGTCATCACTGGCTGGAACATTACTAGCAGTATACAGTATATATATTGTGTGTACACTTGTCATCACTGGCTGGAACATTACTAGCAGTATATAGTATATATATTGTGTGTACACTTGTCATCACTGGCTGGAACATTACTAGCATTATACAGTATATTGTGTGTACACTTGTCATCACTGGCTGGGACATTACTAGCATTATACAGTATATTGTGTGTACACTTGTCATCACTGGCTGGGACATTACTAGCAGTATACAGTATATTGTGTGTACACTTGTCATCACTGGCTGGGACATTACTAGCAGTATACAGTATATTGTGTGTACACTTGTCATCACTGGCTGGGACATTACTAGCAGTATACTGTACAGTATATATATTGTGTGTACACTTGTCATCACTGGCTGGAACATTACTAGCAGTATACAGTATATTGTGTGTACACTTGTCATCACTGGCTGGAACATTACTAGCAGTATACAGTGTGTGTGTATGTGTGTATATATATATATATATATATATATATTGTGTGTACACTTGTCATCACTGGCTGGAACATTACTAGCATTATACAGTATATTGTGTGTACACTTGTCATCACTGGCTGGAACATTACTAGCAGTATACAGTGTGTGTATATATATATATATATATATATATATATATATATTGTGTGTACACTTGTCATCACTGGCTGGGACATTACTAGCAGTACTCACTATATTGTGCGTACACTTGTCATCACTGGCTGGAACATTACTAGCAGTATACAGTATATATATTGTGTGTACACTTGTCATCACTGGCTGGAACATTACTAGCAGTATACAGTATATTGTGTGTACACTTGTCATCACTGGCTGGAACATTACTAGCATTATACAGTATATTGTGTGTACACTTGTCATCACTGGCTGGGACATTACTAGCAGTACTCACTATATTGTGCGTACACTTGTCATCACTGGCTGGGACATTACTAGCAGTACTCACTATATTGTGCGTACACTTGTCATCACTGGCTGGAACATTACTAGCAGTATACAGTATATATATTGTGTGTACACTTGTCATCACTGGCTGGAACATTACTAGCAGTATACAGTATATTGTGTGTACACTTGTCATCACTGGCTGGAACATTACTAGCATTATACAGTATATTGTGTGTACATTTGTCATCACTGGCTGGAACATTACTAGCAGTATACAGTATATATATTGTGCGTACACTTGTCATCACTGGCTGGAACATTACTAGCAGCATACAGTATATTGTGTGTACACTTGTCATCACTGGCTGGAACATTACTATCAGTATATAGTATATATATTGTGTGTACACTTGTCATCACTGGCTGGAACATTACTAGCAGTATATAGTATATATATTGTGTGTACACTTGTCATCACTGGCTGGAACATTACTAGCAGTATATAGTATATATATATTGTGTGTACACTTGTCATCACTGGCTGGAACATTACTAGCAGTATACAGTATATATATATATATATATATATATATATATATATATATATATATATATATTGTGTGTACACTTGTCATCACTGGCTGGAACATTACTAGCAGTATATAGTATATATATATATATATATTGTGTGTACACTTGTCATCACTGGCTGGAACATTACTAGCAGTATATAGTATATATATTGTGTGTACACTTGTCATCACTGGCTGGAACATTACTAGCAGTATATAGTGTATATATATATTGTGTGTACACTTGTCATCACTGGCTGGAACATTACTAGCAGTATATATATATTGTGTGTACACTTGTCATCACTGGCTGGAACATTACTAGCAGTATACAGTATATATATATTGTGTGTACACTTGTCATCACTGGCTGGAACATTACTAGCAGTATACAGTATATTGTGTGTACACTTGTCATCACTGGTTGGAACATTACTAGCAGTATACAGTATATTGTGTGTACACTTGTCATCACTGGCTGGAACATTACTAGCAGTATACAGTATATATATATTGTGTGTACACTTGTCATCACTGGCTGGAACATTACTAGCAGTTTACAGTATATATATATATTGTGTGTACACTTGTCATCACTGGCTGGAACATTACTAGCAGTATACAGTATATATATTGTGTGTACACTTGTATGTTATGTACAGCATAGAAGGAATTACATTAGAAGTAGAGAGACACAACAAACGATCCAGTACTTGCCTCCCTGCCCCCTTAGCCTTATTTGCTTGGATATGATTCCTGCACAGGGTTGCCTCAGCAACAAACTTGGCTACACAGTGGCAGCTGAAACCTACACAGCTACTTTACATGTTAGTTTAGGCAGCTAAGACTGCTGCTTATCAGGGAGAGTAGGAAAATAGCTGTGCAGGGAAGGAACAATGCTGGAAAGTTAACTCTCAAATTTAAAGGGGCAGTCTACGACTACTTGATTTTATTTATTGTTTAAAAGGATAGATAACTCCTTTACTACCCGTTCCCCGGCTTTGCACAACCAACATTGTTATATTAAAGGGACAATATACACCAAAATGTGTATTGTTTAAAAAGATAGCTAATACCTTTATTACCCATCCCCCAGTTTTGCATAACCAACACAGTTATTAATATACTTTTTACCTCTGTGATTACCTTGTATCTAAGCCTCTGCAAACTGCCTCCTTATTTCAGTTCTTTTGACAGACTTGCATTTTAGCCAATCGGTGCTGGCTCCTAGGAACTCCACATGCGTGAGCACAATGTTATCTATATGAAACACATGAACTAACACCCTCTAGTGGTGAAAAACTGTCAAAATGCCCTGAGATAAGATGCGGCCTTCAAGGACTTAGAAATTAGCATATGAACCTTCTAGGTTTAGCTTTCAACTAAGAATGACAAGAGGAGAAAGCAAAGTTGGTGATAGAAGTAAATTGGAAAATTATTTAGGTCTAAACTGTCCCTTTATAATATACTTTATAAGCTCTAAAACTCTGTCTGTTTTTAAGTCCATGCAGACCGCTTCTTATCTCAGTGTTTTTTGTTAAAGGGACACTGAACCCAAATTTTTTCTTTTGTGATTCAGATAGAGCAGCAATTTTAAGCAACTTTCTAATTTACTCCTATTATCACATTTTCTTAATTCTCTTGGTATCTTTATTTGAAAAGCAAGAATGTAAGTTTAGATGCCGGCCCATTTTTGGTGAACAACCTGGGTTGTTCTTGCTGTTTGGTGGATAAATTCCTCCACCAATAAACAAGTGCTGTTCAGAATCTTGAAACAAAAAAATAGCTTAGATGCCCTCTTTTTCAAATAAAGATAGCAAGAGAACGAAGAAAAATTGATAATATGAATAAATTAGAAAGTTGCATAAAATTTCATGCTCTATCTGAATCATGAAAGAAAAATTTGTGTTCAGTGTCCCTTTAAAGGGACAGTCTACACCAGAATTTTTATTGTTTTAAAAGATAGATAATCCCTTTATTACCCATTCCCCAGTTTTGCATAACCAACACAGTTATATTAATATACTTTTAACCTCTGTGATTATCTTGTATCTAAGCCTCTGCAAACTGCCCCTTTATTTCAGTTCTTTTGACAGACTTGCAGTCTAGCCAATCAGTGCCTGCTCCCAGATAACTTCAAGTGCACGAGCACAGTGTTATCTATATGAAATACGTGAACTAACACCCTCTAGTGGTGAAAAACTGTTAAAATGCATTCCGAAAAGAGGTGGCCTTCAATGTCTAAGAAATTAGCATATGAACCTCCTAGGTTAAGCTTTCAACTAAGAATACCAAGAGAACAAAGCAAAATTGGTGATAAAAGTAAATTGGAAAATTGTTTAAAATTACATGCTCTATCTGAATCATAAAAGTTTATTTTGGCCTAGACTGTCCCTTTAAGCTTTCTTTGCTAAATGAAGGCAGTACAAGTCAAGCAAACATTCAAACCTGAATACTTTTACATAGTGTTATCTTTACATTGTACTAGAGATATGCATTCTGCAGTTTTATTCACTGCCGAATACTGAAGACGGAGGCTATTTTTGGTATTCAGTTGTTTTTGGAGCTGAATTACCTCTTGTGCAAGTGAAACACACTAACATTTGGTTTTGCACATATCTTTAGTGTTTTTCACTTGCACAAGAGGATATTCAGCTCCAAAAATAGCCTCCTACCTCTGCATACAGCAGTGAAGAAAACTGCTGAATGCACATATTTACATTGTACATACCATGCAGGGAGACAATTAAAGGAACATGGAGAAAAAAAGTTCAATACATTTTGAATAGCAATAGAAAAAGATGAGTGAGCTTTCAATCTCAGTGCATTTCATTAGCTTTTCACAGTCAGACAGTGCTAGTTCACATCTGCCATATATATATAACATTGTGCTCACTCAGGTGGAGTTATGCATGAACCAGCACTTATTGGCTAAAATGCAATTTTGTAAAGCACTAAGGTAAGGGGCAGTCTACAGAGGCTTAGATAGATACAAGGTAATCACAGAGGTAAAACGTGTATTAATATAACCGTTAGTTATGCAAAACTGGGGAATGGGTAATAAAGGGATTATCTATCTTTTTAAACAATAAAACTGTTCAACTAGTAATAAGTGCAACCAAAGCACCTAAACTGATAGAGGCTGGGTCTAATAATAGCGAACAACTTCTTAAACTTTAAACGCTTGATTTAATGCAGTATTACACTGCATACAATTTAATAGTGCATAGATTTTACAGTTAATAAAAATCAAAAAACATGGATCCATGTATATAATAATTATAATTAAAAGAATTAAAAAAATTCCAAAACATTAATTTAAAATAGTTTTAAAAACAATGACCATATGAGCATGAAAGTTTTACAAAATCAATGTCTGTAAAACTAGGAGATTTAGGGAGTGTTGATTATATCCTGTGGGTAGTGTCCAATAAGCATAGATTGCTTTAAAAGTGCAAATTTGTGTGTATCCAGAGGAGTGTTGAATTGTATCCTGCAACTTAGTGTCTTCAAGAAAAAAATCCTTTTATATTAAAAATTGTGAAAATAAAAATTAAAAATTCAAATGATGGTGTTCAAAAAAATGGTGTGCAAACTTTAACTTGCAGGTGTATAATCCAAAGTACTTTGTGAGAAACTTTGTGATATCTAGTGAATGTATCAACAAAAACGTCCTATGTAAAATTTAACAGTTTAATTCCAGTCATTTTATTAGTGTTATTATGGTGAAAATTTGACAAAAGTATGCTGTAACTCCTTGTGTAGTGTGTCAATTGTATATAACTCCCCAAAAAGTGATGTGCTAGTGATTTTCAACTCTCTTGAAGAGTATATTAGAAACTCACTGATTGGTCTTCTGTAAAAGAAAGGTACAATAGTGTAGATCGTTTTTACATAAAAATAGTAAATGAAAATAGGCTTACCAGTGGTCAACGCATTTCGGCCTTTAAAAGGCCTTTATTAATATAACTGTTGGTTATGCAAAACTGGGGAATGGATAATAAAGGGGTTATCTATCTTTTTAAACAATAAAAATGTTAAACTAGACTGTCCCATTAACACCTTTAGCTGTAAAGTTTTTTTTGTTTTGTTTTTATGCTTTTAGCTGTAATTTAAAGGGACAGTCTAGTCCAAAACTATTTTCATGATTCAGATAGGGCATGTATTTTTAAACAATTTTCCAATTTACTTTTATCACCAATTTTGCTTTGTTCTCTTGGTATTCTTAGTTGAAAGCTTAACCTAGGAGGTTCATATGCTAATTTCTTAGACCTTGAAGGCCGCCTCTTAAGAATGCATTTTTACAGGTTTTTCACCACTAGAGGGTGTTAGTTCATGTTTTTCATATAGATAATACTGTGCTCGTGCACGTGAAGTTACCTGGGAGCCATCACTGATTGGCTAAACTGCAAGTCTGTCAAAAGAACAAATAAAGGGGCAGTCTGCAGAGACTTAGATACAAGATAATCACAGAGGTAAAAAATATATAAATCTAACTGTGTTGGTTATGCAAAACTAGGGAATGGGTAAACAAGGGATTATCTATCTTTTAAAACAATAACAATTCTGGTGTAGACTGTCCCTTTAATATAAATGTATTCAAAAATAGTCATTCTGTTTTCAAGTACTTTTCAATTGTACTTTTTCTGATTACAGTGACCCTTTAAGAAATTACTTGTGTATAGTAGCAGCTTTGAATATAGTTCTTTTAACAGCCTTGCTGCAAGTATCTGTACGTTGTTTTGGGGAAGCTAAAAATCGTTGAGGGCTTCTCCTAGCTGACTATACCCTCCCAACAGACTATAAAGGGCGTGTGGGTAAAAGCAGGATCCTGTCAGATCCATGTCTAATTTAGACAGATATACACAAATTTAACTGTTTTCCACACAAACGCATCCAGACACTTCTGGATCCACCAATTTTTTACTCAAAAACATCTGGGTCCATTCAGAACCAACACTTTTTTTTGTTTTTTTTTAACAGAAAAACAGCCGGATCCTGTCAGATCCATGTCTAATTTAGACAGATATACACAAATGTAACTGTTTTCCACACAAACGCATCCAGACACTTCTAGATCCACCAATTATTTACACAAAAACATCTGTGTCCTTTCCCAACCTACACTTTTCATAGAAAAAAAAGCCGGATCCATGTCTAACTTAGACAGATACACACAAATGTAAGTGTTTTCCATCCAGACACTTCTGAATCCAACAATATTTTGCACAAAAACATCTGGATCCTATCAGAACTAGCCTTTTTTTTTTTAACGGAAAAACAGAGACACACACAAATTCAGGTATTTTTCAAAAAAACACATCCAGACACTGCTTAATCTAATGCTATTTTAAACAAACACATCTGGTAACTTCCAGAACTGTGTCTATTTAACAAAGAAAAGCCGCATTCTGCTGGATCCATCTCTAATTTAGTGTTTTCCTTGCAAACACATCTATACATTGGTGGCACCATCTCTTTTTAACGAAAACAGCTGGATCCTGCCGGATCCATGGATAACTTACACAGACACATATCCAAATGTTTTCCACACAAACATATCCAGTCTCTACTGGATCTAATGCTATTTTTAAAAAACAAACATATAGATCCTACTAGAACCGACATTTTTATTACAGAAAAATAGCCGCAACCAGCCTGATCCATGTCTAATTTAGACACACATATAAATGTAAGTGCTTTCCACACAAAAACATCCAGACACTGCTGGAACTAATGCTATTTTAGACAAAATCATCTTATTCTCTCAGTACCAACTCTTTTTACAGAAAAATAGACACACCTGCCTGATCCATATTTAATTTAGACTGACTCATACAAAATCCAAATGTTTTCCATACAAACTCATCTAGACATTGCTGGATCCAATGCTATTATACACCAAAAGTCCAGGATCCTACCAGAACCAACTATTTTTTTACATCTAAACAGCTGGATCCTGCCGGATCTGAGTCTAATTTAGACAGGTACATACAAATCAGTCTTTTCAACACAAACACATCCAGACACTCCTGGATCCAATGCTATTGTACACAAAAACACCAGGATCCTACCCGAACCAACTCTCTGCTGAATCCAGTGTTATATTTACACACAAACAAAATGTGTTGTTTCTGAAAAGACCTAGATATTTTTGTATAAAATATTTTTGGATCCAGAAGTGTCGAGAGTATGAGATTTTTGATCCCGCCCCTATGACATCATCACCTATGACGTACAGGAGGGCTGGCTGTAACTGTTCATTGCGTGCGGACTTCTGCTTGATCTCCTGGGACTCCCGATAGTGGAAGTTTACAGGGACCTAGTAATGCACAACAAAACAGGTTATATATATATAGAGATGTGGTGAATTAATGTAGTTTATCTGCAATCAAAAGTTTATTATTTTCAAATGGTACCGGAGTTGTACTATTTTAGCCTCAGGCAGAAAGTTGAAGAAGAGTCTGCCTGAGGTTTTTGATGATCTTAGTGGTTTGTAACTAAGATCCACTGCTGTTCTCACACATAACTGAAGAGATGGGTAACTTCAGCTGGGGGAATAGCGTGCAGGATTACCTGCTCTGAGGTATGTGCAGTTTTAAATTTTTCTAGAGAGATAAGCTAGAAAATGCTGACAGTGCCTGATTTATTTAAGGTAAGCCTGATTACAGTGATTTAATAGCGACCGGTATCATGCTTGCTGTAAAGGGTAATATTTTTGTTATTTACTCTCATTACTGAATAGATATAACGTTTGCTTGATGTATATAAACGTTTATTACAAATGGTGATAAAACTTTATTCTGGGGCCCAGTTTTTCCACATGGCTGACTAGATTTTGCCTAGGGATAGTTTTTTAAGGCCCTCTCACTGTGAGTACATGTTGGGAGGGGCCTATTTTCGCGCCTTAATTGCGCAGTAGTTTTGCAGCTTGAGACATCTAGCTTCCCTGAAGGAGTCCCCTGAACATATAGGACCTCTCTAAAGGGTTTTTGTGCCTTCCAAAGTCGTTGTATGGGCAGGTAGGAGCCACAGTAGAGCTGTGGCAGGTGGTTGTGACTGTTTATATCGTTTTTTTGATCCGGTTTTGAAACTAAGGGGTTAATCATCCATTTGCAAGTGGGTGCAATGCTATTTCAGTCTATTATACACACTGTAAAAATTTCGTAAAAATTACTGCTTTTTTCACTGTTTTGCAGTTTCTGTGATTGTTTTTTTCTCTTAAAGGCACAGTACCGTTTTTATTTTTTGCTTGTTCAGTTATTAAAGTGTTTTCCAAGCTTGCTGGTCTCATTACTAGTCTGTTTAAACATGTCTGACATAGAGGAAACTCATTGTTCATTATGTTTAGAAGCCATTGTAAAAACCCCTCTTAGAATGTGTACCAAATGCACTGATTTTACTATAGATTACAAAGACCATTTTCTGGCTTTAAAAAATTTATCACCAGAAGAAATTGACAAGGAGGAAGTTATGCCGTCTAACTCCCCACGTGTCAGAACCTATCACTCCCGCTCAGGGGACGCCAAGTACATCTAGCGCGCCCATTTCGTATACCTTACAAGACATGGCGGCAGTTATGAATCATACCCTTACAGAGGTATTATCTAAACTGCCAGGATTGAAAGGAATGTGAGACAGCTCTGGGACTAGAATAAATACAGAGCTCTCTGACGCTTTAGTGGCTATGTCTGCTACACCCTCACAATGTACTGAAGCTGAAGCAGGGGAGCTTCAATCTGTGGGTGATTTTTCTGATTCAGGGAAGATACTTCAACCTGATTCTGATATGTCTACATTTAAATTTAAGCTTGAGCACTTCCGCCTATTGCTCAGGGAGGTCTTAGCAACTCTGGACGACTGTGACGCTATTGTAGTCCCAGAGAAATTATGTAGATTGGATAAATACTATGCAGTACCTACTTACACTGATGTTTTTCCAATCCCTAAGAGGTTTTCTGAAATTATTACTAAGGAATGGGATAGACCAGGTGTATCGTTCTCTCCCCCTCCTGTCTTTAAAAAGATGTTTCCTATAGACGCCGCTACACGGGACTTGTGGCAGACGGTCCCTAAGGTGGAGGGAGCAGTTTCTACTCTAGCTAAGCATACCACTATCCCTGTCGAGAACAGTTGTGCTTTTCTAGATCCAATGGACAAAAAATTAGAGGGTTACCTTAAGAAAATTTTTATTCAACAAGGTTTTATTCTCCAGCCTCTTGCATGTATTGCCCCAGTCACTGCTGCTGCGGCTTTCTGGTTTGAGTCTCTAGAGGAGGCTCTACAGGTTGAAACCCCGTTGGAAGATATTATTGACAAGCTTAGGGCCCTTAAGCTAGCCAATTCATTTGTTTCTGACGCCGTTGTTAATTTAACCAAGCTAACGGCTAAAAATTCAGGTTTTGCTATTCAGGCGCGTAGGGCGCTATGGCTTAAATCCTGGTCAGCTGACGTGACTTCAAAGTCTAAACTTCTCAACATTCCCTTCAAAGGACAGACCCTATTCGGGCCTGGACTGAAGGAGATCATTTCTGACATCACTGGAGGAAAAGGTCAAGACAGGTCCAACAAATTAAGGACCAAACATTCTAGTTTTCGGCCCTTTCGAAACTTCAAGAGTGGCGCAGCTTCAACTTCCTCTAACACAAAGCAAGAGGGAACTTTTGCCCAGTCTAAGCTGGTCTTTAGACCTAACCAGGCTTGGACCAAGGGGAAACAGGCCAAAAAGCCTGCTGCTGCCTCTAAGACAGCATGAAGGAGCAGCCCCCGATCCGGAAACGGATCTAGTAGGGGGCAGACTCTCTCTCTTCGCCCAGGCTTGGGCAAGAGATGTCCAGGATCCCTGGGCATTGGAAATTGTGTCCAAGGGTTATCTTCTGGAATTCAAAACCTCTCCCCCAAAAGGGAGATTTCATCTCTCACATTTATCTGTAAACCAGATAAAGAGAGAGGCATTCTTACATTGTGTTCGAGACCTCCTAGTTATGGGAGTGATCCACCCAGTTCCAAAGGAGGAACAGGGGCAGGGCTTCTATACAAATCTGTTTGTGGTTCCCAAGAAAGAGGGAACATTCAGACCAATCTTAGATCTCAAGATCTTAAACAAATTTCTCAGAGTCCCATCCTTCAAGATGGAGACTATTCGATCCATCCTTCCTATGATCCAGGAGGGTCAATATATGACTACCGTAGACTTAAAGAATGCTTATCTTCACATCCCGATACACAAAGATCATCATTGTTTTCTCAGGTTTGCCTTTCTAGACAGGCACTACCAGTTTGTGGCTCTTCCCTTCGGGTTGGCCACGGCACCAAGAATCTTTACAAAGGTTCTAGGGTCCCTCCTAGCGGTCCTAAGGCTGCGGGGTATAGCAGTAGCCCCTTACTTAGACGACATTCTAATACAGGCGGCGACTTTTCAAATCGCAAGGTCCCATACGGACATTGTTCTGGCATTTCTGAGGTCCCATGGGTGAAAGGTGAACGAAGAAAAGAGTTCTCTATCACCTCTAACAAGAGTTTCATTCCTAGGGACTCTGATAGATTCGGTAGAAATGAAGATTTACCTAACCAAGGCCAGATTGTCAAAACTTCTAGACTCTTGCCGTGTTCTTTATTCCACTTCTCGTCCTTCAGTGGCTCGGTATGGAAGTAATCGGTTTAATGGTAGCGGCTATGGACATGGTACCGTTTGCCCGCCTACATCTCAGACCGCTGCAACTTTTGTATGCTCAGTCAGTGGAATGGGGATTACACAGATTTGTCCCCTCTACTAAATCTGGATCAAGAAACCAGGGATTCTCTTCTCTGGTGGCTATGTCAGGTCCATCTGTCCAAGGGGATGAGCTTCCGCAGGCCAGATTGGACTATAGTAACGACAGATGCCAGCCTTCTGGGCTGGGGTGCAGTCTGGAACTCCCTGAAGGCTCAGGGCTCGTGGACTCAGGAGGAGGCACTACTTCCGATAAACATTCTGGAACTAAGAGCGATTTTCAATGCTCTTCAGGCGTGGCCTCAACTAGCTGGGGTCAGGTTCATCAGATTTCAGTCAGACAATATCACGACTGTAGCCTACATCAACCATCGGGGGGGAACAAGGAGTTCCCTATCAATGATGGAGGTTTCAAAGATAATTCTATGGGCAGAGGTTCACTCTTGCCATCTATCAGCTATCCATATCCCAGGTGTCGAGAACTGGGAGGCGGATTTTCTAAGTCGGCAGACTTTTCATCCGGGAGAATGGGAACTCCATCCGGAGGTATTTGCCCATTTGATTCAACTATGGGGCAAACCAGAACTGGATCTGATGGCGTCTCGCCAGAACGCCAAGCTTCCTTGTTACGGGACCAGGTCCAGGGACCCCAAGGCAACGCTGATAGATGCTCTAGCAGCACCTTGGTCCTTCAACCTGGCTTATGTGTTTCCACCGTTTCCTCTGCTCCCTCGTCTGATTGCCAAGATCAGGCAGGAGAGAGCTTTGTTGATTTTGATAGCACCTGCATGCCCACGCAGGACTTGGTATGCAGACCTGGTGGCAGGCCAAAAGGCTTCGGCAACTTCTCTTTCTTTTTGGTTAAGAAGCATAATCCGCTTTGCTTACGAGACTGCTGGCCAGCAGCCTCCTGAGAGAATTACAGCTCATTCCACTAGAGCAGTAGCTTCCACATGGGCTTTTAAAAATGAGGCTTCTGTTGAACAGATTTGTAAGGCGGCGACTTGGTCTTCTTAGGAGGCTATTTTTGGGAGAAAGGTCTTACAGGCAGTGGTGCCCTCCGTTTAAGCGCCTGCCTTGTCCCTCCCTTCATCCGTGTCCTATAGCTTTGGTATTGGTATCCCACAAGTAATGGATGAATCCGTGGACTGCATACACCTTACAATAGAAAACAAAATTTATGCTTACCTGATAGTTATTTCTCTTGTGGTGTATCCAGTCCACGGCCCGCCCTGTCATTTTAAGGCAGGTCTTTTTTATTTTTTAAACTACATTCACCACTGCACCCTATAGTTTCTCCTTTCTCTTGCTTGTCTTCGGTCGAATGACTGGGGGTGGCAGTTAGGGGAGGAGCTATATAGACAGCTCTGCTGTGGGTGATCCTCTTGCAGCTTCCTGTTGGGAAGGAGAATATCCCACAAGTAATGGATGAATCCATGGACTGGATACACCACAAGAGAAATAAATTTATCAGGTAAGCATAAATTTTGTTTTTTGTCCTTATCTGGGTTCATCTAGGTAGATAGACATACAGTTCCTCTCTAGTTATAGTGATGTTCTATATGTAGGAGCATTCAGTTAGCCCTCTCTCATTTAATGTAATTACATTTTTATTGATGGTTGGACTGTATATCTGTCTGTTATCGCTTATACTGTGACCTTGCTCTCTAGAGAGATTTTTGTGTTAGAACCCTCTTCAGTGGTTGAGAAGCTACACACTTCAGTGCTAACGTCCCCTGCTATTGTAAATTGTGTGGCGGGAAGGACACTACTATACTAGGCTCCCTTAAAGCGTGCGCTTGTGTTGCGGCGCACTTCTTTTTTGGGAGAAATGGTTGAGGGTCATGTGCTTCGTGTTTCTACTATAGTTCAGACAGCGGAATGGAGTCTTCTGCGATCGGCAGAGAGTTCTGCCGTGTTTGTGTTCGAATTTCTGTTTGTCGGAGGAGATGTCTGCTACAATTTGATCTCAATTTTTAATCTGTAGTGTAGCTTAGAAGCCTCTTCAGTGTGTGGACAGAGTGCAAGATGCAATGGAACAGAACGGCTTATGCTCTCTTAAAGTGACAGTTAATCATATAGTCCACATTTTAAAATAAAAGTATCTATTTTTACATTTTAGTTTTCCCTACAGACATGGTAGTTTCTGTGTATGATTTTGGCAGTTTAAGGATCGACAGGAGAACTGCCGTGTTTTATACTCAATGGTTTTGTTAATTTTCAATACTTGCTGAGGTTCAAAGCCCTATCAGTGTGTCAGTTCATATCTTATGACATTTTTATTTGTACATATTTTAATGCTGAAATAAGATTAATCTGCATACCAACTTTTAAAACATCTATTTTTTTTGTTTTTTATTATTATTTTGCCCTTGAACCCTATGTCTCTCAGGATGTTGCTGTTCAGGCAATGCCACAGCTTTCTCCTTGAATGTCCCAAGCCTTAAAGGGACACTAAACCCAATTTTTTTTTCTTGATTCAGATAGAGCATGCAATTTTAAGCAACTTTCTAATTTACTCCTATTCGTTTTTCTTCGCTTTCTTTATTTGAAAAAGGCATCTAAGCTTTTTTTTTTTTTTTAGTTCAGAACTCTGGGCAGCACTTTTTTTATTGGTGGATGAATGTATCCACCAATCAGCAAGGACAATCAAGGTTGTTCACCAAAAATGGGCCGGCATCTAAACTTACATTCTTGCATTTTAAATAAAGATACCAAGAGAATGAAGAAAATTTGATAATAGGAGTAAATTAGAAAGTTGCTTAAAATGTCATGCTCTATCTGAATCAAGAAATAAAAGATTTGGATTCAGTGTCCCTTTAATGGCGTCACATGCAGTGCCATGAGGTTCCTATCAATCTCCAGGAGGAGATTTTCTGCAGAAATTGCCGCTCAGGTATCTTCGGCGGTATCTGTTGTATTGTCTGCTTTTCCTATGCTAGGGAAAACGCAAAGGAACATAAGAGATTCAGATAGTAAGGTTCTGTCCAATCATGCGGCTACTCAGACTGTGCTTCCTCATAAGTCTGATGAGGAAGATATTTCGGTAGCCTCTCAGGGAAAAATCTCAGATTTAGACAGTAAAATTCCTTCATCTAACGCTGAAGTAGCAACCTTCAGATTTTAGTTTGTACACCTTTGTGTATGTTTAAAGGAGGTTTTGGCTTCTTTGGAGCGACTTCGATACGTTTGTCAATGTCAACCCCATTGAATCTAGTAAATTTTATAGTTACTGGGATTTTCCTGTGGATCCAGACCATGCTAGGAGGAGGCTTTTTTTTGTTTGTTTTTTGTTTTTCCGCAGGAATGAGAGAAGTCGGGGATTTCTTTTTTCCCTGTCTTTACAAAGATGTTTCCTGTTGCTGTCTCCTTTAAATATCATGGTGCACGGTAAGAAAAAGGGGAGAAGACCCAATGGCACTATTGTAGCGTAACAGGGACTAAGAAAAAGGCTAATTAAGCCAACAAACACTTACCATAAGATAAATTCAAGTAGGGCTGCAAGTAATGATTATTTTCATAATCGATTAATCGGCCGATTATTTTTTCGATTAATCGACTAATCGGATAAAAAAAAATCAAAGAATAAAGAATAAAATCCACATACTGAGTGTTACAAATATAAACTTCAGACTAAAACTTTACATTAACACATCTGTTTGTCCAATTTTTAAACAGCAGAACAGATTTTTATAATTAGGCAAAACAAAGCCACAAACTGTTTGAAAATAGGTAGAACTAGAAACAAGTAGACTATCACTGTTTATAACATTCTGTTATTCACTCTTTCAGAAACTTTGCATTGAAATGCAAAAATCTCAACATGACCACATGCTTCTGGCTAAGGCTGGTTCTGTTTGCAGCTATATTTCCTGCAGCAGAGAAAAGGCACTAAGATGGTGTTGAGGTGCTTGAGATGTATAAGTAGGGTTTTGCCAATTTCACCAAATTGGGATATTTATCTTTGTTAGCTCTTCATCAATGCAAAGGGGTTTTCACCTTGGCAAGGGGCCTCTCAATAAAGTAACCCTTGACTTCATTCTTACACAAAAAATATCTTGAATATCTATATGCAATGGTAAATAACCAGCTATAAGTTTAGAGAAAATATCTAGTCCGCTCTAAAAATAACAGATATATACATATAAGTTGAATCTGGTACATATTATTACAATATATTAAAACTATAAAAAACAAATCAAACGCGCTAAGGACTGTATATCAATAACAGGACAAAGCCTTACACATTTATTTTTACAGTACATATAATCAGCAATAACAAGCAATATGCTAATAATTGTGCAAACAGATAATAGTGCACATCAATTTAAATAACTCCCATCAATCTAGGGTCAAGGTGTAAACAACAAGCTTCACACTATATCATATAAAGCATAGTTCCAAATCACCAGATTTAATATAAACAATCCAAATGATGACTATTATATCTGGGTTGCACATAAGCCAGGGGTAGTTGTAAACTTATACTGTCCTGAAAAAGTGAAAAGTAGACTTCCTTTAGGCTAAGGACATAACCATAAAACACAATACCATATGCAGGAGTTCATTGGAGTGAAGCAGCTGGTGTTGTGCACAGACCAACTAATTGCAAACCAACTAATCGATTAATCGATTATGAGATTCGTTGACAACTATTTTCATAATCGATTATTATCAATTATGACGATTAGTTGTTGCAGCTCTAAATTCAAGTGAACGTTACAATATTCCAATTTTGGGTTATTTAAAACCTATAACCATACTATAATCGACTTTTATGCAATTATAACATCTAGCTGAATACATACTTACAAAAGGTAACAATCAGTAACTATATAGCACAATTGATATAAGTAGCTTTACCTACTACTATTAACGTATATGTGGTTATCACCTGGCTTTGGTGTGTTTACTAAGCCACTAGTGTTTTACACCTATTCAACTGAAATCAGTACTCCACCAGCCAGTGTTTCTATGATAATAGGATCTAATATATGAGGGATCTCTAACAGACAAGAGGCTACTCTTTTAGCAAATAAGGTCTATATCAGTATCATCTTGGTTACCCTCAAATAGATGACAAGTTGTATCTGCTGAAATTAAATACAATATACAAAATATTGGGCTATTCTAATTTTCAACTGAACTACAAATAAGGGTCTTTAACAAATAAAAGACCAAACCGGTAGCAAACAAGATCTATTACCATCATAGTTACGTCTAAATATGTGACCAATCATACTTGTAGAAATTGAATACAATCCACAACATAAATTGTATAATCTATGGTTGCCACCTCAGTTAATATTAAGGATATTTATTTAATATCAGCTGTTCAGAGTATAAAGACTTAACAAACCATCAAAAGATGATGTAATGTACATAGGATTTTATGTCCTAAGTTTATAGGGATAAGTTTAAGTAATAATACTCGTGCTTAAGTTGGAATATATCCTTATTAATAGATATTTATTAAACTTGACAACCCTCACTTTTAACAACCTAAGTTGAGAATACTGCTGTTGAAATTAAGCTTATGTGGTATGTCTAGGTAACCGGGCAGTCTTGAGCCTATTACCTCAGATGAACATGGTTTGATTAGGTTTGATCTATACTGTACATGGTATATTTTGATAAATACCATAACCACCAACACAGCTATATACGTATCATTTAATAAACTTTATATTTCAAGTTTATCATCGCATAACAATTCAGTATAACAGTACTCTGTTAGATCTATTTGCCCCAATTTAACCTCACTATTTAATATTAAGAGATAGATCCTAGTACTAGGCAATCACTAGTATATCTCTTAATCTTCAAGCCCAAGGTTATCTAACCCATTTACTTATATGGATGTATTCCTTGGAAACAGATAATATAATCCAGATCACATTGCTACTCATTTTTTAAGATATTTCAATTCCTGTGTTTTTAAAATTGTTTGTTTCATTTATTTTAAAGTGCTAATAAAAGTTATATTTTAAATTATTTTCCGGTACATCCGCCACTAGCAACTTAGTCCAATTCTTTATTTAGGGAATCTGAGTGCTATTTTGTTGTACAATTTTTGAAGACTTTGATCTTCATTTGTTTTTCATCATGGTGCACGGTGCCTAGAGAGGATAGCTAGTCTTTTCAGGATCAATGGACTAAGCTGGAGGCTTACCTTGTATTGCCACTGTGTCAAATGCGACATCTTATTGGTGCGGCGCCTTGTCTGATTCCAAATTGGTAGGGACTCCTTTGGAGGAGATTCGGAGAAGAATTAAGGCTCTTAAGCTAGCAATTATTTTATTTCTGATTCTATTATACAAGTTTTTAAGCTGGCAGCCAAAATATCTGGCTTTGTTGTGCTAGCCCCGGGGCGTTGTGACTTTATTCTTGGTCAGTGGATTTTCCTTTGAGTCCGAGTTTCTGGCGCTTCCTTACAAGGGTAAGTCCTTGTTTGGTCCTGATATGACAAGAATATTTCTGATATTATGGGTGGAAAAGGGTCTCTTCTACCACAAGGTGAGATGAATAGACTAAAGGAGTTTGCCCCCAATCTGCGATAACATCCAAGTAGGGCCTAAATCTCTGTCTTCAAATTTGGATAAGAGGTACCCCAGATAGGCTGCGGACATAGTATCTCAGGGTTACTATATAGAATTCATACCTTTCTCCCAGAGGCAGGTTTCACCTCTCAATTTTATCTGCAGGCCAGGTAACAATGAGACATTTAAGTGCGTTTGGGACTTCTCTTCCCTGTGAGTGATAGTTCCAGTTCCTGTAAGGGAACGGGGTCTAGGGTTTTATTCATTCCGTTTCGTGGTTCCCGAAAAAGAGGGATTTTTTCATCCTATGATAGACCTAAACTGTCTCAAGTTTCTTAGGGTACCGTCCTTCACAATGGAAACCAGTGGTTCCATTTTTCCTTTGGTACTAAAAGGTCAGTTTGTGGTGACCATAGACCTGGATGACGCATATTTTCAAGTTCCTGAGTTTTGCCTTGCTGGAAAACACTTTCAGTTGTGGCTCTTTCTTTTGACCTTGCTAGGGCTCCCAGAGGGGGCCATCTTGGCAGTGATCGGTTTTCGGGGAATTGCTGTGGTGTCCTTCCTGGACGACATAATGGTTCAGGCGCCATCTTTTCTACAAGCAAACTCTCATTCTCATCTTGTTGTCTTTGCTTCATTCCCACGGATAAGAAGTGCATCGGAAAAGGAGTTCCCTTGTTCCAGCTACAGGGGTAGTTTTCTTAGGGACCATATTAGGTAATTGTTCTGATGGGTACTTCTTTAGACATCATCCCTGGGCTCGATTCCATCTGAGAGTCTGCTGTTATGCATGATCAGATAGTGGTACAGGGATCATGTGGTTCTGTCTCGGAGGATAGATCTATATTTGTCCTTTGGGAGCTTCGGACTCGGGCCAGATGCTTTTGGAGACCTTCCTGAGTAATAATGACCTTGGACGCCAGCTTGTTGGGTTGGTGATTATGGATTTGGGAAAAGTCTGCTTCCCCTATAACCATCATGGAGTTGAGAGCAATCTACAATGCTCTGATGGCTTGGTCTCAGTTGTCTTAGCCTTTTTTTTTAGATTCTAGTTGGGCAATTTCATCTCGTGGTTTACATCAACCACCTGGGTGGAACCTGGAGTTCATTTGCAACGATTGGCGTAGATTGTCCGTTGGGCGGACGCTCACATTTGTTGTCTATTCACCTTTCAGGAGTGGATACCGGGAGTGGACTACTTAAGCATTCAGAATTTTGATCCCGTCTCTCTGAAGCTTTCTGCTTGGAGATTGAATGCTTAGTTCTGTCTAAGCGTCGTTTTTCTGAATCGGTCATTGAGACCATGATTCAGGCTCGCAAGCCTATTACTAGTAGCTTTTACCATAAGGTTGTCAGGGTTTTTTCCCTGTTTGCCATGTGCTGCTGGCAGCCATTTTACTCACCTCTCTTCCTGACTATGGTGCATTGTGAGGGATGCTGCTCATTTCCTACACTTTCTTTTATGGCCAGACTGGTGTGCATCATCCATGTGAGACAGGATGCAGTCTCAGAATTGTGATGTCATCACTTATTTAAAGGGCCTGTATTCAGTATGCTTTGCCTTTGCGTTGTCTCAGACCTGTTTGTGAGAGTTCCTGTGTATTACCTGGCTGCCTGACGTCCTTCCTGGTTCCTGACTCTGCTGTTTTCCTTGTTCCTGATTCCGGCTCGTTTGACTATTCGCTTTGGCTCCTGACTCGGCTCGTCTGACTACCAACTTTGGTTTTGACTCCTGGGTTGTTATTTGACTTGTGGACTTTTTATTATTTTTTGCTATTAATAAAGGTGTTATTATTTTTGCATTTCTCGTCTCAGTCTGATTCCTGGCACCCTGATAAAGGTATGGCGTAAATTCCCTTATTGATGGGAATCCCAGGACTACTCTTGGAAGTAGGGTCAGGATTCCTAGGGTTTTGTCCTTTTTTTCCGGGTTGGTCTAGAGGACATTTTTGTCAGTCTGTTTCTCTGAAGGTTTCTGTGTTGTTCTTTTTTTACACAAATGTCTGGAGGATGTGCCAGATGTGTAATCCTTTTGTCAGGCCATGGTTAGTGTTAGGCCTGTGTTTAAGTCGGTTGCTCCTCTTGGATTTTTTACCTTGTTTTTGAAATTTTGCAGCAGGCTCAGTTTGAGCCATAGCATTCCATAGATTTTAAAAAAAATTCTCTTGGAAAATTTCTTCTGCTCAGAGAGTTTAGGTGATTCTTCATCCTAAGCGGTTTCGAATTGAAATTTTGTTTGGAAATAGTTGTTCCCTCTCTATGTTTTCTCATAAGGAATGTGTGTGCACAACCTTGAATTGGTGCGTGGTTTTAATATTTTTTCTACTGGCGCGTAGGGGGTTCGCCAGTCTTCTGATCTGTTTTTGTTTGTTTTCTTTGTAAAATGTATAGATCAGAGAGCTTCTGTCGCTTCTCTTTTGCTCTGGTTGAGAAGTTTAACTCGTTTGCTTTTCAGACTGCTGGGCTGCAGTCTCCTGAGAGAGTTTTGGTTTATTCCTCAAAGGGCTGTCTCTTTTTCTTGGACTTTTAAAGATGAAGCTTCTGTGGGTCAGTGTTGTAGGGCTGCCACTTGGTCTTCATTACATATTTTTTCCATATTTTTATCAATTTGATATTTTGGCCTCGGCCGAGGTTTCTTTTGGAGGACAGTTTTTTCAAAAGGTGGGGCCTTCTGTTTAGGTCTGCCTGTCTTGTCCCTCCCTATTCATCCGTGTCCTCTAGCTTGGGTATTGGTTCCCAACAGTAATTGATGAAGCCATGGACTCGCCATATCTTAGGAAAGAAAACAACATTTATGCTTACCTGATAAATTTATTTATTTCCGGATATGGTGAGTCCACAGCCCCGCCCTTTTTTTAAAGACCGTTATTTTTAACTTAAAGGGACAGTCTACGTTCATATTAAACTTTTATAGGTTTAGAAACATTGCCCCCAGAGTATTACTTCTTACCTACATGTCCCTATACTTTGCACAGCAGATTTTGGAGATATTTCAATTCGATTTGCGCCGTTCAGGAATTACAAATAGCCCTAAAACTCTGCGATCGTCTTCCTTATTCCCTGATTAATTTTTTTATTTTATTAATTTTGTGCCCGTGTAGCTTGCTGACATCACCACGTTGTGCGTCAGCTACTGCGCATGAGCAGTGTATCCAATTTGATAATCGCAATTCCGGGAGAGCTGTGGATCGCATTAGTATTGTGTATAGTCCAAATTTCTAGAAACGATGACGTCACTATGGCCAGAATGCGCATGAGCACAAGAGCGGGAACCCAAATTAAAGTTTATTTGCGAGTTCATTGAAGAATCAAGGAAGTAGCTAAAGTGATATATGTGTGACGGAACCCCGCAAATCGATTTGAAATATCTCAAAATCTGCTGTGCAAAGTATAGTGACATGCAGGTAAGAAGTATTACTCTGGGGTAATGATTCTAAATATATGTTTAATATGAATGTAGACTGTCCCTTTTAACCTCAGGCACCTCTACACCTTGTGTTACTTATTTTTTCTCCATTTCCTTTCAGTCGAATGTCTGGGGTTTGTGGGAAGGGAAACTGATACTTAACAGTATGACTGTGGTGCTCTTTGCCTCCTCCTGCTGGCCAGGAGTGATATTCTTTACAGTAATTGATGAAGCCGTGGACTCACCATATCAGAAAAGAAATACATTTATCAGGTAAGCATAAATTTTAGTTTTTTTCAAATACTGGTTTTACATCCCTGCAGCTTTCATACAGTTGTCACAGTAATTGTACTTGTTAGACCACAATTTGTTTCTCCTACATTGGTGTGTCCACGGCTTCATCCTTACTTGTGGGATATTCTCTTCCCCTACAGGAAATGGCAAAGAGAGCACACAGCAAGAGCTGTCCATATAGTCCCCCCTCTGGCTCCGCCCCCCAGTCATTCTCTTTGTATGATTTTAGCAACAGTAACTAAAATCCATTGCTGTTCCCACGCAGGACGTTTGAAACCAGAGAACTTCAGTTGGGGGGAACAGTTTGCAGACTTTTCTGCTCCAGGTATGACTAGTCTCTTTTCTAACAAGACATAGTAATGCTAGAAGACTGTCATTTTCCCTTATGGGATCGGTAAGCCATTTTCTTAGACTCATAACAGAATGAAGGCTTATAAATGGGCTCTATACTGGTTGACACTATTGTGGGCTAAATCGATTGATTTATATATTATTGATATGACTTTTGGAGTGTTTTGTGACTTTGAAACACCTTTGGGAACGTTTTTATTACGCCTGGCAGTTGTTTAGACACCTAATCTAGTCAGGAAGGCCCCTTCACTCTGGTATGCAGAGGGAGGAGGCCTCATTTTCGCGCCTCAGTTGCGCAGTTACTTTTGGAAGCAGTGCATGCAGCTTCATGTGAGAGGGTCCTGTGGCCATAAAAACAATTTCAAGAAGGCTTATTTCTGTGGTGAATAACCCCCAAGGAAGGTAAAAGCCGCAGCAAAGGCTGTGGCAGGGACTGTAGTGGGGTTAAACTGGTAAATTGAACAATTAGCTCCGGTTTGCTCATTTAAGGGGTTAGAGACTTGAAATTTGGTGTGCAATACTTTCAAAGCATTAAGACACTAGGGTGCAAATTTGGTAAAGATCGGCTATTTCCTTCATAGTTTTTCAAACATTCAGAAATAAAGTGTGCTCTTTTTATTATTTAAAGAGACAGTAACGGTTTTGTTTAAAAACGGTTTTATTGCATTAATAGCCTGCCAAAGTCTGTCTAACATGTCTATACCTTCAGATAGCATATGTTCTGTGTGTATGGAGGCCAGGGTGGTTCCCCCTTTAAATGTATGTTCAAATTGGGCCATGGCGTCCAAACAAAGTAAGGACAGTACTGTCACATTTAATAAGGTCTCCCAAGATGATTCTTCAAATGAAGGTAGTGGGGATAGTTCATCATCCTCTCCTTCTGTGTCAACACCAGTTTTGCCCGCGCAGGCGACACCTAGTACATCTAGCGCGCCAATGCTTGTTACTATGCAGCAATTAACTGCAGTAATGGATAATTCTATAGCAAATCTTTTATCCAAACTGCCAGCATTTCCCAGAAAGCGTGATTGCTCAGTTTTAAATTCAGAGGATGAGCAAGTGGGCGCTGACGATAATTTATCTGTTATACCCTCACACCAGTCTGTAATGGCAGTGAGGGAGGGTCTGTCTGAGGGAGAAATTTCTGATTCAGGAAAAGTTTCTCAGCAGGCAGAACCTGATATCGTGGCATTTAAATTTAAGTTAGAACATCTCCGCGCCCTGCTTAAGGAGGTGCTAACTACTCTTGATGATTGTGACTCTTTGGTGATTCCAGAGAAATTGTGCAAAATGGACAAATTCCTAGAGGTCCCTGTGCACGCTGATGCCTTTCCGATACCCAAGAGGGTGGCGGACATAGTGACCAAGGAGTGGGAGAAGCCAGGTATACCTTTTGTCCCACCTCCTATATTTAAGAAAATGTTCCCCATCGTTGACCCCAGAAGGGACGCATGGCAAACAGTCCCTAAGGTTGAGGGGGCAGTTTCTACGTTGGCCAAGCGCACAACTATTCCCATTGAGGACAGTTGTGCTTTCAAAGATCCTATGGATAAAAAATTGGAAGGATTGCTTAAAAAGATATTTGTTCAGCAAGGTTTCCTTCTCCAACCAGTTTCGTGCATTATTCCTGTCACCTTGGCGGCGTCTTTTTGGTTCGAGGAACTAGAAAATTCGCTCCATAAGGAGACTCCATATGAGGAAGTCATGGACAGAATTCACGCACTAAAGTTGGCTAATTCCTTTATTTTAGATGCCGCTTTTCAATTGGCTAAATTAAAAAATTCAGGTTTTGCTATAGTGGCGCGCAGAGCGCTTTGGCTAAAATCTTGGTCGGCGGATGTGTCGTCCAAGACAAAACTGCTTAATATTCCTTTCAAGGGTAAGACCCTTTTCTCCTACATTGGTGTGTCCGGTCCACGGCGTCATCCTTACTTGTGGGATATTCTCTTCCCCAACAGGAAATGGCAAAGAGTCCCAGCAAAGCTGGTCACATGATCCCTCCTAGGCTCCGCCCACCCCAGTCATTCTCTTTGCCGTTGCACAGGCAACATCTCCACGGAGATGGTTAAGAGTTTTTTGGTGTTTAAATGTAGTTTTATTCTTCTATCAAGTGTTTGTTATTTTAAAATAGTGCTGGTATGTACTATTTACTCTGAAACAGAAAAGGATGAAGATTTCTGTTTGTAAGAGGAAGATGATTTTAGCAGACAGTAACTAAAATCGATTGCTGTTTCCACACAGGACTGTTGAGATGAAGTAACTTCAGTTGGGGGAAACAGTTAGCAGTCTTTTCTGCTTAAGGTATGACTAGCCATATTTCTAACATGACCATGTAATGCTGGAAGGCTGTCATTTCCCCTCATGGGGACCGGTAAGCCATTTTCTTAGTTAAACATAAAAGAATAAAGGGCTTCAAAAAGGGCTTAAAAACTGGTAGACATTTTTCTGGGCTAAAACAATTGCTTTACTAGGCATATTATGCAGATTCTAACTAATTATTGGTATTATAATCCTGGGGAACGTTTAGAAAAACGGCAGGCACTGTGTTGGACACCTTTTTCAGATGGGGGCCTTTCTAGTTATAGACAGAGCCTCATTCTGGTACTGTATAGGGGTTAAATGTAAAAACGTCTCCGGTTCCGTTAATTTAAGGGTTAAAGCTCTGAAATTTGGTGTGCAATACTTTTAATGCTTTAAGACACTGTGGTGAAATTTTGGTGAATTTTGAACAAGAGATTCACTCCGTTGGTGGCTGACCCTGGACAATCTGTCACAGGGAATGAGCTTCCGCAGACCAGAGTGGGTCATTGTCACGACCGACGCCAGCCTAGTGGGCTGGGGCGCGGTCTGGGAATCCCTGAAAGCTCAGGGTCTATGGTCTCGGGAAGAGTCTCTTCTCCCGATAAACATTCTGGAACTGAGAGCGATATTCAATGCTCTCAGAGCTTGGCCTCAACTAGCAAAGGCCAAATTCATAAGGTTTCAGTCAGACAACATGACGACCGTTGCATATATCAATCATCAGGGGGGAACAAGGAAACTTCCCTGGCGATGAAAGAAGTGACCAAGATAATTCAATGGGCGGAGGATCACTCCTGCCACTTGTCTGCGATCCACATCCCAGGAGTGGAAAATTGGGAAGCGGATTTTCTGAGTCGTCAGACATTCCATCCGGGGGAGTGGGAACTCCATCCGGAAATCTTTGCCCAAATAACTCAATTATGGGGCATTCCAAACATGGATCTGATGGCGTCTCGTCAGAACTTCAAGGTTCCTTGCTACAGGTCCAGATCCAGGGATCCCAAGGCGACCCTAGTAGATGCACTAGTAGCACCTTGGACCTTCAACCTAGCTTATGTATTCCCACCGTTTCCTCTCATCCCCAGGCTGGTAGCCAGGATCAATCAGGAGAGGGCCTCGGTGATCTTGATAGCTCCTGCGTGGCCACGCAGGACTTGGTATGCAGACCTGGTGAATATGTCATCGGCTCCACCATGGAAGCTACCTTTGAGATAGGACCTTCTTGTTCAGGGTCCATTCGAACATCCGAATCTGGTTTCCCACCAACTGACGGCTTGGAGATTGAACGCTTGATTTTATCAAAGCGTGGGTTTTTAGATTCTGTAATAGATACTCTGATTCAGGCTAGAAAGCCTGTAACTAGAAAAATTTACCATAAAATATGGAAAAAATATATCTGTTGGTGTGAATCTAAAGGATTCCCATGGAACAAGATAAAAATTCCTAAGATTCTATCCTTTCTACAAGAAGGTTTGGAGAAAGGATTATCTGCAAGTTCTCTGAAGGGACAGATCTCTGCTTTATCTGTTTTACTTCACAAAAGACTGGCAGCTGTGCCAGATGTTCAAGCATTTGTTCAGGCTCTGGTTAGGATCAAGCCTGTTTACAGACCTTTGACTCCTCCCTGGAGTCTAAATCTAGTTCTTTCAGTTCTTCAAGGGGTTCCGTTTGAACCCTTACATTCCGTAGATATTAAGTTATTATCTTGGAAAGTTTTGTTTTTGGTTGCAATTTCTTCTGCTAGAAGAGTTTCAGAGTTATCTGCTCTGCAGTGTTCTCCGCCCTATCTGGTGTTCCATGCAGATAAGGTGGTTTTGCGTACTAAGCCTGGTTTTCTTCCGAAAGTTGTTTCCAACAAAAATATTAACCAGGAGATAGTTGTACCTTCTTTGTGTCCGAATCCAGTTTCAAAGAAGGAACGTTTGTTACACAATTTGGACGTAGTCCGTGCTCTAAAATTCTATTTAGAGGCTACTAAAGATTTCAGACAAACATCTTCCTTGTTTGTTGTTTATTCTGGTAAAAGGAGAGGTCAAAAAGCGACTTCTACCTCTCTTTCCTTTTGGCTTAAAAGCATTATCCGATTGGCTTATGAGACTGCCGGACAGCAGCCTCCTGAAAGAATCACAGCTCACTCCACTAGGGCTGTGGCTTCCACATGGGCCTTCAAGAACGAGGCTTCTGTTGACCAGATATGTAAGGCAGCGACTTGGTCTTCACTGCACACTTTTGCCAAATTTTACAAATTTGATACTTTTGCTTCTTCGGAGGCTATTTTTGGGAGAAAGGTTTTGCAAGCTGTGGTGCCTTCCATTTAGGTGACCTGATTTGCTCCCTCCCTTCATCCGTGTCCTAAAGCTTTGGTATTGGTTCCCACAAGTAAGGATGACGCCGTGGACCGGACACACCAATGTTGGAGAAAACACAATTTATGCTTACCTGATAAATTACTTTCTCCAACGGTGTGTCCGGTCCACGGCCCGCCCTGGTTTTTTAATCAGGTCTGATGAATTATTTTCTCTAACTACAGTCACCACGGTATCATATGGTTTCTCCTATATATATTTCCTCCTGTCCGTCGGTCGAATGACTGGGGTGGGCGGAGCCTAGGAGGGATCATGTGACCAGCTTTGCTGGGACTCTTTGCCATTTCCTGTTGGGGAAGAGAATATCCCACAAGTAAGGATGACGCCGTGGACCGGACACACCGTTGGAGAAAGTAATTTATCAGGTAAGCATAAATTATGTTTTTGGGCCAGAATTGAAGGAGATTATTTCAGATATCACTGGGGGAAAGGGCCATGCCCTCCCACAGGATAGGCCTTTCAAGGCTAAGAACAAATCTAATTTTCGTTCCTTTCGCAATTTCAGGAACGGACCGTCTCCTAACTCTGCAGCCTCTAGACAAGAGGGTAACGCTTCCCAGCCTAAACCAGCATGGAAACCAATGCAAGGCTGGAACAAGGGTAAACAGGCCAAGAAGCCTGCTGCTGCTACCAAGACAGCATGAAGGGGTAGCCCCCGATCCGGGACCGGATCTAGTAGGGGGCAGACTTTCTCTCTTTGCTCAGGCTTGGGCAAGAGATGTTCCGGATCCCTGGGCACTAGAAATAGTCTCTCAGGGGTATCTTCTAGAGTTCAAGGAACTTCCTCCAAGGGGAAGGTTCCACATGTCTCGCTTATCTTCAGACCAGATAAAGAGACAGGCATTCTTACATTGCGTAGGAGACCTATTAAAGATGGGAGTGATACACCCAGTTCCAACAGGGGAACAAGGTCTGGGGTTTTACTCAAACCTGTTCGTAGTTCCCAAAAAAGAGGGAACTTTCAGGCCAATTCTGGATTTAAAAATTCTAAACAAATTCCTCAGAGTTCCATCATTCAAAATGGAAACCATTCGAACGATTTTACCAACAATCCAGGAGGGTCAATACATGACCACCGTGGACTTAAAGGATGCATACCTACATATTCCTATCCACAAAGATCATCATCAGTTCCTAAGGTTCGCCTTTCTGGACAAACATTACCAGTTTGTGGCTCTTCCGTTCAGTTTAGCCACTGCTCCCAGAATTTTCACAAAGGTGCTAGGGTCCCTACTAGCGGTTCTAAGACCGAGGGGCATTGCGGTGGCACCTTACTTAGACGACATCCTAATCCAAGTGTCGTCCCTTTCCAGATCAAGGGCTCATACAGACATTGTATTAGCTTTTCTCAGGTCTCACGGGTGGAAGGTGAACGTAGAAAAGAGTTCCCTGTCCCAGTCTACAAGGGTTCCCTTTCTGGGAACAATAATAGATTCTGTAGAAATGAAGATTTTTCTGACAGAGGTCAGAAAATTAAAGCTTCTAAACGCTTGTCAAGTTCTTCAATCTATTCCTCAGCCTTCCATAGCTCAGTGCATGGAGGTAATAGGACTAATGGTTGCAGCAATGGACGTGGTTCCTTTTGCTCGAATTCATCTAAGACCATTGCAACTGTGCATGCTCAAACAGTGGAATGGGGATTATGCAGACTTGTCTCCCCAGATTCAAGTAGACCAGGTAACCAGAGACTCACGATCACCTGTCTCAGGGAATGAGTTTCCGCAGACCAGAGTGGGTCATCGTCACGACCGACGCAAGTCTCTTAGGCTGGGGCGCGGTCTGGGACTCCCTGAAAGCTCAGGGTCTATGGTCTCGGGAAGAGTCCCTTCTCCCGATAAACATTTTGGAACTTAGAGCGATATTCAATGTGCTCCTGGCATGGCCTCACCTAGCGAAGGCCAGATTCATAAGATTTCAGTCGGACAACATGACGACTGTAGCGTACATCAATCATCAGGGGGGAACAAAGAGTTCCTTGGCGATGACAGAGGTATGCAAGATCATCAAATGGGCGGAGGATCACTCCTGCCACCTATCTGCAATCCACATCCCAGGGGTAGACAACTGGGAGGCGGATTATTTGAGTCGTCAGACTTTCCATCCGGGGGAGTGGGAACTCCACCCGGAGGTCTTTGCCCAGTTAAATCAACTATGGGGCACTCCAGATATGGATCTGATGGCGTCTCCTCAGAACTTCAAAGTTCCTCGATACGGGTCCAGATCCAGGGATCCCAGGGCGACACTAGTGGATGCATTAGTGGCGCCTTGGTCGTTCAATCTAGCTTATGTGTTCCACCGTTCCCTCTCCTTCCCAGGCTGGTAGCCAGGATCAAACAGGAGAAGGCCTCAGTGATCCTAATAGCTCCTGCGTGGCCACGCAGGACTTGGTATGCAGACCTGGTGAATATGTCATCGGCTCCACCATGGAAGCTACCTTTGAGACAGGATCTTCTAGTACAAGGTCCATTTGAACATCCAAATATAGTCTCTCTGCAACTGACTGCTTGGAAATTGAACGCTTGATTCTATCTAAGCGTGGGTTTTCAGATTCAGTTATAGATACTCTGGTTCAAGCCAGAAAGCCTGTGACTAGGAAGATTTACCATAAGATATGGCACAAATATATCCGTTGGTGCGAATCCAAGGGTTTTTCTTGGAGTAAAATCAAAATCCCTAGGATTCTTTCCTTTCTCCAAGAGGGTTTGGAGAAAGGTCTGTCAGCTAGTTCTCTAAAGGGACAGATATCTGCTCTGTCTGTCTTGTTGCACAAACGTCTGGCAGCCGTGCCAGATGTACAAGCGTTTGTACAGGCGTTAGTCAGAATCAAGCCTGTTTACAGACCTATGACTCCTCCATGGAGTCTAAACTTAGTTCTTTCAGTTCTTCAAGGGGTTCCGTTTGAACCTTTGCATTCCATAGATATTAAGTTACTATCTTGGAAAGTTCTGTTTTTAGTTGCTATTTCTTCTGCTAGAAGAGTTTCTGAATTATCTGCTTTGCAGTGTACTTCTCCCTATCTGGTATTTCATGCAGATAAGGTAGTTTTATGTAACAAACCTGGTTTTCTTCCAAAAGTAGTTTCCAACAGGAATATTAACCAGGAAATAGTTGTTCCTTCCCTATGTCCGAATCCAGTTTCAGAGAAGGAACGTTTGTTACACAACCTAGATGTGGTCCGTGCTTTAAAATTCTATTTAGAAGCAACAAAGGATTTCAGACAAACATCATCTTTGTTTGTCGTTTATTCTGGTAAGAGGAGAGGACAGAAAGCTACTGCTACCTCTCTTTCTTTTTGGCTGAAAAGCATCATCCGATTGGCTTATGAGACTGCCGGACGGCAGCCTCCTGAACGAATTACAGCTCACTCTACTAGAGCTGTGGCTTCCACATGGGCCTTCAAGAACGAGGCTTCTGTTGATCAGATCTGTAAGGCAGCGACTTGGTCTTCTCTGCATACTTTTGCCAAATTTTTCAAATTCGATACTTATGCTTCTTCGGAAGCTGTTTTTGGGAGAAAGGTTTTGCAAGCCGTGGTGCCTTCCGTTTAGGTAACCTGACTTGCTCCCTCCCTTCATCCGTGTCCTAAAGCTTTGGTATTGGTTCCCACAAATAAGGATGAAGCCGTGGACCGGACACACCAATGTAGGAGAAAACAGAATTGATGTTTACCTGATAAATTTCTTTCTCCTACGGTGTGTCCGGTCCACGGCCCGCCCTGGCTTTTAGTCAGGTTTGAATTTTTTTTATTCCATACACTACAGTCACCACGGCACCCTATAGTTTCTCCTTTTTCTCCTAACCGTCGGTCGAATGACTGGGGGGGCGGAGCCAGAGGGGGGACTATATGGACAGCTCTTGCTGTGTGCTCTCTTTGCCATTTCCTGTAGGGGAAGAGAATATCCCACAAGTAAGGATGAAGCCGTGGACCGGACACACCGTAGGAGAAAGAAATTTATCAGGTTTGTTTGTTTGTTTTTTTTGCTATGTTAATCCAGTTGGTGATAGTTGTGAACATTAATCTTTATTTTACCTTTAACAGTACACCTCACCTCCTGGTGCCATCCCCTCCATGTAAGCAGTTTTTTTTAAAGGGACAGTATACACTCATTTTCATATAACTGCATGTAATAGACACTACTATAAAGAATAAGATGCACAGATACTGATATAAAAATCCAGTATAAAACTGTTTAAAAACTTACTTAGAAGCTCTCAGTTCAGCTCTGTTGAAAATGTAGCTGGAAAGCCCACTGCAAGTGGGAAATAAGACACTCCCCCTCCCTCCCCCTTCTTTTGCATATGAAAAGACCCTTTACACAAACAGGAGCAAGCTGGAGAAGGTAGCTGACGGTATTCACATAAAACTTTGGGGCTTGGTTAGGAGTCTGAAAATCAGAGCAATGTTATAAAAAAATAAGCAAAATTATACATTTTTAAAAAAAAAAAACCTTTATGGGCTTTATAAATAGATCATCTACAAAACATTTATGCAAAGAAAAAATGAGTGTATAATGTCCCTTTAAATAAAATAAAAAAGCAGGGTGTGGTGCGAGCGTGCAGTCTACTGTGGATATGGAAATGGAAGCAATCTTTGAAAATTCTCAGAGAAAAAAACTCTACTGATAGAATTTACTCTGAATGTTAAATTATCACATTTGTCTTTTTTATTGTGTATTTGTGGATTATGCAATTCTACTGTATTTGATAATCATTTAAAGGGACATAATATCAATATGCTAAATCACTTAAAAGTGATGCAGCATAACTGTACAAAGTTCAAGAAAATATCACCTAAGCATCTCTGGGGGGAAAAAAGGGAGATTTTTTTACCACAAAATTTCTTCAGCTCACCAGAGTAAGTTTTCTGTGAACAGTTATCTTTCAGCTACATGTTAAAGGGGGCAGCAGCAAATCGGTTTCATCAGGAATCTCACACTTTGCTTAACTGTGATCTCATGAGATTTCATTGAAATCATGTGCGTTTCAGCCAATCGGTTTCACCAGGAATCTTACACTTTGCTTTACTGTGATCTCATGAGATTTCACCGAAATCATGTGCGTTTCATAGTAAACTTCCTTATACTGAGGTGGGTAATAACATGGCTGTGCCTGCATATTCCAGATGCACACTACCTTGCAAGCCCCAGGGCTAGCATCCTGATTGGCTGCTTAAAGTCCCTTTTTAAAATGTGATATGGCTACTGATTAATTTGAGGTAAAATCTCTTCCTTTTTTACATGGAGATGTTCAGGTAAATGTTTTTTTTTTTTTTAGTCAGCTTTTTCAGATATGTTCAACTTTAAAGGGACATGTGTATCATGTCCCTTTAAAGTAGATTATCTGTTAAATTTAGGGATTAAACAGTTGTGCAGCCTTAATGCTATGTAAAAATTGAGAATGAGACAAATCCATGTAAATAAATGAATGATAGGACTGTTTAATCAATATAATTGCTCTATGGTATGTATTTAACTGTTCTGAAGACTTTTGCCAACCTGATTTTTTTTTGCTTAATTTGTAGAACAAACAAATCTGTAATCATGAGCTGTGGAGATCATTTTGTTGAAACACTGAGGAAAGTGGGCTATACTAAGGCACCTAAGCTAGAAGGAGAGGATTTTGACTGGTTATTTGAAACTGAGAACAGAGCATTTCTAGATTGGTTTTGCGCAACTGCTACTGAGCAAAGTGTTTTAAATGATGAAAAACTACAAGCATTTAATTCTTTAAAGGAGTCCGGTAAAGGTATACTGGACGAGAAAGCTTTGGAGGAGCTTCTGAAAACCTGTAAGCCTGCAAACTCCAAATTATCTGCTATGGAAGAAGTACCGATAGACAAATTGCAGGAAGAACTTGAAGCTTTGCAAAAACAAAAAACTTTATATAACAATCGACGTAATAAATTGCAGATGATGGCTTCAAGCAACAGTCATTTGTGCTTAAAATTCAAAGATAAAGAAGAGGAGGATTCAAAATTACTAAATGAAAAATTAAGTGATCTTAAAATCACAAATGACAAGCTGAATCATGAGCTTAAATCTGTAATTGAAGGTGTTGAGAAGCTATTATCATTTTTCTCCGTTCCTGAAGCAGGTTGTGAGTTGCAATATGAACCAGTGTTTTTGTCCCAAGTTGTCCTTGACAAATACTTGTCTCATGAAGAACAAAGCACGGCCACTCTCACATTATTTACTAAAGAACATTTTTATAATGGTTTCTCTAAGATTACTGAAAGTGAAACTTTTCAGCCTGCTGGTCTAAATGCAAACTCCTCTTCTAGTGATGATACTGAAGACAAATTCAAAGAGATGATGAGACTACAGCTGGCTTATATCTGTGCAAAAAACAAACTTATTCAAGTCAAAGCCAAAAATGCAAGTTTAAAAGCTGGTCTACAGTGGGTGGAGGATAATGTGTGCACTGTGCAGAGCAAGGTAACATTGCAGTTTAACCTGCAACATTGTAATGATATTTTTAATTTGCATTTAAACATACAAGAATGCAGGATTTTCTTCTTAAACGGGAAGAGTCCACAGCTGCATTCATTACTACATTCATTACTTTTGGGAATTCAGAACCTGGCCAGCAGGAGGAGGCAAACACACCCCAGCCAAAGGCTTAAATACCTCTCCCAGTTATTCTTTGCCTTAAAGGGACAGTTCACCCAAAAATTTTCTCCCCTTTAAATTATTCCCAATGATCCTTTTAACCTGCTAGAGTGTATTAAATTGGTTACAAGTAGCTCCTTTACTCCTATTTCAGGATTTGAAATAGATGATTTAGCCTGTGGTATCGCCACCTATACTGAACAAATTAATACTGGAGTGTAGGCTATTGAATAGCCTAAGTATACACAGCCAGCAGAAGAGATTACACTCTCAGTGGGATGCAGGGTAGTTAAGTAATAAAATTATAATTTTCCATTGTTCTCTCTATGTATTGAGCTTTGGTGTTCCAGCCAAATAAAAGATAAGGAAGCAAGTCTGTTTACACAAACTTAGAACATAATGAGATCTGATATCACCTTAAGTTCAACCAATTGTAATAGGCTCTGGTTTCAAAGCACAAAATCAGCTACTTCATATACACAAATAAGCATGAAAATGGAATTTCTCAAATATTTTATACTCTGCAGTTGTTATAACAAGTCATTTAAAATACATTAATGGAAAAACAATTTTACAGTGTACTGAACCTTTAAGTCACAGGAGGTTGGCAGAGAAGTGTCAAAAGATTGAAGTCTCTTATGGAGGGTAGTACTCTTCGAAATTGGGACTGAAGTTTTAAGTAATCCTGTCAGCCTCTCAGTGAGAGCATGGATGAAAGTTAGAGTCCGGAGATGCAGGGAGTGTCGTTTCTGCGAAACCATCCCGACTCATGTTAACAGCTCCTTGGCAATCAGCGTTGACGAGTTTCGCTGCCTGTCTTTATTCACTCAAGTCCATGTCAGAAGCGATGCTACTATCTGTCACACTTGAAGGGCCGTGTTCCTGTTCCACGGCGAAGATTCCGGTAAGATCGTTTCATTTTATTTCAAGATGTGAATGTAATGTTAACGAAAGAAGTCCGGGTCCCAGTGGGACTCCTTTATCTTATGTAATCAAGGGTTAATATTTCCTGTGGGGGGGTTATTGAACAGGGGGGACTTTAATCATGTTTATGTGATTCTGTCTGCTAATGTGTAGTGATACTTGAGCTCATGGCTTTTCGGAACATACAGGCCTAATCATCAGACTGCATGGTCCTTTTGGACTGGCGCACCTTTTTTGCTGGCTTACACGTGCACCTCGTGACCGGGTATGGTCACGTAATTCATTTCCGTACTTTGACAGAGTGGCGACGGATTGAGTCTGTTCGTTAGTTGTCTGGTTCAAAGAAGGTGGTGAGTGCCCCAGCCATTGGGGGTGTAAGGTGCCGTTTAGCTTATTTGCAATCTCCAAGTTATGGAGCATTCTGATTTTTTTTTTTAGAGACTCAGAGTATGCGTCTTGGGAGGTGTATGAAATGGCCCGGGTTATCCATGCCCATTAGTTATGTTCCGATTGCCATTCTAGAGTACTCTCTTCCCCTGAATCAGGGAATGTAGAGTGCGTTGAGCCATCTGCCCCTGAGGATTCTATGTCCCGTGAGGCGCGTGCCCCAGAACCTTCTTTTGCTATGCAAGCAGGTGTCCCTATGGCTGTTACTCCTCCGGAAGGCGGCTTGTTTTCTCCAGAGATTATGGCACAGTTCCGCATGGCCATATCTATGGTGCTGGCACATTTATATCTCCCAAGAGAAGTATTTTTACGATACTGCCCATGTTCTGTTGACCAGGGTCCTTCGGGCGTGAGATCGCCTGAGTCAGTTTGACCTTCTGTGGAAGCGATGGCCCCCAAGGCAGAACATAGTGCGATCTGCAATCTCATCACAGAAATTGCAGGACACTGGCAGAAAGTGCAGGACTCTTCAAACAGATCTGCACTGTGTTAAGATTAATTTAGATTTATTAGAGAGGAGAAAGTTTAATTCTTTTTCTCTTGTAAGGTGTATCCAGTCCACGGGTTCATCCATTACTTGTGGGATATTCTCCTTCCCAACAGGAAGTTGCAAGAGGACACCCAGAGCAGAGCTGTCTATATAGCTCCTCCCCTAACCCCCACCCCCAGTCATTCTCTTGCAACTCTCAACAAGATAGGAAGTATCAAGAGATATGTGGTGACTTAGTGTAGTTTTACCTTCAATCAAGAGTTTGTTATTTTGAAACGGTACCGGCGTTGTACTGTTTTACTCTCAGGCAGAAATTAGAAGAATTCTGCCTGGAGGTTGACGATCTTAACGGTTTGTAACTAAGGTCCATTGCTGTTCTCACACATAACTGAAGAGTATGGGAAAACTTCAGTTGGGGGAACGGTCTGCAGATTACCTGCTTTGAGGTATGTTCAGTATTTTTATTTCTAGAGAGATGAATAAAAGTTTTAGAAAATGCTGACAGAGCCTTGTGTATTTGAGGTAAGCTAGATGCAGTGATTTAACAACGACTGGGATCATGCTTACAAAACAGGGTAATACTCATGTTAATACTCATATTACTTGGTGTCAAAACGTTTTCATGTTTCACAAATAGGACGTTTTTTCTCTGAGGGAGATAAGTCTTTATTTGGGGCCTAGTATTCCACATGGCTAGTTAGATACTCCTAGGAGTATTTTCTTAAGGCCCCTCTGACATCCAGAGGGAGGGGCCTATTTCGTGCTCTAGATGCGCAGTTTCCTTCAGACTGAGACATCCAGCTTCCCTAGAGGAGTCCTCTGGCATCTGAGGACCATTATAGAGGGTTTATTTCTTCCCTAAATCGTATTTGAGGGCAGGTAGGAGCCTCAGCAGAGCTGTGGCAAGGTGCTTAACTGTCTTTTACCGGTGGTTGACGTTTTTTAAATCCTGTTTGGGGGCTAAGGGGTTAATCATCCATTTGCAAGTGGGTGCAATGTTGCTTTAGTCCCTTACACACACTGTAAAAATTTCGAAGACTTTACTGTATTTTTACACTGTTTTGCAGTTTAAGTTCTAGTTTTTTTCTCTTAAAGGCACAGTAACGTTTTTGTTTAATTGCGGTTTCATATGTATTAAAGTGTTTTCCAAGCTTGCTTGTCTCATTACTAGTCTGTTAAACATGTCTGACATAGAGGAAACTCCTTGTTCAATATGTTTGGAAGCCATTGTGGAACCCCCTCTTAGAATGTGTACCAAATGTACTGAAATTTCTATAAACTATAAAGACCATATTATGGCGCTTAAAGATTTATCTCCAGAGGTTTCTCTGACTGAAAAAAGGGAGATTATGCCATCTAGCTCTCCCCATGTGTCAGAACCTATAACTCCCGCTCAAGTGACGCCAAGTACATCTAGCGCGTCTAATTCTTTTACCTTACAGGACATGGCGGCAGTTATGAATGCTACCCTCTCAGAGGTATTGTCCAAACTGCCAGGGTTACAAGGAAAGCGAGACAGCTCTGGGGCTAGAACTAATACAGAGCTTTCTGATGCTTTAATACCTGTGTCCGATATACCCTCACAATACTCAGAAGCCGAAGCAGGAGAGCTTCTATCTGTGGGTGACATTTCAGATTCAGAGAAGGCATTGTTTCAGTCTGATTCTGAAATGACAGCATTTAAATTTAAGCTTGAACACCTCCGCTTATTGCTTAGGGAGGTTTTAGCGACTCTGGATGACTGTGAACCCATTGTAGTTCCAGAGAAATTGTGTAAGATTGACAAATACTTTGCAGTGCCTGTTTACACTGATGTTTTTCCAGTCCCTAAGAGATTTTCGGAAATTATTACTAAAGAATGGGATAGACCAGGTGTGCCGTTCTCTCCCCTCCTGCTTTTAAAAAGATGTTTCCCATAGATGCCGCCATACGGGACTCGTGGCAGACGGTCCCTAAGGTGGAGGGAGCAGTCTCTACCCTAGCTAAGCGTACAACTATCCCCGTCGAGGACAGTTGTGCTTTACTAGATCCTATTCTCCAGCCTCTTGAATGCATTGCCCCAGTTACTGCTGCAGCGCCTTTTTGGTTCGAGTCTCTTGAGGAGGCTTTACAGGTGGAGACCCCGTTAGATGATATTTTAGACAGGATTAAAGCTCTTAAGTTAGCTAATTCCTTTATCTCTGACGCCGTTTTTCATTTAACCAAGCTAACGGCTAAGAATTCAGGTTTTGCCATTGTGGCGCGTAGAGCGCTATGGCTTAAGTCCTGGTCAGCAGACGTTACTTCAAAGTCTAAGCTTCTTATCATCCCCTTCAAGGGACAGACCCTATTCGGGCCTGGTCTGAAGGAGATCATTTCTGATATTACTGGAGGAAAAGGTCACGCCCTTCCTCAGGATAGGTCCAATAAGTTAAGGACCAAACAGAATAATTTTCGTTCCTTTCGAAACTTCAAGAGTGGCGCAGCTTTAGCTTCCTCTAATGCAAAACAAGAGGGAAATTTCGCCCAGTCCAAACCAGTCTGGAGACCTAACCAGGCTTGGAACAAGGGGAAGCAGGCCAAAAAACCTGCTGCTGCCTCTAAGACAGCATGAAGGAGTAGCCCCCGATCCGGGACCGGATCTATTTTGAGGCAGACTTTCTCTCTTCGCTCAGGCTTGGGCAAGAGACGTCCAGGATCCCTGGGCACTAGAGATTGTTTCCCAGGGATATCTTCTGGAATTCAAAGGTTCATCTCCAAAGGGGAGATTTCACCTCTCACAACTATCTGCAAACCAGATAAAGAGAGAGGCATTCTTATGTTGCGTTCAAGACCTACTGGTTATGGGAGTGATACACCCAGTTCCAAGGGAGGAACAGGGGCAGGGCTTCTATTCAAACCTGTTTATAGTTCCCAAAAAAGAGGGAACGTTCATACCAATATTAGATCTGAAGATCCTAAACAAATTTCTCAGGGTCCCATCTTTCAAGAAGGAGACAATCCGAACCATCCTCCCTATGATCCAGGAGGGTCAATATATGACTACCGTGTACTTAAAGGATGCTTATCTCTACATTCCGATTCACAGAGATAATCATCAGTTCCTCAGGTTCGACTTCCTAGACAGGCATTACCAATTTGTGGCTCTTCCCTTCGGATTAGCCACGGCTCCAAGAATCTTTACAAAGGTTCTAGGGTCTCTACTGGCGGTTCTAAGGCCGCGGGGCATAGCAGTGGCTCCTTACCTAGACGACATCCTGATCCAGGCGTCGACTTTTCAAATCGCCAAGTCCCATACGGACATTGTCCTGGCCTTTCTGAGGTCTCACGGGTGGAAGGTGAACAGAGAAAAGAGTTCACTCTCCCCTCTCACAAGAGTTTCCTTCCTAGGAACTCTGATAGATTCAGTAGACATGAACATTTTTCTGACAGAGGTCAGGATATCAAAGCTTCTAACTTCTTGCCATGCTCTTCATTCCACTTCTCGGCCATCAGTGGCTCAGTGTATGGAAATGATCGGCCTGATGGTAGCGGCAATGGACATAGTTCCGTTTGCCCGCCTACATCTCAGACCACTGCAACTTTGCATGCTCAATCAGTGGGATGGGGACTACACACCTTCCTTCCGATAAACATTCTGGAGCTAAGAGCGATATTCAATGCTCTTCAGGCTTGGCCTCAACTAGCTGCGGTTAGATTCATCAGATTTCAGTCGGACAACATCACGACTGTAGCCCATATCAACCATCAGGGGGGAACAAGGAGTCCCCTGGCAATGATGGAGGTTTCCAAGATAATTCTTTGGGCAGAGGTTCACTCTTGCCATTTTTCAGCTATCCATATCCCAGGAGTAGAGAACTGGGAGGCGGATTTTCTAAGTTGGCAGACTTTTCATCCGGGGGAGTGGGAGCTCCATCCGGAGGTATTTGCCCAGCTGATTCAACTATGGGGCAAACCAGAACTGGATCTGATGGCGTCTCGTCAGAACGCCAAGCTTCCTTGTTACGGGTCCAGGTCAAGGGATCCCCAAGCAACGCTGATAGATGCTCTAGCAGTGCCCTGGTCCTTCAGCCTGGCTTATGTGTTTCCACCATTTCCTCTCCTCCCTCGTCTGATTGCCAAGATCAAGCCGGAGAGAGCTTCAGTGATTTTGATAGCACCTGCGTGGCCACGCAGGACCTGGTATGCAGATCTGGTGGACATGTCATCCTTTCCACCATGGACTCTGCCGCTGAGGCGGGACCTTCTACTCCAAGGTCCATTCAAACATCCAAATCTAATTTCTCTGCGGCTGACTGCTTGGAGATTGAACGCTTGATTTTATCAAAACGTGGTTTCTCCGAGTCAGTCATTGATACCTTGATTCGGGCTCGAAAGCCTGTCACCAGGAAAATCTATAATAAGATATGGTGTAAATATCTTCATTGGTGTGAATCCAGGGGTTACTCGTGGAGTAAGGTCAGGATTCCTAGGATATTATCTTTTCTCCAAGAAGCATTGGAAAAGGGATTATCGGCTAGTTCCTTAAAGGGACAGATTTCTGCTCTGTCTATTCTTTTGCACAAGCGTCTGGCTGATGTTCCAGACGTTCAGGTGTTTTGTCAGGCTTTGGTTAGAATCAGGCCTGTGTTTAAACCTGTTGCTCCGCCATGGAGTTTAAATTTAGTTCTTAAAGTTCTTCAAGGGGTTCAGTTTGAACCTTTGCATTCCATAGATATCAAGCTTTTATCTTTTTAAGTTCTGTTCCTAGTAGCTATCTCTTCGGCTCGAAGAGTTTCAGAGTTATCTGCCTTACAGTGTGATTCCCCTTATCTGATCTTCCATGCAGATAAGGTAGTTTTGCGTACCAAACCTGGGTTTCTTCCTAAGGTGGTATCTAATAAGAATATCAATCAGGAAATTGCTGTCCCGTCACTGTGTCCTAATCCTTCTTCTAAGAAGGAACGTCTGTTACACAATCTTGACGAGGTTCATGCTTTAAAGTTTTATTTGCAAGCTACTAAGGATTTTCGTCAAACATCTGCATTGTTTGTTGTCTATTCTGGAAAGAGGAGAGGCCAAAAGGCTTCGGCAACTTCTCTTTCTTTTTGGCTGAGAAGCATAATCCGTTTCGCTTATGAGACTGCTGACCAGCAGCCTCCTGAAAGAATTACAGCTCATTCTACTAGAGCGGTAGCTTCCACATTGGCTTTTAAACATGAGGCCTCTGTTGAACAGATTTGTAAGGCGGTGACTTGGTCTTCGCTTCATACTTTTTCTAAATTCTACAAATTTGATACTTTTGCTTCCTCGGGGGCTATTTTTGGGAGAAAGGTCTTACAGGCAGTAAAATTTATGCTTACCTGTTAAATTTCTTTCTCTTGTGGTGTATCCAGTCCACGGCCCGCCCTGTCACTTTAAGGCAGGTGTTTTTATTTTTAAAACTACAGTCACCACTGCACCCTATAGTTTCTCCTTTTTCTTACTTGTCTTCAGTCGAATGACTGGAGGTGGGGGTTAGGGGAGGAGCTATATAGACAGCTCTGCTGTGGGTGTCCTCTTGCAACTTCCTGTTGGGAAGGAGAATATCCCACATGTAATGGATGAACCCGTGGACTGGATACACCACAAGAGAGAGAAATTTATCAGGTAAGCATAAATTTAGTTTTTTTTATCTTGAATCCATCCGGTCTGTCAGATTGTCTGCCTGGAGACCGGATGTGCACATCTGCTCTGTATTTTGTTTACTTTAATTGCCAGTGTCTGCCTATCAGAGCACAGCACATGGAGATCGTAGGAATCTGCACTCTAGCAGTGAACATGGCAGAATCTCACGACGATTCCTCCCCCTCTTCTGTCTGCGGCTGCTTATCTTCAGCTCAGTCCACTGGAGGTAAAACACTTTTTAACAGAGAGAGAGCTGCAATAGTATAACCCTTTCTGGCAATCATAGGGTTAAGTTGTCTCCAAATGTTAGCTATGAGGGCAGTAGGTTATGTGGGAGGGGCTGTAGCTCAGTGTTTTACTGCTTAATGGTCCTGTAATCACTAAAGTGTAACTTCCAGGAGTAAGTCTGTTCTTATTTGTATTCCTTATTGAAATGATCTACTCTTTAAAACTAATCTTTCATCATTCATATACATAATATTGCATTTAAATACAACAATATATTTCTCTTGTAAGGTGTATCCAGTCCACGGGTTCATCCTTTACTTGTGGGATATTCTCCTTCCTAACAGGAAGTGGCAAAGAGAGCACACAGCAGAGCTGTCCATATAGCTCCCCCTCTAGCTCCACCCCCCAGTCATTCTCTTTGCCGGCTCTAAGCAATAGGGTCCCTCTCGGAAGGGTAAAGTGAATGTGGTGTTAGATTTGTAGTTCTTGCTCAGGGAGGTATTAGTTACTCTGGATGACTGCGACCCTTTGGTGGTTCCAGAGAAATTGTGTAAAATGGACAAGTACCTAGAAGTTCCTGTTTACACTGATGTGTTCCCGGTCCCTAAGAGGATTGCGGATATAGTAACTAGGGAGTGGGATAGACCAGGTATTCCATTTGTTCCCCATATCTGACTCCACGCGGGACTCGTGGCAGACGGTCCCTAAGGTGGAGGGGGCTGTTTCTTCACTAGCTAAACGCACAACCATACCAATTGAAGACAGTTGTGCTTTTAAAGACCCTATGAATAAAAAATTAGAGGGTTTACTTAAGAAAATTTTTGTTCAACAAGGTTTTCTTCTCCAACCTATAGCGTGCATTGTTCCTGTAACTACTGCAGCTGCTTTCTGGTTCGAGGCGCTGGAAGATGCGCTCCAAACGGAGATATGAGGACATTATGGACAGAATTAAGGCTCTTAAGCTGGCTAATTCTTTTATCACAGATGCCGCTTTCCAACTAGCTAAGTTAGCGGCAAAGAATTCAGGTTTCGCCATTCTGGCGCCCAGGGCGCTATGGCTAAAGTCCTGGTCGGCCGATGTGTCGTCAAAATCCAAACTACTGAACATCCCTTTCAAAGGAAAGACCCTTTTCGGGCCTGAATTGAAAGAGATTATCTCAGAAATCACTGGGGGAAAAGGCCATGCACTCCCTCAGGATAAGTCCTTTAAAACAAAGAACAAACAAAATCATTTTCGTTCCTTTCGAAATTTCAGGAGCGGTCTCGCTTCATCCTCCCCTGCTGCAAAGCAAGAGGGTAACACTTCACAACCCAGGGCAGCCTGGAAACCTTACCAGGGCTGGAACAAGGGTAAACAGGCCAAGAAGCCTGCAGCTGCCTCCAAGACAGCATGAAGGGGTAGCCCCCGATCCTGGACCGGATCTAGTGGGGGGCAGACTCTCTCTCGTCGCTCAGGCCTGGGCAAGAGACGTACACGATCCTTGGGCCTTAGAGATTGTATCCCAGGGATATCTTCTAGAATTCAAGGACTCCCCTCCAAGGGGAAGGTTCCACATTTCTCGTCTGTCTACAGACCAGACAAAGAAAGAGGCGTTCTTACACTGTGTAGAAGACCTACATACAATGGGAGTGATCCATCCAGTTCCAATTGTGGAACAAGGGCTGGGTTTTTACTGTTTGTTGTTCCCAAAAAAGAAGGAACTTTCAGACCAATCCTGGATCTCAAAATTCTAAACAAATTCCTCAGAGTCCCATCATTCAAGATGGAGACCATTCGGACAATCTTACCAATGATCCAGGAGGGTCAATATATGACTACCGTGGATCTAAAGGATGCGTATCTGCACATTCCTATCCACAAAGATCATCACCAGTTTCTCAGGTTCGCCTTTCTGGACAAGCATTATCAGTTTGTGGCTCTTCCTTTCGGGTTGGCCACTGCTCCCAGAATTTTCACAAAGGTGCTAGGGTCCCTCCTGGCGGTTCTAAGACCGTGGAGCATAGCAGTGGCGCCTTACCTAGACGACATCTTAATTCAGGCGTCGACTTTCCAAAGAGCCAAGTCTCGCACGGAAATTGTATTGGCCTTTCTGAGGTCTCACGGGTGGAAGGTGAACATCAAAAAGAGTTCTCTCTCCCCCCTCACAAGAGTTACATTCCTAGGAACCCTAATAGACTCGTAGAAATTAAAATATTTCTGATGGAGATCAGAAAGTTAAAACTCTTAACTACTTGCCGAGCTCTTCATTCCATTCCTCGGCCGTCTGTAGCTCAGTGCATGGAGACAATCGGACTAATGGTAGCGGCAATAGACATAGTCCCTTTTGCACGGATACACCTCAGACCACTGCAACTATGCATGCTCAAACAGTGGAATGGGGATTATGCAGATTTGTCTCCTCAAATACAGTTGGACCAGGGGACCAGAGATTCTCTTCTCTGGTTGTCTCAGGATCACCTGTCTCAGGGAATGTGTTTCCGCAGACCAGAGTGGATCATCGTAACGACCGACGCCAGTCTGTTGGGCTGGGGTGCAGTCTGGGACTCCCTGAAAGCTCAGGCCTTATGGTCTCGGGAAGAAGCTCTTCTCCCGATAAACATTCTGGAACTGAGGGCGATATTCAACGCTCTTCAGGCATGGCCTCAGCTAGCTGCGGCCAAATTCATCAGATTTCAGTCGGACAACATCACGACTGTAGCTTACATCAACTATCAAGGGGGAAGGAGTCCCCTAGCAATGATGGAAGTAACCAAAATAATCAGGTGGGCGGAGGATCACTCTTGCCACCTCTCAGAAATTCACATACCAGGAGTAGACAACTGGGAAGCGGATTTTCTAAGTCATCAGACTTTTCATCCGGGGGAGTGGGAACTCCACCCGGAGGTATTTGCCCAGCTGACTCAGCTATGGGGCACTCCAGAATTGGATCTGATGGCGTCCCGTCAGAATGCCAAACTTCCTCTTTATGGGTCCAGGTCCCGGGATCCCCAGGCGGTGTTGATAGATGCTCTAGCATCGCCTTGGTCCTTCAATCTGGCCTATGTGTTTCCACCGTTTCCTCTCCTTCCTCGTCTGGTCGCCAGAATCAAGCAGGAGAGGGCGTCGGTGATTCTAATAGCGCCTGCGTGGCCACGCAGGACCTGGTATGCAGACCTAGTGGACATGTCATCTGTTCCACCATGGACTCTGCCAATGAGGCAGGACCTTCTACTTCAAGGTCCTTTCAAACATCCAAATCTAATTTCTCTGCGTCTGACTGCTTGGAGATTGAACGCCTAATTCTATCTAAGCGTGGTTTCTCTGAGTCAGTTATCGATACCCTGATTCAGGCTAGAAAGCCTGTCACCAGGAAAATCTACCATAAGATTTGGCGAAAATATCTTTGTTGGTGCGAATCCAAGGGTTACTCATGGAGTAAGATTAGGATTCCCAGGATATTGTCTTTTCTCCAAGATGGATTGGAGAAAGGATTGCCAGCTAGTTCCTTAAAAGGACAGATATCTGCTTTGTCTATTCTTTTACAAAAAGTCTGGCGGAGGTACCAGACGTTCAAGCGTTTACTCAGGCTTTAGTCAGAATCAAGCCTGTTTATAGACCTGTGGCTCCGCCATGGAGTTTGAATTTAGTTCTTTCAGTTCTGCAAGGGGTTCCGTTTGAATCTTTACATTCCATAGATATTAAGCTTTTATCTTGGAAAGTTTTGTTTTTGGTAGCTATCTCTTCTGCTCGAAGAGTTTCTGAGTTATCTGCTTTACAGTGCGACTCACCTTACTTGGTGTTCCATGCAGATAAGGTAGTTTTGCGTACCAAACCCGGTTTTCTTCCTAAGGTTGTGTCTAATAAGAATATTAACCAGGAAATTGTTGTTCCTTCTCTGTGTCCTAATCCTTCTTCGAAGAAGGAACGTCTGTTACACAATCTTGATGTGGTTCGTGCTTTAAAGTTCTATTTACAAGCAACAGATGGATGAAGACTTCTGCCTGGAGGATGATGATCTTAGCATTTGTAACTAAGATCCAGTGCAGTTCCCACAGAGGCTGAGGAGTACAGGAAACTTCAGTGTGAGTAACATTTTCATGCTATACAGCAGTGAGGTATGTTCAGTCATTTTTTTCTGGAGAGAATGTGTATTTCAGAAAGGCTGACAGTATCCCCATGAGGGTAAGGGTAAGCAGTAATCCTAAGAGCTATAGAAGGGCATTACTAAGCTTGCATAAGGTGCTAATTAAAAAATGGTTGACACTGAGTTTTGAATGTTTGTGGGCAAACGTTTTATGAACTGGGAGTGCTGTTAACGTTTTGTGGTTAATAACGTTTTTGGGCAACTTTATTGAGGGTACACTTGACTTATTTTTTGGGTCTCAGAACCCACATGGCTAGTTTAAAACCGCTCTGGTGCGGTTCTTTGAGGCTGTAGAGACATCGAGTGAGATGGACGGGGCCTATTTTCGCGCCTCAGATGCGCAGTTGTTTTCACTCAGCAAACAGCAAGCTTCAACTCCTGAGAGCCCTTGTGAATGTTTTGGGCCAAATCGAAGCTTTAACCCCATATTTACTATCCCTGAGGGCAGGTAGGCGCCACAGCAGGGCTGTAGCAAGGTGCTGGGGTGTTTTTTTTCCGGATTTAGGCCTCATTTCAATCCGGTTTGCACATTAAAGGGTTAAATGTTAAATTTCCTTGTGGGGCAAACTTAACTACACACATTGAGTCTGCATGCAAAAATTGGTGCATTTTAAAGCAGTTTTGCAGAACGTGTATGCTTTTTTTGCGCAGTACCGTTTAAGATTATTTTTTTCACTAAATAAAGTGTTTTCATGCTTGTTTGTAGTCATTACTAGCCTGTTCAACATGTCTGACATTGAAGAAAGTCATTGTTCAATAGGTTTAGAAGCCATTGTGGAACCCCCACTTAGAATGTGTCCCTCATGCACTGAAAGATCAATAAATTGCAAAGAACATATTTTAGCTACTAAAAGTATGTCGCAGGATGATTCTCAGTCAGAAGGGAATCAGGTTATGCCATCTAATTCTCCCCAAGTGTCACAACCGTTAACGCCCGCACAAGCGACGCCAAGTACTTCTAGTGCGTCTAATTCTTTCACCCTGCAAGATATGGCCGCAGTTATGAATACTACCCTCACAGAGGTTTTATCTAAGCTGCCTGGGCTGCAGGGGAAGCGCAGTAGGTCTGGTGTGAGAACAAATGCTGAGCCCTCTGATGCTTTCTTAGCCATATCCGATGTATCCTCACAATGTTCTGAGTTGGGGGTGAGGGATTTGCTGTCTGAGGGAGAGATTTCTGATTCAGGAAAGATGTTCCCTCAGACAGACTCAGATATGACGGTTTTTAAATTTAAACTAGAACACCTCCGCTTATTGCTCAGGGAGGTTTTAGCGACTCTGGATGATTGTGACCCTATTGTAGTTCCAGAGAAATTGTGTAAAATGGACAGATTTCTAGAGGTTCCTGCCTACACTGATGTTTTTCCGGTCCCTAAGAGGATTTCGGACATTGTTACTAAGGAGTGGGATAGACCAGGTATTCCGTTCGCTCCCCCTCCTACTTTTAAGAAAATGTTTCGAATATCAGACACCATGCGGGACTCGTGGCAGACGGTCCTTAAGGTGGAGGGAGCTATTTCTACCCTGGCTAAGCATACAACTATACCTATTGAGGACAGTTGTGCTTTCAAAGATCCTATGGATAAAAAAATTAGAGGGTCTCCTAAAGAAAATATTTATTCATCAGGGTTTTCTTCTGCAACCTATAGCGTGCATTGTTCCTGTAACTACTGCAGCTGCTTTTTGGTTCGAGGCTCTGGAGGAGGCTCTTCAGGTTGAGACCCAATTAGATGATATTCTAGATAGAATTAGGGCTTTCAAGATAGCTAATTCTTTCATTACAGATGCCGCTTTTCAACTGGCTAAATTAGCGGCAAAGGATTCAGGTTTTGCCATTTTAGTGCGTAGAGCGTTATGGCTTAAGTCCTGGTCTGCTGATGTGTCATCAAAATCTAAGCTTTTAGCCATCCCTTTCAAGGGTAAGACCCTATTCGGGCCTGAACTGAAAGAGATCATTTCAGACATCACTGGAGGGAAAGGCCATGCCCTTCCTCAGGATAAGACAAATAAGATGAGGACCAAACAAAATAATTTTCGTTCCTTTCTAAACTTCAAAGGTGGTCTCTCTACCTCTTCCCCTGCTGCAAAGCAAGAGGGGAATTTTGCTCAATCCAAGTCAGTCTGGAGACCTAACCAGACTTGGAACAAAGGTAAACAGGCCAAGAAGTCCGCTGCTGCCACCAAGACAGCATGAAGGGGTAGTCCCCAATCCGGGACCGGATCTAGTAGGGGCAGACTTTCTCTCTTTGCTCAGGCTTGGGCAAGAGACGTTCAGGACTCCTGGGCTTTAGAAATCGTAACCCAGGGGTATCTTCTAGATTTCAAAGATTATCCTTTAAGGGGGAGATTCCATCTTTCTCAATTGTCTGTGAACCAGGCAAAAAGAGAGGCGTTTGTACGCTGTGTAGAAGACCTATATACCATGGGAGTGATCTGCCCAGTTCCAAAAACAGAACAGGGGCAGGGGTTCTACTCCAATCTGTTTGTGGTTCCCAAAAAAGAGGGAACCTTCAGACCAATTTTAGATCTCAAGATCCTAAACAAATTTCTCAGAGTCCCATCCTTCAAGATGGAGACCATTCAGACTATTTTACCAATGATCCAGGAGGATGACCACCGTGGACTTAAAGGATGCGTATCTACACATCCCTATCCACAAAGATCATCACCAGTTCCTCAGGTTCGCCTTTCTGGACAAGCATTACCAGTTTGTGGCTCTTCCCTTCGGATTGGCCACAGCTCCCAGAATTTTCACAAAGGTGCTAGGGTCCCTTCTGGCGGTTCTAAGGCCGCGGGGCATAGCAGTGGCGCCTTATCTGGATGATATCTTAATTCAGGCGTCGACTTACCAACTAGCCAAGTCTCACACGCACATCGTGTTGGCTTTTCTAAGATCTCACGGGTGGAAGGTGAACGGAAAAAAAGAGTTCACTTATCCCCCTCACAAGAGTTCCATTCCTGGGAAGTCTGATAGATTTGTGGACATGAAAATTTTTCTGACGGAGGTCAGGAAATCAAAGATTTTAACCACCTGCCGAGCTCTTCATTCCATTCCTCGGCCGCCAGTGGCTCAGTGTATGGAGGTAATCAGACTAATGGTAGCGGCAATGGACATAGTTCCGTTTGCTCGCTTGCATCTCAGACCACTGCAACTATGCATGCTCAAACAGTAGAATGCGGATTATGCAGATTTATCTCCTCAGATAAATCTGTATCTAGAGACCAGAGACTCTCTTCTTTGGTGGTTGTCACAGGATCATCTGTCCGCAGGCCATCATGGGTAATAGTGACGATGGACGCCCGCCTATTGGGCTGGGGTGCAGTCTGGAATTCCCTGAAAGCACAGGGTTTGTGGACTCAGGAGGAGGCTCTCCTCCCGATAAATATTCTAGAACTGAGAGCGATATTCAATGCGCTTCAGGCATGGCCTCAGCTGGCTTCGGCCAGATTCATAAGATTCCAGTCGGACAATGTCACAACTGTAGCATATATCAATCATCAGGGGGATCAAAGAGTTCTCTAGCGATGATAGAGGTTACCAAAATATTTTGATGGGCAGAGACTCACTCTTGCCATCTATCAGCAATCTATATCCCAGGAGTGGAGAACTGGGAAGCGGATTTTCTAAGTCGTCAGACTTTTCATCCGGGGGAGTGGGAACTCCATCCGGAGGTGTTTGCACAATTGATTCAGCAATGGGGGGCACACCAGAATTGGATCTGATGGCGTCTCGTCAGAACGCCAAACTTCCTTGTTACGGGTCCAGGTCAAGGGATCCTCAGGCAGTACTGATAGATGCTCTAGCAGTACCCTGGTCGTTCAACCTGGCTTACGTGGTTCCACCATTTCCTCTCCTTCCTCGTTTGATTGCCAGAATCTAACAGGAGAGAGTTTCTGTGATTTTGATAGCACCTGCGTGGCCACGCAGGACTTGGTATGCAGACCTGGTGGACATGTCATCTCTTCCACCATGGACTCTGCCACTGAGACAGGACCTTCTGATTCAAGGTCCGTTCCAGCATCCAAATCTAGTTTCTCTGCGGCTGACTGCTTGGAGATTGAACGCTTTATTTTATCCAAGCGGGGTTTCTCTGAGTCGGTCATACATACCTTGATTCAGGCTCGAAAGCCTGTCACTAGGAAAATTTATCATAATATATGGCGTAAATATCTTTATTGGTGCAAATCCAAAGGCTACTTATGGAGTAAGATCAGGATTCCTAGGATTTTGTCCTTTCTCCAGAAGGATTGGAGAAGGAGCTATCAGCTAGTTCCTTAAAGGGACAGATATCTGCTTTATCAATGCACAAGCATCTGGCAGATGTTCCAGACGTTCAGTCGTTCTGTCAGGCTTTAGTTAGAATCAAGCCTGTGTTTAAACCTGTTGCTCCGCCATGGAGTTTGAATTTAGTTCTTAAAGTTATCCAAGGGGTTCCGTTTGAACCTTTGCATTCCATAGATATTAAGCTTCTATCTTGGAAAGTTCTGTTTTTAGTTGCTATCTCTTCGGCTCGAAGAGTTTCTGAACTATCTGCATTGCAATGTGACTTGCCTTATCTTGTTTTCCATGCTGATAAGGTGGTTTTGCGTACAAAACCTGGATTCCTTCCTAAGGTTGTTACTAATAGGAATATCAATCAGGAAATTGTTGTTCCTTCTCTGTGTCCTAATCCTTCCTCTAAGAAGGAGCGTCAGTTGAACAACTTGGACGTGGTTCGTGCTTTGATGTTTTACTTGCAAGCAACCAAAGATTTCCGTCAAACATCTTCTTTGTTTGTTGTCTATTCTGGAAAACGTAGAGGTCAAAAAGCTACGGCTACCTCTTTCTTTTTGGCTGAAAAGCATCATCCATTTGGCATACGAGACTGCTGGACAGCAGCCTCGTGAAAGGATTACAGCTCACTCTACTAGAGCGATGGCTTCCACATGGGCTTTTAAAAATTATGCTTCCTGTTGAACAGATTTGTAAGGCCGCGACTTGGTCTTCGCTTCATACCTTTTCCAAATTTTACAAATTTGATACTTTTGCTTCTTCGGAGGCTATTTTTGTGAGAGAGGTTCTTCAAGCAGTGGTGCCTTCTGTTTAACCATCTGTCTTGTCCCTCCCGTTCATCCGTGTCCTGTAGCGTTGGTATTGTATCCCACAAGTAAAGGATGAATCTGTGGACTCGTCGTACCTTATAGAAGAAAAGTAAATTTATGCTTACCTGATAAATTAATTTCTTCTTTGGTACGACGAGTCCACGGCCCGTCCTGTCATTTTAAGACAGATTATATTTTTTTATTTTAAACTTCAGTCACCTCTGCACCTTGTAGTTTCTACTTTTTCTTCCTGTACCTTCGGTCGAATGACTGGGGGGTGGAGCTAAGGTAGGAGCTATATAGACAGCTCTGCTGTGGTGCTCTTTGCCATTTCCTGTTAGCAGGAGGATAATATCCCACAAGTAAAGGATGAATCCGTGGACTCGTCATACCATAGAAGAAATTAATTTTTCAGGTAAGCATAAATTTACTTTTTCTTTAGTATATTTTATATAACCAACACTTCTTACATGCATAGGTATTGCGAATACACATTGTCTACCAAAAACATTAGATAATAGCGTAATTTCTATTTTCCCAAATATTATGACATGATAGATTAATGTCTTGTTTGTACAAAGTAAAAAGAGGAACGAGTGAATTATTTCTGGTAAGCAGTTTTAAATATAGGACACTCTTTTTAAACTGTCTCACCCGTTTTCTTAAGATAAGTGTGATCGCCTAAGTGTGAATAGAAGTATTTGTAACCATAATGAAGATTTCACAAATTTCCATCAGATATCTCTTATTATATTGTATTACTGTTAGTATTGAGTGATACCTCGCTTTTTTCTACATATACTTGTATATCTATACACACTTGAGTAACTATGGCGCCATTGACTTTGTCTGTTTGAAACTATACTATTACTATATAAATTCTTATCAGTTTGAGGATGAAACTATACACTTTTGGATACAACAATATATACATATGTATATTCTAGATATCTATTATTGTTTCTCTGATGTCCAGTGTACTATATTTTGTTTTGTGAGCTCCACTATTTGAAAATTTTCAAAATTTTACTGTTTGAAAATTTTGAAGTTTTAGAATTTGAGAGAGATCCTCACAGAAAGGCCACCACTATATCAATATCTTTATTTAGGCTAGCAGATGCTAAAGTGTTCAAATAATGGATCCAGAAGGTCTTTCTTTGTCTAAGTTTTTTTACTCTATCTCCCCCATTTTTGTCTATGGGAATGTGCCCCAAGGCAGAACACTGTGCGATCTGCGTTCTTATCGCAGAAACTGAAGGATCTCTGCAGAAAGAACGGCAGTGGCAGTTAAAATATTTTTTTTGCCTGCATTTTTAATTTCTACCTGCGGGTGTCACTGTTCCGTTCTATCACAATGTAAATATTTGCTATGTTACTCTCTTTTTTAATTTGCTTACACTTCCTGAACTTTACTGCGGTACAGGGTAACAGCACATTGAAGAAAAGGTCAGGGCTTAACAAATGTATTCTAGGAGTATTGGAGCCAACCAAAATACTTAGCAGAGAGATATTTTTTTGTTCTTTAATAAATGTGTGTATATGTTGTGTGTGTGTGTGTGTGTGTGTGTATATATATATATATATATATATATATATATATATATATATATATATGTGTGTATGTATATATATATATATATATATATATATATAATTTCTCCAACATTGGTGTGTCCGGTCCACGGCGTCATCCTTACTTGTGGGATATTCTCTTCCCCAACAGGAAATGGCAAAGAGTCCCAGCAAAGCTGGTCACATGATCCCTCCTAGGCTCCGCCCACCCCAGTCATTCTCTTTGCCGTTGCACAGGCAACATCTCCACGGAGATGGTTAAGAGTTTTTTGGTGTTTAAATGTAGTTTTATTCTTCTATCAAGTGTTTGTTATTTTAAAATAGTGCTGGTATGTACTATTTACTCTGAAACAGAAAAGGATGAAGATTTCTGTTTGTAAGAGGAAGATGATTTTATCGATTGCTGTTTCCACACAGGACTGTTGAGATGAAGTAACTTCAGTTGGGGGAAACAGTTAGCAGTCTTTTCTGCTTAAGGTATGACTAGCCATATTTCTAACAAGACCATGTAATGCTAGAAGGCTGTCATTTCCCCTCATGGGGACCGGTAAGCCATTTTCTTAGTTAAACATAAAAGAATAAAGGGCTTCAAAAAGGGCTTAAAAACTGGTAGACATTTTTCTGGGCTAAAACAATTGCTTTACTAGGCATATTATGCAGATTCTAACTAATTATTGGTATTATAATCTTGGGGAACGTTTAGAAAAACGGCAGGCACTGTGTTGGACACCTTTTTCAGATGGGGGCCTTTCTAGTTATAGACAGAGCCTCATTCTGGGACTGTATAGGGGTTAAATGTAAAAACGGCTCCGGTTCCGTTAATTTAAGGGTTAAAGCTCTGAAATTTGGTGTGCAATACTTTTAATGCTTTAAGACACTGTGGTGAAATTTTGGTGAATTTTGAACAATTCCTTCATACTTTTTCACATATTCAGTAATAAAGTGTTTTCAGTTTGAAATTTAAAGTGACAGTAACGGTTTATTTTAAAACGTTTTTTGTGCTTTGTTGACAAGTTTAAGCCTGTTTAACATGTCTGTACCATCAGATAAGCTATGTTCTATATGTATGAAAGCCAATGTGTCTCCCCATTTAAATTTATGTGATAATTGTGCCATAGTGTCCAAACAAAGTAAGGACAGTAATGCAACAGATAATGATATTGCCCAAGATGATTCCTCAAATGAGGGGAGTAAACATGATACTACATCATCCCCTACTGTGTCTACACCAGTTATGCCCACACAGGAGGCCCCTAGTACATCTAGTGCGCCAATACTTATTACCATGCAACAATTAACGGCTGTAATGGATAACTCCATAGCAAATCTTTTATCCAAAATGCCTACTTATCAGAGAAAGCGTGATTGCTCTGTTTTAAACACTGAAGAGCAAGAGGACGCTGATGATAACTGTTCTGACATACCCTCACACCAATCTCAAGGGGCCATGAGGGAGGTTTTGTCTGATGGAGAAATTTCAGATTCAGGAAAAATTTCTCATCAAGCTGAACCTGATGTTGTGACATTTAAATTAGAACATCTCCGCGCACTGCTTAAGGAGGTGTTATCTACTCTGGATGATTGTGACAATTTGGTCATTCCAGAGAAATTATGTAAAATGGACAAGTTCCTAGAGGTTCCGGTGCCCCCCGACGCTTTTCCTATACCCAAGCGGGTGGCGGACATAGTAAATAAAGAGTGGGAAAGGCCCGGCATACCTTTTTGTTCCCCCCCCTATATTTAAGAAATTATTTCCTATAGTCGACCCCAGAAAGGACTTATGGCAGACAGTCCCCAAGGTCGAGGGGACGGTTTCTACTCTAAACAAGCGCACTACTATTCCTATCGAAGATAGTTGTGCTTTCAAAGATCCTATGGATAAGAAATTAGAGGGTTTGCTTAAAAAGATTTTTGTACAGCATGGTTACCTTCTACAACCAATTTCATGCATTGTTCCTGTCACTACGGCAGCGTGTTTCTGGTTCGAGGAACTAGAAAAATCGCTCAGTAAAGAATCTTCGTATGAGGAGGTTATGGACAGAGTTCAAGCACTTAAATTGGCTAACTCTTTTGTTTTAGATGCCGCTTTGCAATTAGCTAGATTAGCGGCGAAAAATTCAGGGTTTGCTGTCGTGGCGCGCAGAGTGCTTTGGCTAAAGTCTTGGTCAGCGGATGTGTCTTCCAAGACAAAATTGCTTAACATTCCTTTCAAAGGTAAAACATTATTTGGACCTGATTTGAAAGAGATTATTTCAGACATCACTGGGGGAAAGGGCCACGCCCTCCCACAGGATAGGTCTTTTAAGGCTAATAATAAGCCTAATTTTCGTCCCTTTCGCAGAAACGGACCAGTCTCTAATTCTGTATCCTCTAAGCAAGAGGGTAATACTTCACAACCCAAACTAGCCTGGAAACCAATGCAAGGCTGGAACAAGGGTAAGCAGGCCAAGAAGCCTACCACTGCTACCAAAACAGCATGAAGGGATAGCCCCCGATCCGGGACCGGATCTAGTGGGGGGCAGACTTTCTCTCTTTGCTCAGGCTTGGGCAAGAGATGTTCAGGATCCTTGGGCGCTAGAAATAGTTTCTCAAGGTTATCTCCTGGAATTCAAGGAACTACCCCCAAGGGGAAGGTTCCACAGGTCTCAATTATCTTCAAACCAAATAAAGAGACAGGCATTCTTACATTGTGTAGAAGACCTGTTAAAGATGGGAGTGATACATCCAGTTCCAATAAGAGAACAAGGAATGGGATTTTATTCCAATCTGTTCATAGTTCCCAAAAAAGAGGAAACATTCAGACCAATTTTGGATCTAAAGATCCTAAACAAATTACTCAGGGTACCATCGTTCAAAATGGAAACTATTCGAACGATCCTACCTACTATCCAGGAAAATCAATTTATGACTACCGTGGATTTAAAGGATGCGTACCTACATATTCCTATCCACAAGGAACATCATCAGTTCCTAAGGTTCGCTTTTCTGGACAAGCATTACCAGTTTGTGGCACTTCCATTTGGATTAGCCACTGCTCCAAGGATTTTCACAAAGGTACTAGGGTCCCTTCTAGCGGTTCTAAGACCAAGGGGCATTGCAGTAGTACCTTACTTGGACGACATCCTGATTCAAGCGTCGTCCCTGTCAAAAGCAAAGGCTCATACGGACATCGTCCTAGCCTTTCTCAGATCTCACGGATGGAAGGTGAACAAAGAAAAAAGTTCTCTGTCCCCGTCAACAAGAGTTCCCTTCTTGGGAACAATAATAGATTCCTTAGAAATGAGGATTTTTCTGACAGAGGTCAGAAAATCAAAACTTCTAAGCTCTTGTCAAGTACTTCATTCTGTTCCTCGTCCTTCCATAGCGCAGTGCATGGAAGTAATAGGATTGATGGTTGCAACAATGGACATAGTTCCTTTTGCACGAATTCATCTAAGACCATT